>NW_020837973.1:20282705-20655080 GCF_003676395.1 Aethalodelphis obliquidens | reverse complement strand
CTTTATTGGAGTATAATTTCTTTACAGTGTTGTGTTAGTTTCTGCTGTATAACAGAGTGAATCAGCTATATGTATGCATATATCACCATATCCCCTTCCTCTTACATCTCCCTCCCACCCTCCCTAACCCACCCCTCAGGTGGTCACAAAGCACCGAACTGATCTCCCTGTGCTATGAAGCTGCTTCACACTAGCTATATATTTTACATTTGGCAGCGTACATATGTCCACACTGCTCTCACTTCATCTCAGCTTACCCTTCCCCCTCCCCATGTCCTCAAAACCATTCTCTATGTCTGCATCTTTATTCCTGTCCTTCCTCTAGGTTCTTCAGAACTTTTTTTTTTTTTTAGATTCCATATATATGTTTTAGCATACGGTATCTATTTTTCTCTTTCTGACTTACTTCACTCTGTATGACAGAATCTAGGTGCATCCACCTCACTACAAATAACTCAATTTCATTTCTTTTTATGGCCGAGTAATATTCCATTGTTATATATGTACCATACCTTCTTTATCCATTCATGTGTCAATGGACACTTAGGTTGCTTCCATGTCCTGGCTATTGTAAATAGTGCTGCAACAGGGAGATCAGCTCGGTGCTTTGTGACCGCCTGGAGGGGTGGGATAGGGAGGGTGGGAGGGAGGGAGATGCAAGGGGGAAGAGATATGGGAACATATGTATATGTATAACTGATTCACTTTGTTATAAAGCAGAAACTAACACACCATTATAAAACAATTATACTCTAATAAAGATGTAAAAAAATAAAAATAAATAGTGCTGCAATGAATACTGTGGTACATGTCTGTTTTTGATTTATGGTGTTCTCAGGGTATATGCCCAGTAGAGGGATTGCTGGGTCATATGATAGTTCTATTTGTAGTTTTTTAAGGAACCTCCATGCTATTCTCCATAGTGGCTGTATCAATTTACATTCTCCCCAACAGTGCAAGAGGGTTCCCTTTTCTCCACACCCTCTCCAGCATTTATTGTTTGTAGATTTCTTGATGATGGCCATTCTGACTGGTGTGAGGTGATACCTCATTGTGGTTTTGATGTGCATTTCTCTAATGATTAGTGTTGTTGAGCATCCTTTCATGTGTTTGCTGGCAATCTGTATATCTTCTCTGGAGAAATGTCTGTTTAGATCCTTTGCCCATTTTTGGATTGGGTTGTTTGTTTTTTTGATATTGAGCTGCATGAGCTGCTTGTATATTATGGAGATTAATCCTTTGTCATCTGCTTCGTTTGCAAATATTTTCTCCCATTCTGAGGGTTGTCTTTTCGTCTTGTTTATGGTTTCCTTTGCTGTGCAAAAGCTTTTAAGTTTCATTAGGTCCCATTTGTTCATATTTCTTTTTATTTCCAGTTCTCTAGGAAGTGGGTCAAAAAGGATCTTGCTGTGATTTCTGTCATAGAGTGTTCTGCCTATGTTTTCCTCTAAGAGTTTGATAGTGTCTGGCCTTCCATTTAGGTCTTTAATCCATTTTGAGTTTATTTTTGTGTATGGTGTTAGGGAGTGTTCTAATTTCATTCTTTTACATGTAGTTGTCCAGTTTTCCCAGCACCACTTATTGAAGAGGCTGTCTTTTCTCCATTCTATATTCTTGCCTCCTTTATCAAAGATAAGGTGTTCATATGTGCGTGTCTTTATCTCTGGGCTTTCTATCCTGTTACATTAATCTCTATTTCTGCTTTTGTGTCACTACCATACTGCCTTGATTATTGTAGCTTTGTAGTATAGTCTGAATTCAGGGAGCCTGATTCCTCCAGCTCTGTTCAGCCAGTCTATGTCTTTTTGTTGGAGCATTTAATCCATTTATATTTAAGGTAATTATAGATATGTATGTTCCTATTGCCATTTTCCTAATTGTTTTTGGTTTGTTTTTGTAGGTCTTTCCCTTCTCTTGTGTTTCCTGCCTAGAGAAGTTACCTTAACGTTTGTTGTAAAGCTGGTTTGGTGGTGCTGAATTCTCTTACCTCTTGCTTGTCTGTAAAAGTTTTAATTTCTCCATTGAAAATGAATGAGATCCTTGCTGGGTAGAGTAATCTTGGTTGTAGGTTTTTCCCTTTCAGCATTTTACATATGTCCTGCCACTCCCTTCTGGCTTGCAGAGTTTCTGCTGAAAGATCAGCTGTTAACCTTATGTCGATTCCCTTGAATGTTATTTGTTGTTTTTCCCTTGCTGCTTTTAATATTTGTTCTTTATATTTAATTTTTGATAGTTTGTGTCTTGCTATGTTTCTCCTTGGATTTATCCTGTATGTGACTCTCTGAGCTTCCTGTACTTGACTATTTCTTTACCCATGTTAAGGGAAGTTTTCAACTATAATCTCTTCAAACATTTTCTCAGACCCTTTCTTTTTCTTTTCTTCTCCTGGGACACCTATAATTCGAATGTTGGTGCGTTTAATGTTGTCCCAGAGGACTCTGAGACTGTCCTCAGTTCTTTTCATTCTTTATTCTGCTCTGGGGTAGTTATTTCCACTATTTTATCTTCCAGATCACTTATCCGTTCTTCTGCCTCAGTTATTCTGCTATTGATTCCTTCTAGAGAATTTTTAATTTCATTTATTGTGTTGTTCATCATTGTTTATTTGCTCTTTAGTTCTTCTAGTCCTTGTTACATGTTTCTTGTATTTTATCCATTCTATTTCCAAGATTTTGGGTCATCTTTACTATCATTACTGTGAATTCTTTTTCAGGTAGATTGCCTATTTCTTCTTCATTTGTTTGGTCTTGTGGGTTTTTACCTTGCTTCTTCATCTGCTGCATATTTCTCTGTCTTCTCATTTTGTTTAACTTACTGTGCTTGGGGTCTCCTTTTCACAGGCTGCAAGTTCGTAGTCCCCATTGTTTTGGGCATCTGTAACCAGTGGGTGAGGTTGGTTTAGTGGCTTGTGTAGGCTTCCTGGTGGAGGCGACTGGTGCCTGTGTTCTGGTGGGTGTGGCTGGATCTTGTCTTTCTGGTGGGGAGGGTCACGTCCTGTGGTGTGTTTTGGGGTGTCTGTGAAGTTAATATGATTTTAGGCAGCCTCTCTGCTAATGGGTGGTGTTGTGTTCCTGTCTTACTAGTTGTTTGACATGGGGCATCCAGCAGTGGAGCTTGCTGGCTGTTGGGTAGACCTAGGTCTTAGAGTTGAGGTGAGGATCTCTGGGCGAGCTCTCGCTGATTGATATTAAGTGGGACCAGAATGTCTCTGGTGGTGGTCCAATGTCCTGAACTTCGCTCTCCCACCTCAGAGGCTTAGGGCTAACACCAGGCCAGAGCACCAAGACCCTGTCAGCCACACGGCTCAGGGTCGTGAAATAAAAGATTAATTTTTTAAAAATTTAATGCTATGTGAGTCTGGAATTTTGGATAAGTTTGTTTTGAAATATGTTTTCTTTGTTTGGGAGGATGAAATTATATGGTTATATACAGTTTTCAATTTACGTTATTCATTCATAAGTCAAGTTAATATTTTTTAAAACAAAAGCAAAATCAATCCCACATTATTATTCACTATTTGATATTTTAAAGATAAAAAGTTTCATTTATGAAAGAGTTTTGCAAACTGTTATGAAAGTTGGAATGATTGGGCATTTGAAACCAAGAATATTTAAGAATTAAGTTAAAATAAGCCCAAGAGAATGCCATCAAAAGTCCAATATTATTACAATAGTTGTAAAGGTCATACAGGTCTGCTATTAATTTTACTGGTATTCATTATGTAGCATCTGAAAAAGTAATTTTTCTGTAAAATTTTACTCTTTTTACATCAAATTAACTTGAAGCTAAAAATATATTTCTACATTTAAATATGGGATTTTACACTTCATTTTTTAAGTAATCATATAAAAGTCCTGAAAAAAACACTTATTCTAATTTTAAAAGGTGTATACCTACATATATTCCTGAACATTCTTTTTTTTTTTTTTTTTTTTTTTTTGCAGTACGTGGGCCTCTCACTGTTGTGGCCTCTCCCTTTGCGGAGCACAGGCTCCGGATGTACCGGCTCAGCAGCCATGGCTCACGGGCCCAGCCACTCCGCGGCATGTGGAATCTTCCCAGACTGGGGCACAAACCCGTGTCCCCTGCATTGGTAGGAGGACTCTCAGCCACTGCACCACCAGGGAAGCCCCCTGAACATTCTTATAATGATAAAATCTTGATTGTCATAGGAAAGTCTAAGCATATTTTAATAGTCCATGGAAGTTATCGTATGTGTAAGTACATGTTATCAAGTAATATTTGATATGTAGGATACAAATAAATGTTTCTGGAAACTTTTTCACTCTGATTTTTAAAAAATCTTATTTTAGTCTAGCTAGTACAACAGTGACATTTCACTTTACACCTTTCCCCTTAATACAAGGTATGTCTTGCCTTCTCTGTTTATAATATTTATAAATATTTTCTTTCTAGCACTATTTTAGAAAATAAATTTAACTGCCAGCTTGGTAATACATTATTTATTAATACTTTTTTCTTTTAGAATAGTTTCAGGTTCACAGCAAAATTTAAGGGAAGGTAGAGAGATTTCTCATATACCCCCTAACCCAACACATGCATACTCTTCCCCATTATCAGCATCACTCATCAGAGTGGTAGATATGTTACAATTGGTAAAGCTACATTGATACATCATAATCTGGCAAACCCATAGTCAACCTTAGGGCTCACTCTAGTTGCTGTACAATTCTTTGGGTTTGGACAAACATATAATGACATAGATCCATCATTATGGTATCACACAGAGTATTTTCACTGCCCTAAAAATCCTCTGTGCTTTGCCTATTCATCTCTCCCTCTACCCAGTCCCTAGCAAACATTGATCTTTTTTACCTTCTCCATAGTTTTGCCTTTTCCAGAATGTCATATTGTTGTAATCATACAATATGTAGCTTTTTAGACTGGCTTCCTACACTTATGAATATTATGTATATTATATGGTATTATAATATATAATAGTATATATTATGTAATATATAATCATATTATAGATAATTATGTTGTATATACAATATTATATATCAGTAATATACATAGGCATAAGTAATATGCATTTAAGATTCTTCCTGTCTTTTTATGGTTTGATAGCTCACTTCTTTTTAGCATTGAATAATATTCTATTGTCTGAGTGTACCACTGTTTTTTTATCCATTCATCTACTGAAGGACATCTTGATTGCATCCAAGTTTTTGGCAATTATGAATAAAGTTGGGTTAAACATCCTTGTGTAGGTTTTTGTGTGAAAATACATTTTCAACTCTTTGGGTAAATACCAACGAGTACAATTGCTGGATCATATGGTAAGAGTATGTTAGTTTTGTAAGAATCTAGCACACTGTCTTCCAAAATGGCTGTATTATTTTGCATTTCCACCAGCAATGAATGAGAGTTCCTGTTGCTCCACATCTTCACCATCATTTGGTGTTGTCAGTGTTCTGGATTTTGGCCATTCTAATAGGTGTGTAATGATATCTCATTGCTGTTTTAATTTTCATTTTTCTTGATGACATATGATGTGGAGCATATTTGCTTATGCTTATTTTCAGTGAGGTGTCTGTTAAAGTCTTTGACTCATTTTTGGTCCTATGGTTTATTTTCTTATTATTGAGTTTTAAGTGTTCTTTGTATATTCTAGATAACAGTTCTTTACCAGATGTATCTTTTGCAAATATTGTCTCCCAGTCTGTAGCTAGTGTCTCATTCTCTTGACATTGTCTTTTGCAGAGTAGAAGTTTTTAATTTAGTGGAATCCAGCTTATCAATTATTTCTTTTATGGATTATTCCCTTTGGTGTTGTATCTAAAATGTCGTTGTCAAATCCAAGGTCATCTAGGCTTTTTTCTATGTTACCTTCTCCAGCTTTTATAGTTTTGCCATTACAGGGCAGTCTGTGATCATTTTGAGTTAATTTTTGTGAAGGGCACTAATATAAATTGTATTGTGTTTTCAATTTTAGATTCCACTTGTTTATTGCTGCTTTTTAGGAAAACAATGAACTTTGTATATTAACTTTGTATCCTACAAACTTGCTACACTTGCCTACTTCCAGGAGATATTTTTGTCTATTTTCTCAGATTGTTCTACATAGACAAGCATGTCAGTGATTTGTTCAGTGGAGTGAGTGATTCAGTGATATCTGATGAAATCTGACAGCTGCACCTTTCTCTAGAAATTGTACTAACTCTTACTAATTTGCAACTACATAAAGGGGAGCTGTTTTGTCCAAAAGATTATGCTGATGTGTGTGTGTGTGTGCGTGTGTGTGTCTTACCAAGGCATCCAGAGTACTTGCCACTTCCTCTGATCAGGTTTAATTAATATTATATCATAAATATAGAGGATCAATGTGATGTTCTGCAGAATATCTAAGTGTTGTAAGTATGGTGTAAGATAAACCGTAAATATACTAAGGGGCCTACCAAGATGTGATATTTCAGGAGTTTTAGTATTTTTGTGGCATGCTGGGATATCCCTTGCAAAGTTAAAGACAAGATAGGACAATCAGTACTTCCTACCACTTTAAAAGAAACACAACACATGGTAGACTTCCTTGAGGTTTGCAGGCAGTATATTTAATGCTTGCAAGAAAACTCTGAAACTAAGATCTATTTATCAGGTTACATGAAGGGTTGCTTATTTTGAATATGGTTCTGAGCATGAAAGGTCTCTGCTGCAAGTCGACACTACAGTACAAGCAGCATTGCCACTCAGGCCATGTGAATAAACTGATCCCAAGGTATGAGAGGTATATGTGGTAAGAAGTGAGGCTGGTGAAACCAATGACAAGGCCTAATAAGAGATTCACACACTGATCCTTAGAGTTCTGGCACAAAGACCTGCCATCTCCAGAAGATAATTATGCACCATTTGAAAAGTATCTCCTTGCAAGAAACTTTACATCAATATACCAAGCAGTCAGGATTGACCACTAAGTTTAAGTTCAGGTGAGCCCAGAAGGCTATAGACTAGAAGTGGTCAATCTAGAACTGGATTCAAGGGATCCAGAGGGCCCATGTAAACTGCACAAAAGATGATCAAACTCCCATGTTATTTTCCACTATTGTACTGGTAATTTTTTGTCAAATGACATCTATGACCTTACTGGGATTTCCTATACCTAGCTGATGGAGAATAGAAAAGCCCAAGGCTAATGCAAGGATAAATTAGCTTAGTATGGGTGTGCATGTCATGGTCTGCTTATGTTCTATAGTACTAAGCAAGCTTGGCCCTGAAAGACAGTGGCGAAGGGTGTATTCTCAGTAGGCAGAGTTTGGGCAGTGTTACTGATCATCCACTTTGTATAGAAAGAGAATTGTCCTGAGGAAAGTATATACAAGAGGCATGTGGATGGACCTATAAGACACAAAATATACTGTGTGAATATTTGCATCAAGAGACAATTCCCTTCAGAGAGCATCAACTTCAGAAGAGGCATTAAACCACCAAGTGCACAAGACACCTTATTAAATTAAGTGTCATTAAATTTCAGCCAATCTTCCTCTCTGGGCATCCCAGTGCTTATGCCATAGATCATGAATGGAACAGCCATGGTAGTATAGATGGAGGTCCAGCAGCTCGCAATCCAGCTTGATGTCGTTCTTGCTGGTGCTGAGTATCTGACCTGTCAGTACCAGAGAACAATGCTGAGTCCACAGTACAGCACAATCCCTCAAGTAGGAGGACCAGTTATTTGGTGGCAATTTGGTTACAATGAACTCCGTAGAATCTGGAAAGGGCAATGACTTATCCTGAATTGTCACTCACTCTAGAAATAGTTTTGGTTTCCATTTGTGCTGTGGTTCAGCCAGCTCCACTACTTAAATACATACTAATGTGGGATTTCCTATAACATATCCTCAAACTAAGGATTCTTAACAGCAAAAGTACTGCAGCAGCATGCACATGACCATGGTTCAGCCACAAACTTCACTGTCCTGAAGCTGTTTGTCTGATAAAGCAAGTTCACAGCCTCTTGAAGAAACAGCTGAAATGCCAACTTGAAGATGAATCTCTGAAAGGATGAGATGCTGTCATTCAGAATGTGGAATAATCATTAAAGCAATGGCTGTGATACAGTGTGTTGTTTCCAATAGATGGAGTACATGGGTCTGGAAATGAAAGAATGGAAGTAGCAGTGGTTCCACTCACCAGCATTCCAGTGACTAATTTATGCTTCCTGTCTCCTCTAGACTCTTTGAGTGTAGAGTAGGTCACTTCCTCAAGGAAATACACTAAGATTTTAACTAGGCTTAAAGCTATAACTGCTGTCTATTGTCTTTGGGCTCTTTATAGCAGTTGATCAACTGGTTCAGAAGGAAGCTACTATACTACCAAAGGTAATTAACTGTGACTACCAAAGGTAATTAACTGTGACCATCATGAGGGCTGCTGTTTCCATAACAAGGGCAGGGCAAAAGGTACACGGCAGTCAGGAGATCCTGTGGGTATTTCTTGGTACTTCTCTGCTTAACTTTAATTGTAAATGGGTCAGTAAATAGACACACCTGATAAATACAGAGTAACCAAGGCTCAGAATCCTTAGGGATCAGAATTTCCACTATGCAACCACAAAGACCAGTAGAAGTACTAGTTAAATGTAAGAGGGGTCTTGATTGGGTAGCAGAAAAATTAGATGATACGTATCAATTACAGCCTTAGACCAACTGCAGCAGCATGTGCTGCAGTTCATTGCAATAACTTTTCTATTGTAAAACTTCTCTTAAGTTGTGACCAACCTGGATGAAATGAACTAAACGTGAGAAGGAAGCAGATTTGAGCAGTACAATGCATTGACCATGGTGGAGACTAATGATGTCGCATTTAGATCCGTTTTATTAGGACAGTGTATCCTAGCTGTCTTAAGGGTTGTCTCTTACTGGTTCATAGCTTCCTTCCTTTCAAAGGTTTACTGTTGTCCAAATAAAATAGGTTATGCTCGCTGCAGGGGGCAACTACAGTCAATGATTGGCTGACAGGGGTACTTAACGCCTTCCTCTTGCCTCAAGCTGAGGCCAATTTGTTGGACTCTTCATGCTCTGGGACATCTCATGAAATCAAACTGAAGCTACTCCCCTGCTATGATCTCATCCAACTTTTGCCCTCTTCTGCTTATTTCACTCACTTTCTCCTGAGATGAAGAGAGAATTCCTTCAAAAAACCATGTGCAACTAAAACCCTGTATCAGCCTCTGTTTCCAGGAAAGCCAAATTAAGACAATTTGTGACCGTGAGATTTTAAATTCAAAGTATGAATTTTCAGCTTTCTCAGTTGTAATCTATTAAAGGTACAGTTGACCCTTGAACAATCTGGGGGTTAAGGGTCCTAACCCAGGCGAAGTTGAAAATCTGAGTATAACTTTACAGTAGGCCCTCTGTATCTGTGGTTCTGCATCTGCAGGTTCAACCTGCCCTGGGTCACGTAGTACTGTAGTACATATATACTGAAAACAATCCACATATAAGTGACTCCACTCAGCTCAAACCTGTGCTGTTCAAGGGTCAACTGTATATGTTCCTGCCATTGCTCTGTAGGTAGCAGTTTCTACAAAATCAGCCATTCTATAATTCCTAATACCCTGCCTTTGGTCAGCTGAGTAGTTGAATGTTGCAATAATGGTGTCTTCTATATGTTATTGTATCACACAGTACAATTTTCAAATGCTGAGAAGAGAGTTAATTTGCTTGGCTTTGATATGGAATATATATTCTGGCCTTTTTCTAACTGTATCTTGTACCACTTGTTCAGGCGTTTACAGAATAGGGTTCTTGTACACCTGATCTCATGTCACTTCTGTAGACCACAGTCCAGGCTCCCAGGACTTTGGACTTCTTGCCACAAAACTGAGCTCATCTCTAGGCCTGGCATTGGCTTTGTCCCAAAATGTGTTGCCCTGAGGGCAGACCATGGTACTGGTGAGTTAATTCCTAGGCCTGAGAGAAAGTTATGCAGCTGCTCCTTTGGAAAGTGCTAAAATGTGAGGTGCGGATGTCCACAAAGGCAAGTGCAAAGCCCCTTGTCATATATGGTACAGACCCAGAGGCACTGAGGCTCAGAGTGCTGGCTCTCCTCATATCATGATGTTCCAGGACAGAATTCTTGAAAGTGAGGATTGGAAACTCACACCTGACCTTTTAATGACTGTAAAGATATGTTTTCAAGGTAGGAGAATTGAACATTATTTATTAATGGCTTTAGCTTGTTTAGATATTTTAATTATTTAATCAAATATATATGGATCTTATACTCTTGCAAATGTTAGGTTGGACTTAGTATTGCAATCATTAGTTTAGACCATAATTTCTATATTTGAACCCAGGTAACATATTTGTATAATGAACATTACAATATGTTCAAGCATTCCACATGCACGACTTTTCCCTTTGTTCATCTTCTTTATCTACACAATTTTTATACCTACATGCCTGAATTGTGAAATGCACATTAACTCATCTCTTTTACAAATATATTTCATTTTATTCAATACTATCCCCACTACTAACCTCATTATGTCTATTTGTATTATTTCTCTGTTTTTGACACAGTTTGTAACATCTCTCCATTTTGTATCATATGAGAACCTTATTAATATTCCATTTACTTGCTCTTCTAAAATTCTTAATTAAAATGCTAAACAGGATATTAAATCAGATGGAGGCAAAGAATGACCTCTGTGACAGACCAGAAGACAACTTCCTCAATGTAATATTGCTATTTATCATGTTTCTTGATATATTACTTCAGATAGTTTTCTGTGACTGTGAAATCAATTTAATATTTTCTTATAATACAGTTTTGCTTTAAAACTTTACTTATGGATCTCAACGTCATCATTATAACCTGCAAGAAATAGACTTCTTCCATTTTATAAAAATTGTTAAATAAATGTTGTATGATGAATACTTGTCTTAATCAGGATTCAATTTAAGAAGTGTTTTGTTTTTCAAAACACTATCATGATCCATAATTAATGTAGAAAACATAGACTTCTGGTTTAGTATATTTAAAAAATGGGATTTTTGTAGGAAAATATGAAAACCTTGTAGGAATTTGTTCAACACATGTCTATTATGTTCATTCTTTCCTTCTAAGCTCACTGTATTAGGGCACTGAGGCTTTTACTTAACAACCAGAGACTTACTTAACATTTTTAAAAATGGCTGAATAAAACTCACTCACTAACTCAGAAGAAACTTGGAAGATTCTGACACTCATTCAATATAATGTGGAAATCATCATTTCAAAACAGTGGAAAAATTTGAATTGTCTCATGTGTTCATATACGAATTTACTTGAACCACTCACTCCACTGAACAAAACATATGTTGAAGGTATATTGTGCTCCTTATTTAAAAAATATCTCAACTAAGTATTCTATTTTTTTTTAACACCACAAGAGGAGTGGGTTAGGGATGCCACATTTTCTGGTTGTTAGCTTTTCTTTAAATATAATTTGGGGTCATAGGGTACCTAACAACCATTTTTTTACACATTCCAATGTATATTACTACTTTAATATCCCTAAAATATATCAAACATCCTAACATGTACAGAATACATTTAAAGGGACAGGGATCAGAATAAAAATGTTAAAAGGCACCTCATAATAATCAACATCTTGAAACATTTACTTAAAATTATTTAATTAAACATTGGCAAAGTATAATTATATAATTAAAATGAATGTAATTAAAGTAAGTTTTAAGTAAACCATAAAACCTATAAAATTTGAATAATTATAAAACGTAGAACACGTATTTTGGAGATTATTGGAGATTATGAATAACTGGCGATTATGAATACACATCTTTCAAAAGCTTATGCCTAGTATTATGGAACACCATTACCATTCCCCATTTAAACCTATGATACATGAAGCTTTTAAAAGTGAATAATGGACACAATAGTGAATAATAAAGGACAATGTTCCTGCCCTCATAGGCCAAAATGGGCAAAATTTTACAAACTAATGAATATTATGAGAATTCCAGAGAGTGAGAGTATTGGAAATATAAGCAGTATAATTGGAGAGGATGTGATTGAGGGACTGAGGGAGTTTGTTTATTTAAGAGGATTAGGAAAACAGATACTTCATCATGATTTTCACCAAACTTCTGGAATTTAATGAGTTGTATGTGTATATCTTACAATGAATGAATCCACTATCTTATGAGAAACTTCAAATTGGGCCCCCAGAACAGAGGAAGAGCCTCCAGAACTCTACAGTGATTTATGCTGAAATGTTTCAGCACTTGTCAGAGAACAGAACTAATTTGAGTTATTTTAGTAATTTAACTTGTGAAAGCTTATTTTACACAATGAAAAGTAGGTAGTATGATAATGACTATGATGATAATTAAGTCTACGTTGAAGTATAGGTTAAGATACTATCTTCTCTGTGTCTATCATTATATGCAAGATAATATTGTATACATATTTATAACATTTCCTTCTCTGTGTTTATTATAAACATAAATAACTTTTTCAGTTTCATCTTAACTCTATTAAATGTCTTCATTCAGTGAATAGTATATATAAAAATATATGTGTGAAAAGAAATAAATTGAAAATAGGTATCATAGTAAAAACAAGCAGAATTGCAATAACAATATAAGATATAGTATAAAAGTATCCCTCAGCATCCTCTCTTTATTTTTGATATACCTATCTTTTGTCACAAAAATAAGAAATTATGTAATAATGATTTGCATTTTGTATATCAAAAGTGGAGCCTTAAAAAAAGGTAAGTATCTACATTTCAAACTTATTGGGTCCAAAATATTTTGTCAACCCCATCAAACTCCTTAAATCAGGTGCCTAATTAAAGTCACAGACATTCTGTCCAGGGCTTCAGAGTGTGCCAGTTATTCTTCCAAATAGATGCCAGTTGGTGAATTATAGATTTGTGCTGTGGAAAATTATGTTAGTGGTAGTCATATATTCATTGACTTTATGTCTAAATGGAAAAACTGAAGGCTATTATACATATTAAAGTAGGGTGGAAGAAACTATAGAACTTGACCATTCTCTTTTAAAACCAATATTTACTTCATCTTTTTATTGTGTGAATATAGCACCCATAGACTGTATCTGGCATCTAAATGTCAATTTAACCTTCAGGCTTTGCAAATTTCATCCACATTAAACTATATATTGTAAGTGCAGAATGTCACAGAGTCTAAGTGCATGCTCTAGATCTTTACTTATAATCACTCTGCTGTTAGAAAAAAATAGTTAATATTACAATGTTTATATTCTGGACACCTAGGGCATAAATAAATTTTATTTCTTAGATGAGTCACTTAAGAAATGAGCTTGTTCAGGAAATACGGGTTTCAATTCTATGAAAAAGGAAAAAGAAATGTTTGGAAGGGAATCATGGTATGGAAAGATCAAAATGAAAGTTCACACTAAATGATGCATCTTTTCATTCAAGTAAATGTCAGCTATCAGTTTCAGAGCACTGTCCTGATTTTTAAGAATAAAGCCACGAATACAGTGGAGAATATGATGAAAATAAAGATCATAAAACTTTGGGGATTAATAAAATTCTTCATTGCAGAAAAGAGGGTGATTTCTTTTAGCACACAGGATGTAGGGGTCATTTTCAGAGGCTGTCTTTGGAAAGGTAGCCCTTTAAGTGGCATTTCATTCTGTAATATTAAAAAGCAATTTTTATAGACCAGTTTTTCTTTTATCTGAAGTCAAGTGGAATGTAGAAATAGTTCTACAAAATATTCAGAGAAGAAATATTCTTTTACCTCTTTACCTTTGGGGTAGGAACCCAAGGAGTTTTATTGATCTAAAACCCAGGAGCAATTTGATGGTCCCTAATCAGAGAAGTATAACTGAAACAACGGAACAATAAAAAAAGGTTACTAAGCTACACTTTACTCCCAAATCATATGGCAGGTTTCCTGCAGGTAATCCGTATTATAAACCATCAGCGTCAGATAGTAAGTTGTACAGGCACTGGGTGTGTAGAAATCTTGCCTGACATGTTTGCATTTTATTTCTGATGCTTCCAGAAATGATATTTTACATCATTTGCAATCCTCATGGAACCATTGATGTTTTAGATAATTTTGATCTAATAAAAATGTTTTGTAATTCATTTGGTTCATTTTAATTATTGGATAATCTTTTTTTTTTTACTTTATTATTTTAATCAAATTATGGCAAAACAAAGCAAACTTGAAGACTGAAATGCACTTCATAATCAAGGGTTATCACAGAAAACACATAAGCTTTATATAAGAAAAATTCCCAGAGTAATTACTTTTATTAGAACACATTTGCTTTGGGAGTAAACACAGTTTAAAAATCTAAAAATAACATTACATTATGTTTCAACTTAATTTAACATAAAATTTAATATAATTTTAAAAGAGGATGGACTAGTTTATAATTATTACATTTTAACAACATGATCCTACTTGGATCCAAATGTATACAATTCCTGATTAATGCTATCAATTTAGGATATTGATGGGTGTTCGTATTAATATCCCAACTCCAAATGGTTTGAACAGTAAGACATTCATTAGTCTACTTCAAAATCTGAAGGTATGACTATTTAAAGGTAGATTAATTAAGAGACATAAAAAAAGACATCCATCCACTACATAGGATTTTTTTCATCCTCTACTCTGCCTTCATCAGCAGTTTGACTTTTGTGCGAAGGTAGAAATTTTCCCCAGAGATCCCCCTGCAGATTCCACCTTGTGTCCTTTGGCCAGAATGGCATTATTATATGTCCACTTTTAAATGAACTACTAGCACCCAGAAAGGAATGACCATGATTATTTTTACCTAATGAAAATTAATCACTACCCTTGGGGAGGATGGGGGGAAAGGGTGTGGACAAAGGAAGGGGGCCTCCATAGAAGAAAGGAAACAAGTACTAAGTGATAACGAAGTGTATTTTTCACACCAGTGATACTGGGAACAGTTGGTTTATTAGAAGAAACTTTGTGAATCAATAAACTGATTTGACCCCTCCTGCAAATCAAAAGGAAGGAAGAGAGAGAGAATTATTCAAAATGGGGAGATTACATGTATTTTCTCCAGAAAAGATAGCCTAGCATTGATTTTTAAAAGCAGTTGGTCCCAGAAAGTAGGGCAGGATTTGAAGATATTTTTAATAATATTCTGTCTGTCATGAATTTGAAAAAAACAGTACTAAAATATATTTGAGTGATTTGAGCAGTGCTGACATGCCTCTTACTTTTTACTTTAAATGATGACTATCTTTTTTAACCTTTGATTTTAAGTCTTTAAGAGAAACATTTTATATTTACGTGGCATATTCAATTTAGGGTTCAAGAAACAGTCCATAAATTGATTTACTAACTATAGACCATGTTCTGCACTTAATTATTCACCATTATATTCCTCTTTGGAGTCTTAGGACAAAAAAATGTAGTTTCTCCCAATACTGAAATAAATTGTCACGTCTGCTGGGCTATTTGGAAGCTATTCAATTGTATAAATTAACACTCAGTAACAGCTTAGAATTGCTCGCAAACATTTTAACTATAGAAACACATAAAAACTCCCTTGCTGATATCTAACTAGGGAGAAGTAAGAGAGGAGAGGAAAGGAGAAGACAGGAGGGGAAGAGAAGTGAGGGGAGGAAAGGGAAAGGGAGGGCAGAAGAAGAAAAGAAATCAAGAAGTGTCTTAAGAAAAGTGAATAAGAAGTATTTTAATCTATTTTTAAAAGTTCAATGCACTTAAATTAACTGCTTTACTTAGAAAAAAATCAAGTAGGCCACTTTTCTTGTGAATTAAGCTAATTACAGAGCCCCAAAATGTATTTAAAAGGAACTGTCAATTTTTGGATTAGAAACACATAATATTCATTATTATAATACTACATCCCTCATCTTTATTCAAGTAATTTCCTGTACTTTTTAATGTGAGCAATAAATTCTAATACAATGGAGTCTCTGAGATTAAAATAAGATCCTATAGTGTTTGAATCAATCAGAAACAAAATCAAATATTATCTCAGATTTATCTGTGATTTTAAGAAGAGGCAGTGAAAGACTCAGTTCTTAGTAGGCAGAATTTAGTTTGAATGTGCTGCTTGTTCTGCTAAAAAAAATTTTGTTTTTGATGTTGTTTAACAAATCTAAATTTCATTCATTTAGCTGAAGAATAACAATAGTAAAGCATATCTTTGTTAAATCATCTAGATGTACATATATACGTATTGTACATGAGAGAATGTGAGACTGAATATGTGTGTGTTTCTTGTACAGAGATTTGTATATATACAAATAAATATAAAAATTTAATTCAAAATATGTTATTTTAAAACTGAAATCAGTGTGATTTATAGTCATCGGTACCTTGATATTTCAGTCTATTTTCAGTAGTACCTAATAATTTTATAAAGCCTTTTACAGAATATGAAAAATGAATTCAAAATTTATTTTAAGCTTAACTAATATTATCTGAAATTTGCTATATACATACCAAAAAAACCCAAAAAACAAAAAACTAGTACTCAAGAAGAACAAACTGGAAACAAGCAGTTTAAAATGATAAACTATTTTACATAGTTCCAGTTTGCATGGAAAAAAAATCAATTGTTTTTAACTTTAATTTCTAACATGGTTAAGAATACATTTAGGAAAATCTAAGAAGCTAGACATATAGTGACTTAATATTCATTTACATTCAATTATAGTATAAATTTGAAAATAACAAAATCAAAACCATGCTAGTATGTTTGCCGTATGTGTGAGAATTTGTAAGTAATATTTCTGGATTTAGATAGCATTAGAATCGATTAAATACTAAATATAAATACCTGTGTTTGAAAAGTTTTTCTTTTAAATATTAGTTAAAATCTAGAGAACGTGCTTCATAATCACTGTAATTTATCCAGGCAACATGTACAAACAATATGGGCATACATTCTTTATTGATGATTTTAAATAACTCGATTTGAAATTCAGATAATTTAAGTGGAAAACAGCCATTGACTCAACATTCTTTTATTAAAATGGTGGACATAATGACCAACCCCTGAACTGTCAGCTTCTTGTTGCCTGGTTGTTACACTTCTATATGCAAAGCCCCCCCTCTGAATTGCATGTGTAGGTATCTGGTTTAAGCTTATTATTTATAAGTTTGGTAAGCATATGCATAAGCTCTGAATTTATTTTTATACTATAGGCCAATTTGAAGCGTCCGAGTCCTATAAGTATGTCCTATAAGTATAATTTGTGTATATTAATAAGCCCATGTACCTGAATAATACAATCTGAAACTTTGAATTAAAATCTTGTTTACCAGTAGAGAGGCAAATTCTAGCCTCATTTAGCCATTGGTTTACTAGACATGTGACTCCAAATCTTAAAACCAGAGAAAGCTGAGAAAACTGTATCGGCCTAGTGCCACATTTCAATGACTGAGTAATAAACTCACTTTGTTTACACTGATATGATGCACTTGAAAAACATGAACACATTTCATATAATCAATAAGTATACCATATGTTTTAGTGAAAAGTATCAATAGTTTTCCTGAGATTCAGTTATTCATTCATACAATACATACATAATCAATGCCATATTTGTCAGATATTGTGATATAACAATGAGATACATAGTAATTATTACAGTATTTATTTGCTGATTTTACATAGTGAGGTAGCATCTTGACCAGCTTCACAAAAATAGCATGTACCCAGAAGTGGAATACAGATTTTTTTTCCCATCATAGCCAGAAGGATACTTATGTTCCATTTCAGAAACACTGTCTTTAATGAAGATCGAGGAAACATCACTATCATATCAGCACATTTTTAAATGCCCACAATGTAAATATGGAAATACCTTATTGTCTCTGTAATATAACCCTTTTTCAAATGCTTACAGTATTATTATCACGCTTATAGGAAACTGTAATCATATGTTGCTTTTCACTGTAACTATTCTCTCATAAGTATATGTTTTATTTCACCAAAACTGCAGGTTATAATACTGATAAAATAATGTGTTAATACAAAGTTAGAATTGAGAAGTATTCTTTCAAAGACTCTGGTGGGCACTGATTTTTTTAAAAAGGAAATAATAATAAATCAAGAGGGCAGGAAGAAACTTTTAGAGGTGATAGATATGTTTACGGTATAGATTGTGTTGATGGTTTTATGGGTATACATACTTATCTCCAAACTCATCAAGCTGTGTAAACATTAAAAATGTACAACTTTTTGTAATTAATCATATCTCAATAAAGTGGTTAAAAAATTGTTTTTATTCTATTTATCACTTATGGGTCTTTCTTCCATCTCTTGCATAGTAGAGGGATTAACAGTACCCAAAGAATTTAACAAAACTAATTTAGGAATAAATAAAGTGCTACAGAACAATTATAAAAAAAACTGAAGAACTACTTAGGAAGATTTCCACAAAGAAAAAAACTAGGACAAGGTGAATATCTTCCCAGATTTCATCAAACTCTTAAGGAAAAATGATGCCCATTTTATATCATCTTATCTTTCACATAAATCATCCTTTTAAAAGACGTTATCATTGTTACTTGAAAAAAATAGTACAATGAAATTAAATTATATAGAACCATCTAACTTATGAAGATGAATTCAAAAGCTTTAAC
The DNA here is from genome assembly GCF_003676395.1 of Aethalodelphis obliquidens. Classification (NCBI taxonomy): domain Eukaryota; kingdom Metazoa; phylum Chordata; class Mammalia; order Artiodactyla; family Delphinidae; genus Aethalodelphis; species Aethalodelphis obliquidens. The sequence goes on along the minus strand of NW_020837973.1, from coordinate 20,636,451 downwards.
CAGAATATTGGCAAAGCAAATCTAGCATTAATATAATTTATGAAGTAATAACCTCCATGGTACTAGTGATTTCCTAATTCTCATGATGAACTCAGAGAAGTTATTGTATTATTTCCTTCATAACCTATATTAATGATACATACATTATTTTATGTTTCAAATTTATATTTGATAAGTTAATAAAGAAAAAATTTGAACATCCTGCTATGAGTAGCTATCATTTATAGTGCTTGATATGTACCCATTTTTTAGTAAAATAACGTTCAAAAAGATGATCCAAGAGATCAGTGTGTCTTCTAAACTATTAGACAATCTAAAAATCTTATATGATATCATCAAATCAAAACATAAAAAAAAATTCAAATAGCCATAAACAACAACAAAGTGAAGAAAATACAGCAAATATGTTTTATCAAGGGCAATCATACCTGCTTTAGAGAGCTATTTTCCACACATAAAAAATTAATAAAACAAATACCTAATGCACTTATGTATTCACTAAAACACAAGTTCCAAAATCACTTATTCCTAGTGGCTGGAGGTAATTGGATTCTATTTCTTTTAAATATTAAGTGTAAACAGTGCTTACCAAGAATTTAGGTATATACAAGAATTTTGGAGAAATTTAATATCCACTAGTTCACTAGGGTCACTGTTTAGACATGAATAACTGAAAGACCCACCCAGCAATGACTCATTATATGAAAAACGCCCAAACAAAGCACAAGCTTGGTTCAAGGAAGAGTGTCAAAGGGGCAGGTGTCAAAGGAATGATTCTAAGATGCTCAGAACTTAGTATTCAGATTGTCTTTTCTCTTAGTACACAGTCATTATCAGACCTATGCCTATGTCTCTTGCTGGTAGAAAGGTCTATGATAAAAAGTGAACAAAAGGTAAATTTAGCTCTTTGAATAACATATTTTGGGGGCAGTGCTATCGAAGATAAAAAATATCTGTATTATCAGCCAAAGCTGCAGCAGTGTCTGAAAACTGGATCCTCTACAATGAGCTGGAATTTTGGAGGGAATATAGAGGAATGGTGCCATTCTATAGCAAACATGACTTACACACACTATTGCACTGAGAGCAGCAGTGGGTGGTGTGACGAGTCTGAAAGGGAGCAATATATTGAAGGTCAAACCATACCCAAATGGTGCTTGATCTTTCTTCAAACTTGATACCTTGTTTGTGGCTCTAATAGCTACTCAGTGTTTGGTAAAAGCTAACTATTTCTACATTCAAAATAATCTAAATGCATAATATTTTTATACACATATTATTATGCTATAGGTATATTTTAGCCATCTATAATGGAAACTACAAGAAAATTACTTTTGACTTTACATTTTTACCTTTATTCTTTTTATAAAAGAAAAAGGCTATGCCAGTCAAATGTCAAATAAAAGTGATCTTAAAGTAATTTTGTAGTTTATGAATTTTAGAGTATATATGTATATGAGGTATAACTGAATAGTACTTTCACAAATTATATCATTTGCAAGAGCATTTCAGGTGTGTATGTGTTTACTCTTATAGCTTCATTTTATAATTATTCTATATTTATTATGAATCATTTAGTAATGATATAACAGCTTTTTGACCAAGACATTATATATATAATTAATAGAGATATGGAAAAATGTCTATGCATACTTGGCTTATGTCATTTTTATTGTTGTTTTAATCTTTTATGTATAAAATTCTCTCAGTTAATATTCCTTTAAGTTAGAGTTTTGAAAGTTTTTTCATCTCAGAACCTTTTTGTATTCTTAAAGAGAAAAAAATGATCCCAAAGATATGATTTTTAATGTGAGATATATATATGTATATATATATATATATATATATATGATTTGTATTGTATTAGTAAATAAACGTGAGAAACTTTTTAAATTTATGATTTAAAAACTGATCTATGAATCAGTTTTAGAATACCAAAAATAAACCCATTACATACTAATGAAACTGCACTCCTTCTCGTGTGGGACTCAAACCCAGCCAAAACTCAGATTGTGACTCGGACCCACAGGCTGGAAATTAACCCATCTGCACCTCAGATTCGGACTTGAACCCATGATCCCTGACTAGAAGGGGACTTGAACCCACTGTCTTTTGATTAAAACCGCTCACCTCATGTCAGGATTTACTGAAGCTCAGGTTCTTTTGTCTGGTTACCAAAAGAATTCAGTGAGAGGGAAAGCAGCAGGCAAAGGGCGAGTTTATTAGCATAGGATGCTTGTGAGAGATACAAGCGGGCTGGCAAGGGAGTGCAGCAGCCTGGAGAACAAAGAGGGTTACATTTTTATAATCAAAGAAAAAGCGGGGAGGGGAGAAGACCACCTTCTTCCTCATTCTTGGGCAGACGTCAAGGCTTACATCATTAGTCTCTCCTTTGGCTCTATATGGTATAATGGGGACTGTCATGGTGCTATTTAAATCATACGTATATTAGCAAAAGGGTGGTAACATATACCAAAATATGGTAATTTATCTCAGATTTTGGTATAATTTCCCCTTTCACCTAGTTTCTTTCCCCTTTCACCTATATTTTTATCTTGTCTACATCAGAAGTGCTACTTTTCCAGGACTATTAACTCTTTGAATTCATGCAACAAGATTCAGACCCCATATGTATTGTCTTGTGTTTTAATTATCAGGACTTGTGACTTGAAGTGTATATGGAGCTTGGATGCACCTGGTCTTCTTCAAGGTAGTGTAGATTGTTGTTACATTACTAGATTATTTTCTCAAGTGGGCATTAGCTTACAACAGTCTCCCAAACTCTCTTAAAATTCCCTTCTGTCCTTAATCCCCTAGTGGGATTTGTAAACTGACTATTTAATTTATCCTACTCTATCCCTATCACTAACACAATCAACACATTAAAAAAATGATGTTCTCTAAAACAACAGTAAATTACTCAGAGGAATGATATTGTTTTATGTTTTTGCACCTATCTTTAAGTCTGCTTTAATAGAAGATAACTTGACTCCTGTATCTGTTTCTGCATTCAATTTGTTACAAAATGTTTTAATCAAAGGATATAAAGGAAATCCAAAAAAGGATGAAATCCAGGAAAGGATTAGCAATTAATTAGTTCTGAGATCATTGTGCATATTCATCCTGATCCAAGCTAAAACAGTATAAGTGAAATATGAAACCATACCAATGAACTTGTCATACTCTACTGAAATCAATGTCTATGTTGCACTGTAAATGGACCTAATACACAAGTATAATTTTGTCCTTTGTTACTTTGGAAAATATTGCTTCAATAGTTATACAAGTTTTCTGAAAGTTGATATACATTTACTTAATATTGCCATTTATTTCATGGAAAATTCTTTCAGAGTTGAGGAGCCATAGCTGACAATTTCTAAAATTCTAATTTTTGCCCCAGAGCATTCATTTTGCTAATAGCAATGATCAGAAAAAGTTGTTTTCCTTAAAGTGAGTGACTCACTTTGTCTTCTCTGTAAAGTGTTTGCAAAACACCCAGGTCTGAATTACCATGATTTCTGTTCAAGATTTTTTTTCAGTAAAAATGGTTTCCCTTGAGGAAAAAGAGTATTTAGTTTAGCTCACAGCTCAAATAATCACACATGTAGTTTTTGCTAGAGACAAGAAGCAGATGCCCTTAAAGAGGACTTTCAGAGTTTCTTTGGTGAGGATAATGGCAGACTCCAGGAGAGCTCACACCAAGGAGTACTTCCCAGACATCTGCTGTCAGTGTCCTTGTGCCTGCAGTGAGCCACAGCCACTCCTTGCCTCTGCAGGAGACCCTCCAACACTAGTACCCATGTGGTTGACAGGGTCTTGGTGCTCCAGCCGGGGTCAGGCCTCGGCCTCTTAGGTGGGAGAGCTGAATTCAGGACATTGGTCCACCAGAGACCTCCCAGCCCCATGTAATATCAAATGGTGAAAGCTCTCCTAGATATCTCCATCTCACTGCTAGGACCCAGTTCCACTCAAAGACCAGCAAGCTACAACTAGCAAGAGAGGAACACAACCCCAGCCATTAGCAGAGAGGCTGCCTAGAAGCATAATAAGTTCACAGACACTGTGAAACACACCACCAGACATGGTCCTACCCACCAGAAAGACAAGATGCAGCCTCATCCACAAGAACACAGACACCAGTCCCCTCCACCAGGAAGCCTACACAAGCCACTGAACCAGACTTACCCACTGAGGACACACACCAAAAACAACAGGAAATACAAACCTGCAGCCTGAGGGAAAAAAATGCAGTAAATTAAGCAAAATGAGAAGACAAAGAAATACACAGCAGTTGAAGGAGCAAGAGAAAATCCACCAGACCAAACGAAGAGGAAATAGGTAGTCTACCTAAAAAAGAATTCAGAGTAATGATAGTAAAGATGATCCAAAATATTCGAAATAGAATGGAGAAAATACAAGAAACACTTAACAAGGACCTAGAAGAACTAAAGAGCAAACAAACAATAATGAACAACACAATAAATGAAATTAAAAATTCTCTAGAAGGAATCAATAGCAGAATAACTGAGGCAGAAGAACAGATAAGTGACCAGGAAGATAAAATATTGGAAATAACTACCCCAGAGCAGAATAAAGAAAAAAGAATGAAAAGAACTGAGGACAGTCTCAGAGTCCTCTGGGACAACATTAAATGCACCAACATTCAAGTTATAGGGGTCCCAGAAGAAGAAGAGAAAAAGGAAGGGTCTGAGAAAATATTTGAAGAGATTAGAGTTGAAAACTTCCCTAATATGAAAAAGAAAATAGTCAATCAAGTCCAGGAAGCACACAGAGTCCCATACAGGAAAAACCCAAGGAGAAACACACCAACACCTATTGACCAAACTATCAAAAATTAAATACAAAGAAAAAATATTAAAAGCAGCAAGGGAAAAACAGCAAATAACCTACAAGGGACTCCCCATAAGGTTAAGAGCTGATCTTTCAGGAGAAACTCTGCAAGCCAGAAGGGTGTGGCAGGACACATTTAAAATGATGAAAGGGAAAAAACTACAACAAAGATTACTCTACCTAGCAAGGATCTCATTCAGATTTGACAAAGAAATAAAAACCTTAACAGACAAGAAAAAGTTAAGAGAATTCAGTACCACCAAACCAGCTTTACAACAAATGCTAAAGGAACTTCTGTAGGCAGGAAGCACAAAAGAAGGAAAAGACCTACAAAAACAAACCAAAAACAATTAAGAAAATGGTAATAAGAATATATATATCGATAATTACCTTAAATGTAAATGGATTAAATGCTCCAACCAAAAGACATAGACTGGCTGAATGGATACAAAAACAAGACCTGTATATATGCTGTCTACAAGAGACCCACCTCAGACCTAGGGAAACCTACAGACTGATAGAAAAAGATATTCCATGGAAATAGAAATCAAAGAAAGCTGGAGTAATTCTCATGTCATATAAAATAGACTTTAAAATAAACACTATTAGAAGAGACAAAGAAGGACACTACATAATGATCAAGGGATCAATCCAAGAAGAAGATATATCAATTGTAAATGTTTATGTGCCCAACATAGGAGCACCTCAATACCTAAGGCAAATGCTAACAGCCATAAAAGGGGAAATCCACAGCAACACAATAATAGTAGGGAACTTGAACACCCCACTTTCACCAATGGACAGATCATCCAAAATGAAAATAATTAAGGAAATACAAACTTTAAATGACACATTAAAATGGTGGACTTAATTGATATTTATAGGACGTGCCATCCAAAATCAACAGAATGCACTTTCTTCTCAAGGGCTCATGGAACATTCTCCATGATGGATCATACCTTGGGTCAAAAATCAAGCCTCGGGAAATTTAAGAAAATTGAAATCATATGACGTATCATTTCCAACTACAACGCTATGAGACTAGGTATCAACTACAGGAAAAAATCTGTAAAAAATACAAACACCTGGGGGCTGAACAATATCCTACTAAATAACCAAGAGATCACTGAAGAGATCAAAGATGAAATAAAAAAAAATACCTAGAAACAAATGACAATGAAAACACAATGACCCAAAACCTGTAGGATGCAGTGAAAGCAGTTCAAGAAGGAAGTTTATAGCAATGCAATCCTACCTCAAGAAACAAGAAACAGCTCAAATAAACAACCTAACCTTACACCTAAAGCAATTAGAGAAAGAAAAACAAAAAACCCAAAGTTAGCAGAAGGAAAGAAATCATAAATATCAGATCAGAAATAAATGAAGAAATTAAGGAAATGATAGCAAAGATCAATAAAACTAAAAGCTAGTTTTTGAGAAGATAAACAAAATGCATAAACCGTTAGCCAGACTCATCAAGAAAAAAAGGAAGAAGACTCAAATAAATGGAAATTATAATGAAAAAGGAGAAGTAAAGAGTGACACTGCAGAAATACAAAGGATCATGAGAGATTACTACAAGCAACTATATGCCAATAAAATGGACAACCTGAAAGAAATAGACAAATTCTTAGAGAAGCACAACCTTGCAAGACTGAACCAGGAAGAAATCAAAACTAAAAAGAGACCAATTACAAGCACTGAAACGGAAACTGTGATTAAAAATCTTCCTTGTTTGTTACAAAAGCCGAGGACCGGAAGGCTTCAGAGCCGAGTACTATTAAACATTTAGAGAAGAGCTAACACCTATCCTATATATAGCAGAGGGAAGAACACTTCCAAACTCATTCTACATGGCCAACATCACTCTGATAACAAAACCAGCCAAAGATGTCAAAAAAAAGAAAACTACAGGCCAATATCACTGATGAACATAGATTCATAAATCCTCAACAAAATACTTGCAAACAGAATCCAACAGCACTTTAAAGGGATCATACACCATGATCAAATGGGGTTTATTCCAGGAATGCAAGGATTCTTCAATATACGCAAATCAATCAACATGATACACCTTATTAACAAAGTGAAGGAGAAAAACCATATGATCATCTCAATAGATGCAGAGAAAGCTTTTGACAAAAGTCAACACCCATTTATGATAAAAACCCTGCAGAAAGTAGGCATAGAGGGAACTTTTCTCAACATAACAAAGGCCGTATATGACAAATCCACAGCCAGCATTGTTCTCAATGGTGAAGATGTGAAACAATTTCCACTAAGATCAGGAAGCAAGACAAGCTTGCCCACTCTCACCACTATTATACAAAGTACTTTTGGAAGTTTTAGCCACAGCAATCAGAGAAGAAAAATAAATAAAAGCAATACAAATCAGAAGAAGTAAAACTGTCGCTGTTTACAGATGACATGATACTATACATAGAGAATCCTAAAGATGCTACCAGAATACTACTAGCGCTAATCAATGAATTTGGTAAAGTAGCAGGATACAAAATTAATGCACAGAAATCTCCTGCATTCCTATACACTAATGATGAAAGATCTGAAAGAGAAATTAAGGAAACACTCCCATTTACCACTGCAACAAAAAGAATAAAATACCTAGGAATAAACCTACCAAGGGAGAGAAAGACCTGCATAAAACTATAAGACACTGATGAAAGAAATTAAAGGTGATACAAACAGATCGAGAGATATACCATGTTCTTGGATTGGAAGAATCAATATTGTGAAAATGACTATACTACCCAAGGCAATCTACAGATTCAGTCCAATCTCTATCAAACTACCAATGGCATTTTTCACAGAACTAGAACAAAAAATTTCACAATTTGTATGGAAACACAAAAGACCCTGACTAGCCAAAGCAATCTTGAGAAAGAAAAATAGAGCTGGAGGAATCAGTCTCCCTGACTTCAGACTATACTACAAAGCTACAGTAATCAAGACAGCATGGTACTGGCACAAAAACTGAAAAATAGATCAATGGAACAGGTTAGAAAGCCCAAAGATAAACCCATGCACATATGATCACCTTATCTTTGATAAAGGAGGCAAGAACATATAATGGAAAAAAGACAGCCTCTTCAATAAGTGGTGCTAGGAAAACTGGACAGCTACATGTAAAAGAATGAAATTAGAACACTCCCTAGCACCATACAGAAAAATAAACTCAAAATAGATTAAAAACTTAAATGTAAGTCCAGACACTATAAAACTCTTACAGGAAAACATAGGCATAGACATAAATCACAGCAAGATCCTTTTTGACCCACCTCCTAGAGAAATGGAAATAAAAACAAAAATAAACAAATGGGACCTAATGAAACTTAAAAGCTTTTGCACAGCAAAGGAAACCATAAACAAGGCAAAAAGACAACCCTCAGAATGGGAGAAAATATTTACAAATGAAGCAACTGACAAAGGATTAATCTCCAAAATATACAAGCATGTCATGCAGCTCTTTATCATAAAAACAAACAACCCAATCCAAAAATGGACAGAAGACCTAAATAGACATATCTCCAAAGAAGTGATACAGATTGCCAACAAACACATGAAAGGATGCTCAACATCACTAATCATTAGAGAAATGTAAATCAAAACACAGTGAGAGGACTTCCCTGGTGGCACAGTGGTAGAGAGTCTGCCTGCTGATGCAGGGGACACGGGTTTGTGCCCCGCTCCAGGAGGATCCCACATGCCACAGAGCAGCTGGTCCCATGAGCCATGGCCGCTGAGCCTGCGTGTCTGGAGCCTGTGCTCCACAATGGGAGAGGCCACAACAGTGAGTGGCCCACGTACCACACACACACACACACAAAAAAAAATCTAAAATGAGGTATCACCACACACCAGTCGGATGGCCATCATCAAAAAATCTACAAACAATAAATGCTGGCGAGTGTGTGGAGAAAAGGGAACCCTCTTGCACTGTTGATGGGAATGTAAATTGATACAGCCACTATGGAGAGTAGTATGGAGGTTCCTCAATAAACTAAAAATAGAACTACCATAAGACCCAGCAATCCCACTACTGGGCATATACCCTGAGAAAACCATAATTCGAAAACAGTCATATACCACATTGTTCATTGCAGCTCTATTTACAATAGCCAGGGCATGGAAGCAACCTAAGTGTCCATCGACAGATGAATGGATAAAGAAGATGTGACACATATATACAATGGAATATTACTCAGCCATAAAAAGAAACGAAATTGAGCTATTTGTAATGAGGTGGATAGACCTAGAGTCTGTCATACAGAGTGAAGTAAGTCAGAAAGAGAAAAACAAATACTGTATGCTAACATGTATATATGGAATCTCAAGAAAAAAGAAAAGTTCTGAAGAACCTAGGAGCAGGATAGGAATAAAGGTGCAGACGTAGAGAATGGACTTGAGGACACAGGGAGGGGGAAGTGTAAGCTGGGACGAACTGAGAGAGTGGCATGAACATATATCCACTACCAAATGTAAAATAGCTAGCTAGTGGGAAGCAGCGACATAGCACAGGAAGATAAGTTCTGGGTGCTTTTTGTCCACCTACAGGGGTGGGGTAGGATTGTGGGAGGGAGGCACAAGATGGAGGAGATATAGGGATATATGTATACATATAGCTGATTCACTTTGTTATACAGCAGAAAGTAACACACCATTGTAAAGCAATTATACTCCAATAAAGACGTTAAAAAAAAAAGAGGACTTTCGTTCATTGTAGCATTATTCATGATAGACAAGATATGAAAAGCCAGATATTCATCAATAGACAAATGGATAAAGAAAATGTGGTATGCACATACAATAGAATATCATTCTGCCTTAAAAACGAAAAAAAAAAAATCCTGGCTCTACCTGTAAAGCATTATGCTAAATGAATTAAGTCAGTCACAGAAGGACAAATACTGCGTTATTCCACTTACATGAGTTATCTAAAATAGTCAAACTTGTAGAAGCAGAAAATAAATGATGGTTGCCAAGGCATGGGGAAGGGAAAATAAGAGTTACTGTCCAGTGGGTATAAAGTTACAGTTATACAAGATGGATAAGTTCTAGACATCTGGGGTACAACATAGTGCCTGCAATTAACAAATGGTGGAGTAGCTTGATCAAACACTTAAAAATTTGTTAAGAGGGTAGATTTCATGTTAAGTATTCTTAACATACACACGGAACATGAGGAAACTTTTGGAGGTGATGTGCATGTTTATTTCCTTAATCTTTGTGATACACACATACATGGTGTATGAATGTAATCAAATTCATCAAATTGTAGACATTAAATTTGTGCTGTTTTTTGTACATCATTTATACCTCAATATAGCTATATTAGAAAGCAATTTGGAAAGATGTGTACTCAGGGTCAAGATATAAGTTAAAAATTGTAAGATGCTTCAGGGACATTTCCATGTATCTTTTATAAAGGTATAACAATATTTGACTTTTAAAGCACAAATCATGTCTATGTTTAATAGAGAAGACTCTGATTTTATCTTTCTTCAGCAACTTTATACATAGATGCTACAAATGTGAGTTGAGAAACCAAGTCGTCTAATCTCCCTTTCTAAACCAAACATGTATTCTTAACTGCAAGAAAATATATATCCTAACTAAAATCCTAAAAAATAAGTTTCAGATACCTAAAAGTTTCCTCAATTTTAAAAAAATATTGCAAGGCAAGAAAACTATGTATTGTTTGTATTTCCACATAAATGCAGAAAAATTGGGGGTTTCCAAATAATGATGAATTATTGGAAAATAATATTACAGAGATCATGCTAATTATAATTGCACATAGCTAGTAAGAGTATGGTATGAACTCTGAAAAAAAATTGAATTAATCTCTGAAAAATATATATATATATATATATTTCTACCTACGTATCATCTATCTATGCACTATTTCAGAATATTCTAGGAAACATAAGAATATACTGTACACAATTCCATTCACATCCATTAGTCATGAGAGCAATTACCCCATCAAAGTCATGTAGCATTTAGATAGCTCCACTCTACAATTATGAGAGAATATTGGTGAAAACAAAAAATAATGTTTTAGTGTTATTTTAGAAATACATTTGACCTCAGGTCTCTCTGAAAGAATTCTGCATCAGACTTGTGAACCACTAATTTATGGAAAGATTTCCATTCCCAGAACGTTTATATTTATTTTAATTTCTAGGAAATGGTTCACTTTGCCAGCTTCCTTTTCCCTTCTCTGATATGTATATGTGTGAATTGAATATAAGTAAAGAAAAAGATAAACATGTTGAACTCTTTCATACCAAGGAAGTATGCAAGCATAACATATTTTCTAACTCAGGCACAAAATCACCGAGACTCTGGTTTTATATTTTTACTGATAATAAAATTACACTTTGAGTATTTCAAATATGATTATTTTCTTCTAAGTTTTCAATTCACTTTTCAAACTACTTTTAGGTATTTATTGTTTCTTTTCTGAAATTAGAGTATAAATTGTGTGTTCCATTCATTGTAGAAAAATTGAAAAATAGAGTGTAAAGAATATTAAAATTATCTGAAGACTTGGTATACTCAATGAATCACACAGTTTTATGAATTCCCTTACCATTACAATAATATTATTTATTATTTATAGAACATACAAGAATAACCTCCATTTTAAAGTACTCTTATACTCTAGGGGTGTGTGTGTGTGTGTTTGTGTTTGTGTAGGATTGTGTGTATGAATGTCTGAGTATGTGGATATTCTCTTACGTTTGTATTCAACAAAATGCTCTACAACTAGGTTTTCTATTATTTTCATTGATCTAATAGGTTTATTTTTTTGTTCTAGTACATCATTGCTTTACCTTTTATAAAGAAATAACGTATTTAAACATAAGATAGTAAAACTAGCCTGCATTTTTTCAAATATGTTTGACATCTACTATTTCTTTTGGATTTGTATTGAAATTTTGGAGTAACTTTATGTAATTGAAAAACAGGCTTATGGTGATAGAGTACATTTAAATAGAAATCTTACTCAGAATCATTTATAGTATTAATTTAGACAAGTATTCAATCGTATTGTGTATTATATTTTGATCAGTATTGAATATTTATAATGGAATGAAATTCTAGGAAACTTTTAGGAAATAACGTGTCATTTGGGTTATTTGGTGAAATGGAATATTCATTCTATTTTAGTTTCTATCTTGTTCTAAACACATATAATTTCTATCCTATTATCGTTGATATATATGAGAGTTACTGACTTCTATAATTTTATGTTGTAGCAGAGTAGCGTGTCCAACTCTTATTGTATATGTTCTAATGATACGTTAGCTTCCTATAATCTTTCCAAGTAGAAAGTCACATCCTCTCTTAATTAGAGCAACTAGCCAAAATCTATCAGTCTTTTCCATTGTTCTTCCTCTTCTTGCAGGACATCATTAAATAACTGTGGTGGGCATTCCCTTCTTATTTTCAATTTTTTAGTAAACTGCTGCTAGTGATTTACCATTAAGTATGTTACTGCTTAATAGGTTGATTTAATCATCATGTTCAAGGTTCTCTTTTATCTCAAATGATGGTATTTTCTTTTCTAAAATAACCCATTCCTTTATGTTTGAATATCTTTTCAGAAGTTCCCTGGTGATATGTATCATACAATTAATTTTCAGATAGAGTGAGATAAGCCATAGTATTGTATTTCCCAAAGGACAGCGTGTGAAGCCTGAACTTGGCTTAGATTTAACTTCTAGTATTACAGTGGGATCCTTTATTAAACTATAATTGTTGGGCAGGTTTAGATGCAGTCAATTAAGTTTGTACTTTTTAGCATTGTCCAGACATGCACTATTAAGATACTACTAAAATCACTATACTACTGCTTCATTTTCTCTGAGTTGATAAAATACATGAGAAAATGCAATCCTTTGATACCCTGCTCCTAGGAATCTTCCTCTTTGTGCTGCTACCTCTTAATTTAATTAATATTTCTATAAATCTCACCATCCCCTACCTCTGCTTTGCATTATTTTCCTTGGAAATTGCCATTTCTGAATAGGTTAATTTAAAATGATTTTAGTCACTATTCATTGTTTACTATTATTCAATAACTTTCAGGGGAGAAATAGCATCTGAGTGATTGAAAATCAACTTACATTGCAAAAAGATGGCCACTTAAATGTCTGGTTAGTATAATTTTATTCTTTTTGGTTAGAAGACTGAATGGTGAGGTGTAAATCATGAGTGTTTCCCTTGTTTCAGTTAAATTCAATGTGTTCAAATTTGCGTGCCATGAAATAAAATATGGATAGTTTAATGTTTTCCTCTAGTCATCTCTATAGTAGATTGTTTACAAAAATGACTTTAATTATCCTACTCTCTGTAATCATGTCCTTGCAAATTGATTTTGCAATGCTTTTCATCGGGAAAAGGAGTCTCCTCCACTTTTTGAATCTAAGTTGACCTTATGATTTATTTTAGTTAGTATATTACAAAGTTTCAGGTTTCTAGTTCTAAGCCGTAGCCTTCAATATCTGAATGCTTCAAGCCTCCCTTTTGGGTCTCTTCCTCTACTGTGGAACAAATTCTGGAGGAGAGCTCAGATTTCCAGACATCCATTCTAGATCAACAGTCAACAGAGCTGCCTATAGGTAGCCACAGACACATGAGGGATCAGAGCTGAAATCAGAAAAATCTACTCAATCTATCATTGTAATAATGAGTCTGACTCTGTTTGATATTTGGCTGCTGACAACTTTTGGGCCTTATCTCTTCCTCTTTCCCTTCTGTCTCAAATCTCAGAAAGCTGATAAGAATATCTGTGTACTCCCTCTTGTGGTGCTCACAGAATTTAAAACCATATAAGCCCTTTGCTGCACACAAGAAACACACCCTGGTGCCACTCCCTAACCACTGTGAAAACCCAAGCCAGTCTCCTTTCCATGCACTCTCCAGCCATTTTTAGACCAGCTTGGAAACCTTTCCTGCCCTGCTCTTACCAAAATATCTCATTATATAAGTAATAAACTTTTTTGTGTCCTCTTTTTCTGTGTGTGCGATCATCTGTCTTGACATTTGGGGGTGGGAGGAGCTGGCATATCCTGTTTCTGGAGAATGTCTAAAACAGCCATAGACTTATGAGTCATATAATTAGTATTGTTTTAAGCCATTGAAGTTTACAGGTATCATTATGATTTATATTTAAGAAAGATTATATTTAGAAGCATATAGCATATTTTTGGTTTTGTTTTCAGAGTTGTGGTATATTTCTGTACATGAGCATGGATTATCTTTAAGAGTGTCTTATAAGCATTTTAAAATAACAATGAGGGATACTTCATGAATGACAATCAACCCAATGTCACTTTTAGTGAGAAATCTAAAATGAAAAACTAAGGAGCTCTATTATTTATCTCTTGTTACAATAGATATTTATTACTTCACAATTTTCTATGAATCAGAAGTCAGGCATTGGTTTATCTGGGTCTTTTGCTTAGGACCTCACAAGACTTCAATAAACATGTAGGATAGGGTTGAAGTCTCATTTGAATTCTGACTAGGGATGGATCCACTTTCAAACTCACTCAAATTTTTGGCAGAATGCAGTTCTTTGCATCTTTAGAATTGAGGACTCAATCATCTTTCTGTCTGTCAGGCAGTGACTTCCCTCAGTGACTAGAGGCCTCTCACAGTTACTTGCCAAGAGTGTTTCCAAAAATGGCTGCTTGCTTGTTCAAACTCAGCAAGGAAGAGAGAAAGAAACTCCATCAAGATGGGTTCTCCAATTTTATGAAATGCAATCATTTAGTAGCAAAAACATAATCATATATATCCTGACATGATTCTCATTTTCTGTTGATTAGAAGCAAGTCACGTGTTCTGCCGACATTCGAAAGAGATCACATAAAGGCATGAATATCAGAAAATAGGGATCCTGAGAGTCTGGTTGCAAAAGGACAAATTTTCTGCAAATCCATTTGTTCACTTAAGCTAATATATTATTTCTAGCACAAAGGGAATTATTGAAACTTGATTAGATAATAGTTTTTTCAAATTATGTAATGGCTAGAATTATTTATTTTATTTTTTGTTTGTTTATTTGATTATAGTACCATGGAAACTTCGATTATGATTAAAGTTTTGGTTAATGCTTACCTGATTTCAATTTCAGCTTTGAAACATGACCTCTTTTAACCATAAAAAATTATTTACTAATTCTAAATGTCTGTTTCTTTGGCTGAAAAATAGTGCTAACAATGATGCCTGCTTCATAGCATACCATGAAGCTATCTTAGCTTTATTTTCAAAACAAAGCAAATTTGCAAAAAATGTTTATTACTATTTTTACATTACTCTTTTGGCATTTAACTCTGTTTTGGCCATAATATTATGAAATCATATATGAAAGTGAATTTGGAAGCAGCAATTGTTAGGAATAGTGACTCTGGAAACATACCTAGAAGCATGCAGATAAGATCACAGCCTGTGCTTTGTTTTATATATATATATATATGTATATGTATATGTATATATATATATAAAACCAATGTTAATGTGATACTGAATAAGTAAGCTTTATAATACAGTATGCAAATTTATTAATAGATAATACAATAAAATGATATTTAGGAAATCCACATTTTTACATTTGTACTAGTTCTAAGTGAAATAACTAATTAGGCTCTTTTCTTGTTCCTTTGAAGAAAATACCTTTAATCTAAACCCATTTGGTAAATAAAAATATCTGGTCTGAAGACCTGTAATTAATATTATATAACTTGTGTGTATTAAAGATCCAGTTTTTATTTATTACTCTTGATACAAGCTGTTTCTAAGTTTATTTAATGTGTTTATGCTTTCTTATGACTTTTAATTTGAATAAAATAGAACCATATGTTTTATTTTTACATTACTTTATATAACTAATAATGTTCTGGAAAATGTGCCTCTAATATATTAAATCAATATTTAGAGTGATTCAAATTAGATGACTGAAACATTTAACTATAATATTGAAAAATGCAGTACATAGAATTTCTAAGTATTGTGAAAAATTTGATAATTTTATGGTGAAAAGGAGAAATAAAGTCAGTCAGATATTAAGAAATAATAAGACAGAATTAGAAAGTTCTCTAAGACTAAAGGAAATAAAACATTATGACTGCAGTAAAGGCATTTTCAGGAAATAACTGAAGGGAATATAAACATACATTACAGAACTAGATACTTGAGATGGAAAAATGTGAAAAATAAAAAATCTATTTGTTTTGAATTTGATAAGCACCACTTACCACACCTTCCTCTCCTTACCGTTTATGTTATATGATGGTTAATTTTATGTGCCAGCTTGACTAAGCTATAGCACCCAGTGATTTAATTAAACACTAAGTGTTGCTGTGAAGGCATTTTGCAGATGGGATTAACATCTACATCTACGAGTTGACTTTAAGCAAAGTAGATTACCTTTGATAATGTGAGTGAACCTCACCCAACCATATGAAAGCCTTAAGAGCAAAAACTGAGTTTTCCCCAAGAAATTCTTACTCATGACCATAATGTCAGCTCCTGCCAAGTTTCCAGCCTGCCAAGCTACCTAATTTTAGACTCAGGACTCCAACATCAATCCCTGCCTGAGTTTTGAGATTGCTGGCCTGATTTATGAATTTTGTACTTACCAGCCCTAACAATCACATGAGCCAATCCTTAAAAAAAGAAAAAAAAAAACTCTTAATACATGCACATATAAATACATATATGTGTATATATGTGTGCATAGATCTAGACATAGATTGACAGATATAGATATAGATATAGATACATATATAGATACATCATATTGGTTCTCTGGAGCACCCTGCTTAATACTGGCATCAATTCTAAACCAACTACTCAGTTTTTCCAAAAAAACTCCAGACCTTTTTTATCTCCACTGACTTTTAGTTTTTATTACTACTTCTTGTTTGAGGTCCCACTCCATCTTTATAATTATTTATTTTCACTTGCTAATACGGATTGCCACCCCACTGTAATTTGGTGCTTTTTAGAAAAACTAGATTTCATAGCCCCACCTTTGGGCTAGAATCCATGGGAGAATCCTAAAGTCAAAACTTCCCAACTCTCTGATCATTCCTCAAATCAGAATATTCTAGTACTGCCCCCAAGCCAGTTTCTTTTGATCTATCCCATATTTATTTGATATCACCCTATATGCATCCTTCATAACATTTCCCAGAATTTGTAATTGTGAGTAATTGCATATTTTTAAAGTTTAATATTTTACTCCACTAACCAGGCAATAATATCCATGAGCTAAAGATTCTTTTTTTTTTTTTATAACTGTGTGCCCTGTTCCTGTAGGGTTTGGACATTAAGTTGATGAAAGTATTTTTACTGAAAGAGCAACAAGAATGTGTTTCATTGATAAAGAAATGTTGTGAATTTTCCTTTCCCCTTCAGTAGAATCTTCATTGATTAAAAACACTGCTGTACTGAAATGTTACATTTCCTGGGTGATTGAAAAGATGTAGGAAAGGGCAAATGTATTAAAAAAAAAAAAGTGGTTTTGTTTTGCTTGCCTTGGCCAAGTCTCAGCAGCAGGTGTAGTTTGTTTGCATGATCCTTAATTAACATGACACCAGCTCTTGGGAGAAGGTCTTCCGCACACCAAAGAGAAGAATAGCTCAAAAATATCAGCAAGGGAAACAGGAGGTGTTTACCCAGTGTTAGTTAGTGGTATGCATATGTGACTGTAACTCCATTGGGCTCTCTGAGGCTGGTTGGATCTTGGTCAGCATCCTATCTTTGTCTCTAATCTTCATTCCTTATCACCATGTGAAACCCTATTGCTTGCAGCTCCTTGGCCCAAACTAATGTCATGATTCATGTCTTTCTCTTCACAACTCCCAGTCCACAAATTCATCATCTTATCTCCAATGGGGCTGAAGGATTAGCTGATGACATTATTTTCTTTCAGAAAGAATATGTGTCAGTTTTTTAATCACATGACATTTTATTTTTGATTTTCAAGAGTCTATTTTTCGATAATCAAGTTATTAGTATTTAAGGCTTTTACCTCTGCGTTCTCAGTAAGTCAACCATAATACACCTAGAGGCAATGTGGGTAGAACGGTATTTATATGAATGTTCAAAAAGAGTAACATAAACATGAACATTTCAGGATACAGTCCAGTTACAAATGGATGAATGAATACATGATTGGCTGGGTGGGTGGAATGACTGAGAAGATGATAATGAAACACAAGTGTCACACAAACACAGCATATGTTCAAAATACAATTTGATACTGAATAATCAATAGGCAATATGGAAATCAAAGTTTGTTTTTCTTATGTTGATAGTATTAAAACATTTTAACTCTCTGATGGATATTTGTTGAGAGTTTTAGGGAAATCATGTTTTTCATCCATTTCTCTACTGTTCTGCGATTTATTCAGATTTTGAAGTTTATGCATCTATTTCTGTTTACACTCTAAGAAAGATATTTCACTTGATTAAATAACTTGCTCAATGTTTTACAAAAAATAGGAGACAAATTTGGTCTGGGGGCACAGGGCCTTGACTCTGTTCTTTTCTTTTCATTGTTCCAGGCTGTCACATTTATATATTTCTGAAGTAAAATTAACTAATCAGAAATAGTGGAAACTGTCAGTACTTTGGTTTTGAATCAAAGGCATAAATAGAGATACGGTCTGACACAATTTAAAATGTTTTATGGTTTTATTTTTTGATTCATTTCATAATATCTTCCCTAATGATATTTTGAATAACCTAAAATTTATCAAAATAATTATATTCCTAACCTATTTTACTGGATTATGTGACCAAACAGATTTGCAATACCTTTATTTATTACAGTTACAATTAAACAGCTTTCATTTATGAATGCATAAATGTATACTTTCTTTAGTTATAAAGTACATGATTTCACAATTTACTGTAACAATTTGATATTTTTATAACAGAATTGGTGAGTAATGAAACACTTTAATAATTATAGAATTTACAATGGTTAAACTACACAATATACTTGCTACTATTTTGAAAAGACATAGGAATAATTTGCATAATTTACACTCATATGATTCACTTCTAAGTGTAGTGTGATGCACAGTACTAAGCTGATTAATCTTTCCTTGGTTTACTATCCAGAATGTGGTCAGAGTTTTAGTGAATTAATTTGACCACCATTATGTGTAATGGGCTGAAGTTACATTAATCTACTAAGTGATATACCCATCAAAGCTTATGAAGAACTAATTCATCTGAATAAGAACTAACAATATTGATTATATTTTCAACACAAGGAAAGAACACTATGCATGGTTTTGTAACTTAAAATTAAACTTTATGTAAAAAGATACATATTTATTTTTTCAAAACACTGGTTAATTTTTCATAGGGTGATGGTAGTTGAAGAAATGTGGTGGGTAGCATTTGTTAGGGAGAGTACATAATTATATTAACCCAAGTGTAACAAATGTCTAAAATGTACTATTATTAATTTTAATGCATAATAAAATATAAATTACAACTCCATGAAGAGAATTAAAATGGAAGATTATAAAAGATCATTATAGATTCAATTTGGTAACTCTTTCATATTCATTAATAATCCCCCAAGTGAGAAATCATCAGCACTGGGAATGAACCCTTAGCCAGAAAATCAGTTAAATTTTCTACCTTAGTTCTTAACTTTCTTTAATGTAAGTACATACAAACAAACACACGTACACATCCTATGCACATGCACACCATACATACACAAACACCCCATAAATTTACTTAACATGAATAATGTTTTAAAAGAATATATAAATTAAATATAAAATTATTTCTGATACTCTTACTAGAATCAGTATGCATTTTTTAATTCAATGGTTATTTAAATAATTTTTAGAACTTTTAAATCTATGACGTGTTATGGACTGAATGTTGTATCCCCTCAAAAATTTTCTGTTGAAATTCTAATCTCTAATGTGATGATATTAGGAGGTGGAGCCTTTGGGAAATGATTGTCTTGAGGGTAGAATCCTCATGAATGGGATTAATGACTTTATGTCCTTTCTGCCATATGAGGACACAGCAAGAAAACAGTTGTCTACGAACCAGGAAGGGGGCCCTCACCAGACATCAAGTCAGCAGGTGCCTTATTCTTGCCCTTCTCAACCTCCAGAACTATATGAAATAAATGTTCTTTAAGTCACACCGTCTATGGCGGTTTATTATAGAAACATGAATGGACTAAAATAGCATATATTTGAAAAATATGATCAGTGAGAAATGTATGGTTTAAGTTTGAATGAGTTTGATTATTATGAAAAGATATTTGTTATAATGCCACTTGAATGCAGAGTATACAGTTTTGATACAATTGCTTAGAGTCAAATATTAAGGCATCAAACATTGAGGCATGTCCCTCAATTTATGCCAAAACAAATTCAGTTTTAAAACACTAATATTGAAGATATCTGAAGACATATTAAAACATAAAATCCTAGGAAAGAATGAAGCTTGACAGATTTACTGCAGAGAAATTGAAAGGTTCTATGTCACAAAGACCATGCATAAAGCTAAAAGCAAATAATAAAATCAGGAAGATACTTGATTGTTTATATTTTCACATAATCTTTATTAAATTATAAAAAAGTAAATATGAATTTGGAATTGAATAACAGTCTCCATACACTTCAAATATGATAATTTGCCAGCTTCCTCTTACTTTCTCACCAAGAAAATCTACTTTCAGGGCCTGAGATTTATTTTCCTTCCTCCTCTCTCTCTTTTTCTCTCTCCTTCACTCTTCACAGACATATATATATATTTTTTGCAAATATATAATTATATGTATAAAGTATTACCCTTCCAACTTGTTTCTTTGTCCCACTGGGAAAAAATACCTTAGACATTTATTTGTGTCCACAGATACGGATAAAAACTGCTATTTATGGCTGCATAATTCTCCATATATCCTAACATATGTGGAACAAATTATTATGTATGGCTGTATAGTCATCCATTCACTGTAATTTAGTCAAATTTTGCCCTGTTGATGGACATCCACATTTTTTCTAGGTTGAATGTAATTTTATGACTTCTGAGCTCTGTGAGGCCCATCCTAGAATTGTCCGGTTTCCTGAAAGGAGAGCTCCTTTTGTAAAGGGTCTGTGGCTCATTTGCATACTGAAGCTTTGGCCCGGGGTTCTGTGACACTGTTGGCTTTGTCCTGCTTCTGCCACATCTCTGCCTCAGATCCCCAGACCATGCGACAGCTCTGCCTCCCGAAGCAGAGTTATCTTCCTCAACTTCAGCCCATCATTCCCTAATTCATTTCTTGTTTTTGTGCTATACAACTTCTGTGACTTTTGCTATGTTCTTTGTATTGTAGAATACCTGTATTGTGCTGACCGTTAACGTGCTCTACTTTCCCTGACTCTTTGAAATTCTGATCCCTCATTACCAGTAAAATAAACTACAGTAAGAACTGAACGCAAAGACTGCAGGATTATTTTTTCCATCATGAAACTCTCTACTACCATCACTAACTCCCCCTGCTGTATACATAAAAAGACATAGTTATGAGATGCACACACACAAGACCTACATGCACAGAATATCTATAACAAGCTAAGGAGAAATGATCTAGTAGGAATGGGGCAGAGGGAGGATAGGAAACCTATAATAAAGCTATATATGCAGAAGAACACTGTAGTAATTCAGAATATATAGTACAAAGTAATTAGCAAGCAGCAACATTCTCCAAAGATACTTTATTCACAGATTTGAAAGACTGGAAAAATGAATCAATTGTCGATATCAGAAGTAATTACATGGGTGAGCCCTCCCACCTCTGTTGTGCTGGGGCAGATGTAGCAGCC
Source organism: Aethalodelphis obliquidens (assembly GCF_003676395.1). Classification (NCBI taxonomy): domain Eukaryota; kingdom Metazoa; phylum Chordata; class Mammalia; order Artiodactyla; family Delphinidae; genus Aethalodelphis; species Aethalodelphis obliquidens. The sequence goes on along the minus strand of NW_020837973.1, from coordinate 20,614,708 downwards.
TCTTCTCCAAGCCACCCCTTTGCCTCCCAACTTCTCTGGGGCTCTCGGCCGCCCGACCAGGGGCCCCAGGGCCACGGGCTCAGCCGAAGACCACGGGCTCTGTGTCAAGCCAGCAATTTGGGGGTTTGCTGCGCCAACGCACCTGAGGAGGCGCCGGAGGAACCGCAGCTGCTGCACGGTGCCCACACCTCTAAGTGGTTCACTGTGTGCATGGGGTTTGGCTTCCTGTCCATGACCTCCCGTGCTGGGGTCGTGCTCAACACCCCGCCTCCTGGCCCGTGGATGACTTTGTGCACCAGAGTAAGCTGCACATGGAGGGCTTCCGGAGCCTAAAGGAGGGTGAGGCCATGGAATTCACCTTTAAGAGGTGTGACAAGGGCCTGGAATCTCTCCGAATCACTGGCCCTGGTCGGGTATTCTGTATTGGGAGCGAGAGGCGGCCCAAAAGGAAGAGCATACAGAAAAGGAGATCAAAGGGAGACAGGTGCTACAACTGTGGAGGTCTAGACCATCATGCCAAGGGATACAGACAGCCACCCCATCCCAAGAAGTGCCAGTTCTGCTAGAGCATCAACCATATGGTGGCCTCGTGGCCACTGAAGGTCCAGCTGGCTCCCAGCTCCCAGGGAAAGCCAGCCTACTTTCGGGAGGAGGAAGAAGAGATCCATAGCCCTGCCATGCTCCCAGAGGCACAGAGTTGAGCCACAGTGGGTGGGGGCTATCCTTCTGTGATCAGGAAGTTTTGAGGAACAGGCATCAATCAGCAGAGTGGAGACATGGGGACAGCATGGGTAGGGGGCAGCTGGCACTGCCATATATCTCAGGCCGGGGTCCAAAACATCCTCCTGTTCCCTCCTGGTGGGGGGAGGGGGGAGGCAAAGGAACTCCAATCATGCTCTGTCCAAATGCACATGAGGGCTCTGGCGGGGTAACCCTACCTACGTGCTTTATCTGAGTCTCACCCGCAGAATCTTCAGCTTTTGAAAGTGGCCTGGATAGGGAAGTTGTTTTACTCTTAAAGAAGGATTTGGAAGAATATTTCCCAGCCAGAGTGAAAAGATTAAGCATGAGACCAGATTGATGGGCCCAACCCGCAAGCCATTACATTCTGTGGGAGGGAATATCTCAGGCATAAGGCAGGGTTTTCCACCTGTTGTCTCCTCATAACCCCCTCTTGGGATAAAGTGCTGAGAACTGTCCCAAGCAGTGGGTTGTAATGATAGGCAAAAGGGGTGGTTATGGGAACAACTGTAGACCTGCTGCTTCTAAGCTCATTCCCACCCCATTCTGGGCCAATATAATTTTATTTATTTGCTTCCTTGGATGACTATACCTTGGGTCCCACTTTCTCTAGGATGCCAACTGCACTAACTGTGTGCAAATGACATATCTTGTGCACTTTAACTTTTTTTCCGTAATATAAGTATTCTGGCTTTGTATTTTTGTGTATTTTAATCTAAGGTCCTCATTCCTGCTCTGTGTTCTCAGGTACGTGAGCAATCTCAGGGATAAGTCGGCAGCAGCTCCGGGTCTGCACAGCAGGAATACCTTTTGTTTCTATGTCACCGGAGAGAACAACTATTTGGAGCATAGAGCCTAATTGAGCTACCTCATTTTTGCCAATTAGAGCTGGCTTTTCTGCCATAGTGTTCTCTTGAAACTCTACCATCTTCAATGTTTCATGGGAGACTAGATTTAGCTGGGTTGCCCCATGACTTGGTCTCCTTCTACTGAAAGATTGGAAATTGGTCTGATCAGGAAAAGGTGGTGCAGAGAGGTTAGGAGAGGCTGGGCCAGGTAAAAGGTGCAGAAAGGGGCAGGCTAAATTAGGCAAAGGTCATCTGTACATGTGATAAAGGATTCCTTTTCCAGACCTCTAATCCCAGGGCACAGGACCTGCTTTACATGCCAGATGCATCCGTCACTGGATTGGGCTAGGCCTACCATGCACAGCAGGGTGTATGTGTGTATTTTTGTAAAAAATGTGACTTGGTAAGGAAAGGTTTTAAGAACGATGCCTCTGTACCTATCTTGAGCTGCCCAGGGATGTATATATGAAGCATGGACAAGATCCTTAACTTTTAACAGTTCTGGGCTTTTCCTCCTTGGTTTGCAGAGAGACCATCAGCCATGGCTTCTTTGTGGTTCCCAGAGCCAGTGTCCTGCCCTGCTGCAGCAGTGATTAGTGTCATGGATTAGCTAAAGGAGAAAAGGGGGTTTCGTTTACATGCTGTGAGCTCACTGCAAAACTACCTCACTTTGTTGTAACGGGGCAAATGCAGTAGAACGCATTGGGTGATGTGTGTCTGATCCTGGGTTCTTGTCTCCCCCAATTGCTGCCCCCCTCTAGTTATTATATTTGTCTGGGCTTTGTAGGACTTCACAAGTAGCTGATTTGGTGATTGCTAGGTGGCTTAGTTTATGTAAATATAATGTGTTGGTCTTCTCCATGTTCTTTTGGGGTTTTATTGTTTACAAACTTCTTTTTATATTGAGAAAAATAGCCAAAGTATCTTTGACTAAAGGTTCTGTACCAGGCAAAAAGATCTGAAACATAGGCTCGGGGGCCCCTCACCTTGAAGTGAGGGGTCTTAAACCACACTCTTGTGTTTCCCTTCCCCTATTTCCTATTTCAAACAAGATCTTATGTCCTAAAAACTAGATTCCTACCCCTTTGTCTTTCCCCCTTCATGCTCCCCCAAAATAGTCCATACACCTCTGTTTAATTTGTGGGGTGTCTGTGATTAAATGATTTGTGCAAAAATCCTGAAGAAGTTAAGAACTCTCCATCCCTTGTTCCCAGTCTCCTGAGTCATGACCATTCCTTGATGTGATTCATGTCAAACAGACTGCTGCCTTTGGATGAATTAAAACCTAGTTTAATCTCTAATCCTAGGTTGGAGAGAAGCAATGAGGGGGCCTTCCATGTAGAAAGTGGGGTTGGGAGACCACAAAAGGAAAGATGAACGTATATCCAAGTCACTCAGGAACTTTTATGAAGGTGCAAGAAACGTCAAAGTGGCCATGAGATTGTTTAATAGGAGATGGATGAATGTAACTCCATGTTTACTGCTAGAAACCAAAGCTTTCTGTGAAATCTTGAATTTACGTGGAGGAAGGGAGAGTAGAAAAACATGTACCTGTCTGCTCTTTCCCTCAGCGCTTCCCCTCGTTCCTGAACTGCAGGTGAATGAGCCTCTTTGGGCTTTGGCGACCCCATCTAGGCAGTGTTTATTTGACGGTAAATTTTGCTGTGCCAGGTACTTCCTTTCCCATTTGCTATCATTTTATAACACACATGCTGACCCTTTTCCCTTCTCCTTCTTTTCCTTGGGAAAATACAATGAATAAAGACTTATTGGTACTGAAAAAAAAAAAAAAGAAGCAATTACATGACATTATATGAATATGCAAGTCGCCAGAGGAATGATGTTCGTCATGGCTTGATTGATGTAAAATTATAGAATAAAAAACATTTTATTCTTTTTACTCTCAGGTGAAAAGCTTAGCTTACCTTCAAAGCTTAAAGGGCATAAATCTTTTGATATGATTGGAAACAAAAGCACTAATGAATATATTAGCTCCTTTACTGTTTATAACTGTTATAGCAACATTACCTGTTCAGTTCTCACTACCACTTCTCCTCAGATATTTTGTACATATCTCAGAAGCAACCAAGATGAGGAAAGAAAGTGTGGAATTTTAATAAAAGCTATACTTCTAAGTTCCTAGGAATAGACTTTTAATTTTAGTTCTCCTAAAGAAATTTCTACTTTTTTGCAAAGATTCATATATGCTACAGTGAATCTATCCTAAAGTAAAGACTACATAGGGTATTTGACTACCACAGATACAGCTGAAGATAACTAGAATAAGGTAGTATTTTTTTATGCCTACTTTCTTACCAATTCTCTTACTATTAAGCATCATCACAGCTTTTCTTAATCATGTCTCCCAAGAAACTATTAAACAAACACAAGAGCTCACTCTTATTTCACCTGTCTTGATTCTTGATTGCAAGGTCGTTTCCCAAATGAATGCCTGAGTGCTGAGGGCCCAGTGTGTGTTGCCAGCCTCACTGAATGAATTTAAGAAGAGAGAATCCAAAGGAAGAAATGCCAGGAAAAGCTCTAGCTGCTCTACTGGACAAGCAGAGGCTCCTTGAGGTTTTCAGTTTCCCATGCAGAACTCAGCTGACTGCAGATCACTGTAGGGAGGAAACCCATGAGAGACCGTTGCCTGATCAGTTCAAGGATTTGAAGACTATCAGGTAATACAGCCTAATGAAAAGAAAAAAATGCACAGAGAGGGCTTCCCTGGTGGCGCAGTGGTTGAGAGTCCGCCTGCCAATGCAGGGGACGCGGGTTCGTGCCCCAGTCCGGGAAGATCCCACATGCCGTGGAGCGGCTGGGCCCGTGAGCCATGGCCACTGAGCCTGCGCGTCCGGAGCCTGTGCTCTGCAACGGGAGAGGCCACAACAGTGAGAGGCCCGCATACCGCAAAAAAACAAAAACAAAACAAAACAAAACAAAAATATGCACAGGGAAAGCAAAAAAAAAAAAAAGTTGATTTGAAAGTCAATACAGAGATTTCTGTACCAATTGCTGAAGAAAGAAGGAAGCCTGTGTCTCTAAAGGGTACAGTGGCATGGCTGCAGTGGTCTGTACAGGTTATTAGATAAACAAATGTTTGTGTCAAACAGGGCACTGAGTGCCGGGTTGCAACTTAAAGTATCAGAAATGGCATCACCTGTAACAACTGCATTGGAAAGGAATGCATAAATAAGAAAATGTAATTCTATAGGCACTTAAAATTGTCTGAACACATTATACATTTAATTTTACTTTTCTCTAGGAGAGCAAAAATACCATAACTTGATTCAGATATTCCAGGTTATGTTCAGAATTATGAAAGAGAATTGAGTGCACAGAGATCATCTTCAAACTCAGTCAACAGAGGACCACGTTTCCCCGAAATTTATACGCTGGCCTGAGCTCACAGCCAGTAAACTCCATAATCCTTGTAAACTCCAACACTAATTAAAATTTTACATACATTAAATCAGCTAATCATACAAAAGACCTTTTACTTTTACTATAACTATTTTAAGATGAGATAACAGAAGCCCAAGAATGCAACACCAGTGGTTGCATGGTAAGAATTAGAGGTGAAATTCAAACTCAAGTTTCAGCGTGTATACCCTTCACCATGACACAGTGCCATTGCCTTGAATGCTGAATGGCAATATAAGACAGGATAAGTAGAAAATAGTTGCAAGCATCCCTCTCCCATACACATTTTCATGATTCTTGAGAATGTAAATATGCAATCACATTTTAATAGTATTATTTTAGCATTTTAATGTGTGTTTGTAAAACATTTACAAATAAATATAAATTATACTTATGTCCATAATTCAGGGATAAATGCATTAATTTCCAATCTGTTATATTTTTTTCAGACTTTTCTCTCACTATTCCTTCTTCTCTGTGAGTTAGGAAAATCATTTTATTACTTCAGAAAAACAATGATCAGAACTGGTCCCTTTGTTATACAAATTCAAAGCAAATGTATATTCATTGTTTCAGAGTAGGAATATAAGTCATGTATAACCTGAATATAGCTATTAGTATTATGGTTTGGTAGTAGTAACATTTGTCAGATTCTGTTCTAAAACTGAGAATGACATGTTATTTTTATTCCAAAAATTCTGTTTTGTTGGGTGGGTGTTAGGAGACCAAAAAAAAAAGCAGACAAATGTTTAGATAGAATATAAATCTCTACAGCTTTGTGCTAAATACTTTTTCTTGTTTACTAGAAAATGAAGTTTTTCTTTTCTTTTTTTTAAGGGTTTGGGTTTTTTTTAGTTTTTTGTTTGGTTGGTTTTTTCTGTTGTTTTTTTTTTTTAGTATTTTTGTTGGTTGGTTGACACTACAGGAAAAGATTGAAAAGGAAAAGCAGAAAAATTTTTCATGAATTTGGTAAGCAATGAAAATGAACAATGTTGCTTAGAAACCTAAGTGACAATTTGTGGCAGGAAGCTGTGGAAAGATCCAGTTTACCAGCTCTACATGCAATCCAGCACCATTTTCTCACATTGGAGAGTTCGGATGCAGCATCCTTGTCATAGAACTGGGATTTCACAAGGGACACCATTAGCACTGGCTTCTCAGAGGGTCCTTCTGGAAGTCTCTGAGGCGTAGTCATCAGCTATGGGAGGAGTTGGAGAAAATTATTGTGGCAGAAACCACGGAGTTACTGCAGTGGACAAGCTGTGTGGCAAGCTCAAGTGGGCCTTCTCAAACGGGCAGCCAAAACAGGGAGGAAGGCTCCTCAAGGGTGGAGATTCCAGGCAACAGAAAGCACACCCTTGGGGATACAAGTCCTCTTATTTGAACATTAAGTGTGACTCATTTTGTAGACGTAGACCTGTGATGCCAGGGTGTGTGCATTGTGTGTATATGTGTGTGTGACTGTGTAACATTTTTTTTAAAAATCACATTCTTCGGTAATATACTGTTTCACTACCTGCTTCTTTTTCCTTAGAAGTATAATGTGAACATTTTCCCCAAACATTAACGCTTTGAAAATTAAAATGCAAAAAATAAGTTGATTCTTCCCTTCTCCCTCCATCTAAAGTTCCATTACCATTTTCTTCCATTTCAAAAGAACGTTGGATGGAAATTTCAGTTTCCCCTTTTTATAAGATGTATGGTACTAACATGTATATTTTGAAATTCGCTGATCTTATCTAAAATAGCAGGCAATTACCTCCCTGCCTCTTCTCAGGGCATGTCTCTCCTATCTGTGGAAAGGGCAAGATAAGTGTCAGCTCATAGCAACTTAATATTACAACCTGGTATTTTTTTTCCACTTAAAAGAGATTAATTTATTGAATTGTTTCTTAAAATGTAATTGCATACTTGGATGTTCCAGGGAATAATAGAAGTCATAGCTTAAAGTTGGTGTGTTTCCTTGAGTCATCCATTGTAATTTTGGTTGGTAATAAGAAGGTAGAGAAAAGAAACAGGTACTTACAAATTTTCTGAGCCGTGTCTATGTTTTTTGCTCACTTGGTGTTCTTGAATATTTTTTATCTGAATTCTAGGAGGGGATGCCAGAAAGGCTGTGGTGGAAACACACAGGCTGGCTCACAACATATTGGGGGGTGGGAGGATGGATGAGGCTAGGAGCTAGCCAGAGAAGTAGTTCAATAAGTGACCCTAAAGTTCCTTGAACTTGTATAGTAATTGTGGTTTATGGTCTGTTTTATCTTCTTTTGAGCCTTCAATCAATTTTCTTTAAAAATTAAATCTTATCCTTTACTGGTCTGTGGAGTAATGAGAGAAAAGATGAGTTCTACACTTAGGATGTATTAATAAGAGAAATTAAGAAAGAAAATGCCTAAGATATATTACTTAAATTTTTTTTAGATATTCCCTTTTTAGTAGATCATCCCCCCAATTTTTATTTATGTCAGCTTGTTATTTTGAATAACTCACTCTCATTTGTTAGGAAACAATAAATGCAATGGCAATTTTTTAAAAAATAATTTTAAAGAATAAAGTTATTTATGTAATATGGACTTGGCAATATTAAGAAATACACTACATAATAGTCACTTCTCAAATGTGGGAAATAATGAACTAAGAATAATTTGGGTACTATCCAATAAACTAAAATTTTAAAGATATATTTTTTTCAATGCAGGTGTTTGGAAATTTATAGAGCTGGAACTTTTTCAATTACCGATAAGCACAACACATCAATGCAAGTTGCAGTTAGGCAATCCTGTGCATTTTAGAAAAGGTCAAGCTGTGCAGAGGAAATGAGTGCAGTTCATATGCGTGAGAACTGAGAAAGTACAAGCTGTGACAATGAATTCCAAATCTTAACTAATTACTGGTGGTTTCTCCATATAAAATGATACTGACTGTTCAAGCATGCTTAAGAGGAGATTTTCTACCTTAGTTGGAGTTTTAAGGAAAATGATGTTATTTTTTTAAGAAGTAATTTATACTTTGTAATATCTCTTTTTTAATAATCATGCCTTATGATTCTAATATACTGTGAGACAAATAGGTCATTATTCCTATTTGACTGAAGAGAAAAACAAAACTCAAAGAGAATTGGCAACTTGTCAAGGTCACACAGGTTGTGCGTGACATAATACATGAAAACTTGTCCTCTGTTTCTTGGAAATATTTACAAAACATGATCTGTTTTAAAATCAGCATGGAATTTTGTTGGGGTCTCATCAGCACATTCATGTAAATTCTTATACAGAGTTTCACAAATTTAGATAAGCTACAGAATGCTTCAGAATTATATTCAGATTGTTGCTTTACAGGGTTAATGTTTTTAAAAAATCAAGTCAGTATTAAATGAGTATATTCTTATTTTCAGTAAATTCCTAATCATCCCAAAACTCTTTTATCAGAATTCATGTGTGATTGACTCAGAGCCATAGAATTTTTTAAAAAACATGCAGACAGCCATTTCCACTAGTTAGAAGGATAACAGAGCTTGGTGTCCATCCCAAACCTACCCCTTCGGGCACAGAAAAGAGAACATGATAGAAAAATCTCTGGGAAAAAAAAAGAGAGGGAGAGAGAGAGAGAGAACAAAGAAAAATAAGTTTGACTCCTCTCACTTATTTAGAATGGAAGCAAAGAATAAGGAGGGTACAGAGTTAATTTCAGAGTCATCATCTCCACTACCACCTTCAACTCTCAGAGTCAATTTCCAGATGATTATGGAGAATTAATTACCTGAAAGAAGTTGTACAAGCATGACCTAGAAACTTAGAATTTCCCCACCAGGGACCTAAATAGAATTCAGCCTTAATGTCTTAAGGTGTTCATTATGTATAACGAAAACTTCCTATGCATCTAATATATGGTACTAGTACCATCCATGGGACACCTGAGGGACAGTCACTCAAACAATGTCCACTGTCCTGTAGTTCAGATGGGGAAGGCTAGTGTCAAAAGGCTTGCCATCAGACTGAGAGCCTTGTGTCAGAGAAGGAATATGCTTATTTGGATGATAAAATGCTGTTTTTGTCTCAGAGTCCACTCTGGGTGACCAGAGTTCCAAGGCTCTGATAAAGAGACATAGGGTGGTTGTTACAAGCTCTAGACATTAAATGCTTAAGGTCTGAAAGAGGAGCCTGCAAAACTTAGAGCACTTAAAGACTGATGGTCATGCAGGACAGGTGTTCAGTGACAGAATATGACAGAACTTGACAGCGTTTCCCTGGTGGCTATGTGGGACAAGCCAGAGTACCAGCAGATTCAATGAGGACATACGGCAGTGTGCAGATGTAGGTGGCATGGACACCTCAACCAGGAGATAGTGTGGGTTTTGAGCAACAAGATTTTGTTATTGTTGTTTCTCTCTGTTTGTTGTTGTTGCAGCTGCTGCTGCTGTTGCCATTCTTCAGTTACAGCGAAATCTGTCCTAAAATCAAAACTAGTTATAAACAGACATAGAAGCTCAAGTTTGCACAGAGGTTCAGTTCTCTCTCTGTAAAGGATATAAGTCATTCCATCATTATCAAGAGACTGTTCATCTTCTGGCTGAATACTGAAATCTCTTAATCCTAAATACATATTTTGCACTTTAATATTTAAACCTTTTAATTATTCTCCTTTGTACTTGCCCAAATGATCCTGATTTATCCCAAGTTGCAGGAACTATAACAAAATAGAGATATTTAGTATAATGACAAAAATTACTGACTAAAATTCTGATACCCTAATCTTGCCTACACAAATTGTTTCTACATTATTAGTATATATCTTCCGTAATTTTTGTTTAAAGTTAACAATGTAGTTAATGTTGATAACTCATATTTAGGACCTTGCTCCTAGACACTATTTGCCAGATTTTTGCTTGTTTTTCTTCTTCATTGCATCTTTTTCTGTTAATTTTAATTTAAGAAATGCTGAGTATGTCAGGAAGCTATCAAATTCATTTTGAATTTAAATACTCTTCTGTGAATGACAAGAATGTCTTCCATTCTGCGGTTATTTAAGTTCTCAAAAGAATGCTTTCTACTCTAAACTTACGAAAATTTCAAGTACTAAGTCAATGATGGTTTTCTACAGATGTCATCTGATGTATTTTTCTGAATATTTTACTCCAAAAGAGAGCTATCTTTTACCCCTCATTGTTTAATGGTTATAGTGCTTCTTAGATATCTGCTGTGCTTATCATAAATTATATAAGATAAAATAAAAATTCTGTAATTGTAATGTTTGACTGATTCATAACATAATATTTTAATAATAGCTCAGTGATATCCTCTTCTATCTATGTGCATTACAGAACAATACTAATGATTAACTTTTATTTCAAATCAACATCAAAGCATCTAAAGAAAAAAAAGAGACCAGGAAATGTTGTTACTGGAACATCAATGTCACACTTGTACCACATTAGCCAGTTCTGAAAGCTCTGTGACGTAGACAAAGGTTATAGACTGATAGATAATATTTATGGAACAATATTTTCTCAAACTAAATTTTTCTGCTGCTTATTGCTAATGGTTTTTATCTGTGATTGCTGCTCAGACCACAGGACAATGATCTACAAGTGGCTCCTTGGTGATGTCAGAGGAAAAGGTGATAATTTAACTTTGCACATGTATATCTCACATAATTGTAATAAAATTTTATTGATTCTCTTGGACATTTTATAATATTCTTCAAAATACACCTTGAAAGTATGTGCATTTCCTAAAGGAACAACATTAGCCTATTGATCTCAGTCAACCTTGAATAAACAAAGTGTAAATTGTCACGTCATTTCTCCATTATCTTTAATTTTTATTACAGTATGCTCTATTATGGTTTGTGTTGCTTTTTATGTATTAAAGCTTTATTTTTTTCAGTGCTATTACTGCCTCGTGGTTTGTCTTCTATTCATAGAAACTAGATAATTTATTAATAAATGTTCATTTAATTAATCTTTTGATTAAAATGGTAATATTAATATTGCCCTCAGAATGCCATAAATATAAATTATGAATAGATCTTAAGTTGGGAATGGATAATGTGAATATTTACAAATAATTGTGCAAGTGCAACTTCTTTGTAAAACAAGCAAAAGCAGAAAATGAGCACCTCAAAATTACAGTTTATTTTTCCTCTGATATATTTATTCTAGTGACCATGACCCTATATACTGTAAAATATTGTCAAAAATCATCAAAATTGGGCTTCCCTGGTGGCACAGTGGTTGAGAGTCCACCTGCCGATGCAGGGGACACGGGTTCAAGCCCTGGTCCGGGAAGATCCCACATACTGCAGAGCGTCTAGGCCCGTGAGCCATGGCCACTGAGCCGGCGCGTCCGGAGCCTGTGCTCCGCAACGGGAGAGGCCACAACAGTGAGAGGCCCGCATACCGCAAAAAAAAAAAAAAAAAAAAAAAACCATCAAAATCATCAGGAATCCATCAAAGTTTCAAAGTAATTTTCAAAGTACAGTGACTTCTTTTCTGATATAATTAAAAATATATTTGGCAGTAAGAAACAAACTTTCTTTTTAATAAGAATAAAGAGTTAAAAATTAAATGAGATCGGACCTTCAAGAAGGTGGAGGATTAAGGCATGGAGATCACCTTCCTCCCCATAAATACATCAAATATACATCTACATGTGGAACAACTCCTACAGAACACCTGCTGAATGCTGGCAGAAGACCTCAGACTTCCCAAAATGTAAGAAAATCCCCACATACGTGGGTAGGGCAAAAGAAAAAAGGAAAAACAGAGATAAAAGAATAGGGAGTGGACCCACACCTCTGGGACGAAGCTGTGAAAGGAAAAGTTTCCACAACCTAGGGAGTTCCTTCACTGATGGGGATGGGGTGTGTGGGGGGGGAAGCTTCAGAGCCACAAAAGAAAGCACAGGGGTGCAGAGGGCAAAGCGGAGAGATTCCCGCACAGAGGATTGGTGCCGACCAGAACTCATCAGCCCGAGAGGCTTGTCTGCTGACCCGCTGGGGCGGGCGGGGTCTGGGAGCTGAGGCTCAGGCCTCAGAGGTCAGACCCCAGGGAGAGGATTGGGGTTGTCTGCGTGAACACAGCCTGAAGGGGGCTAATGTGCCATAGCTAGCCAGGATAAAGTCCGGGAAAAAGTCTGGACCTGCCAGAGAGGCAAGAGACCTTTGTTTTGGGGTGCTCGAGGAGAGGGGATTCCTTCCCAGTGTGCCCACAACAGGCAGAGCACCACCTAAGCGAGCTCCAGAGATGGGTGTGAACCGTGGCTATCAGCTCAGACCCCAGAGACAGACATGAACCACCACCATTGCTGCCACTGCCACCAAGAATCCTGTGTGCAAGCACAGGTCACTATCCACACCCACCCCAGGAACCTGTGCAGACCACCACTGCCAGGGTCCCGTGATCCAGGGACAAGTTCCTCAGGAGAACACATAGCACACTTCAGGCTGTTGCAATGTCATGTCAGCCTCTGCCCCTGCAGGCTCGCCTCAAATTCCACTTACAACAACCATACCCCTCCCTCCCCCTGGCCTGAGAGCAAGAGAGCCCTAATCAGCTACTGTTTTAACACCCTTCTGTCAGGGGAGGGGAACAGACTCTGACCAGAACAGACCAGAAGGTGGCCTACCCACAGAAGCGGGGCCAAAACCAAAGCTGAACCCCAGGAGATGTGTGAAAAAAGAAGAGAAAGGGGAATTTCTCCATGCAGCCTCAGGAGCAGCAGATTAAATCCCCATAATCAACCTGTTAAACCCTGCATCTGAAGAGTATCTGAATAGACAATGAATGTTCCCAAAATTGAGGTGGTGGACTTTGGGAGCAACTGAAGACTTGGGGTTTGCTTTCTGTGTCTAATCTGATTCTGGTTTTATGTTTATCTTAGTTTAGTATTTAGTACTTATTATCTTTGATGAATTTGTTTATTGGTTTTGTTGCTTGCTTCCTTTTTATATATATATTTTTTCCCCCTTTTCTATTTTTGGAGTGTGTCTCTGTATGCTTCTTTGTGAGATTTTGTCTGTATAGGTTTGCTTTTACCATTTGTCCTAGGGATCTGTCTGTTCATTTTTTTGTTTTTGTTTTTGTTTTTCTCTCTTCCTTTTCTTCTGAGCCGTGTGTCTGGCAGGGTCTTTTTGCTACAGCTATGTGTAGGGCCTGAGACTCCAAGGTGCGAGGGCTGAGTCCAGGACATTGGACCACCAGAAATCTCCTGGCCCCATGTAATATCAATCAGTGAGAGCTCTCCCAGATATCTTCATCTCAAACCAAAGATCCAGCTCCACCCAATGGCCAGCAGGCTCCAGTACTAGATGCCCCATGCCAAACAACTAACAAGCCAGGAACACAACCCCACCTATTAGCAGAGAGGCTGCCTAAAGTCATACTGTGTTCAAAGACCCTCCAAACACACCACCGGATGCAGCCCTGCCCACCAAAAGGATAAGATACAGTCCCACCGACCAGAACAAAGGCACCATCCCCTCCACAAGGAACCCTACACAAGCCACTGAACCAACCTCACCCCCTGGGGAGAGACACCAAAAATAACGGGAACTACAAATCTGCAGCCTGCTAAAGGAGAATCCAAACACAGAAAGATAAACAAAATGAGAAGAAAGAGAAATATTCAGCAGATGAAGGAGCAAGGTAAAAACCCATGAGACCAAACAAATGAAGAGGAAATAGGTAGTCTACCTGAAAAAGAATTCAGAGTAATGATAGTAAAAATGATCCAAAATCTAGGAAATATGTTGGAGAAAATATTAGAAATGTTTAACAAGGACCTAGAAGAAATAAAGAGCAAAGAAACAATGATGAACAACACCATAAATGAAATTAAAAATACTCTGGAAGGAATCAATAGCAGAATAAGTGAAGCAGAAGAATGGATAAGTGACCTGGAAGATAAAATAGTGGAAATAACTGCCTCACAGCACAATAAAGATAAAAGAATGAAAGGAACTGAGGACAGTCTCAGAGACCTTGGGGACAACATTAAGTGCATCAACATTCGAATTATAGGGGTCCCAGAAGAAGAAGAAAAAAGAAAGGGTCTGAGAAAATATTTGAAGAGATTAGAGTTGAAAACTTCCCTAACATGGGAAAGAAAATAGTCAGTCAAGTACAGGAAGCACAGAGAGTCCCATTCAGGATAAATTAAAGGAGAAATATGCCAAGACACATATTAATCAAACTATCAAAAATTAAATTCAAATAAAATGTATTAAAAGCAGCAAGGGAAAAGCAACAAATGACATACAAGGGAAACCCCATAAGGTTAACAGCTGATCTTTCAGCAAAAACTCTGCAAGCCAGAAGGGACTGGCAGGACATATTTAATATGATGAAAGGGAAAAACCTACAACCAAGATTACTCTACCCAGCAACGATCTCATTCAGATTTGATGGAGAAATGAAAACCTTTATAGACAAGGAAAAAGTAAGAGAATTCAGCACCACCAAACCAGCTTAACAACAAATTCTAAAGGAACTTCTCTAGTCAGGAAACACAAGAGAAGGAAAAGACCTACAAAAACAAACCCAAAACAATTAAGAAGATGGTAATAGGAACATACATATCGATAATTACCTTAAATGTAAATGGATTAAATGTGCCAACCAAAAGACACAGACTGGCTGAGTGGACACAAAATCAAGACCTGTATACATGCTGTCTCCAAGAGACCCACTTCACACCTAGGGACACATACAGACTGAAAGTGAGGGTATGGAAAAAGATATTCCATGTAAATGTAAATCAAAATAGAGCTGGAGCAGCAATTCTTATATGAGACAAAATAGACTTTAAAATAAAGACTATTACAATAGACAAAGAAGGACACTACAAAATGATCATGGGATTAATCCAAGAAGATATAACAGTTGCAAATATTTATGCAACCAACATAGGAGCACCTCAATACACAAGGCAAATGCTAGCAGCCATAAAAGAGGAAATCGACAGTAACACAAAAATAGAGACTTTAACACCCCACTTTCCCCAAGGGACGGATCATCTAAAATGAAAATAATTAAGGAAACACAAGCTTTGAAAGACACACTAGATCAGATAGACTTAATTGATATTTATAGGCCATTCCATCCAAAAACAACAGAATACACTTTCTTCTTAAGTGCTTATGGAACATTCTCCAAGATAGATCATATCTTGGGGCATAAATCAAGCCTCAGGAAATTTAAGAAAACTGAAATTGTATCAAGTATCCTTTACAACAACAATGCTATGAGACTAGATATCAAGTACGGGAAAAAAACTGTAAAAAATACAAACACATGATGCTAAACAATACCCTAGGAAATAACCAAGAGATCACTGAAGAAGTCAAAGGAGAAATAAAAAAATACCTAGAAACAAATGACAATGAAAAGATGATGGTCTAAAACCTATGGGATGCAGCTAAAGCAGTTTTAAGAGGGAAGTTTATAGCAACACAATCCTACCTCAAGAAACAAGAAATATCTCAAATAAACAACCTAAACTTACATCTAAAGCAATTAGTAAAAGAAAAAGAACAGCAACAAAAAAAACCCCCAGAGTTAGCAGAAGGAAAGAAATCATAAGGATCATATCAGAAATAAATGAAAAAGAAATGAAGGAAACAATAACAAAGATCAATAAAACTAAAATCTGGGTTTGGGGAAGATAAACAAAATTGATAAGCCATTAGCCAGACTCATCAAAAAAAATAGGGGGAAGATTCAAATCAACAAAATTAGAAATGAAAAAGGAGAACAACTGACACTGCAGAAATACAAAGGATCATGAGAGATTACTACAGGCAACTATATGCCAATAAAATGGGCAGCCTGGAAGAAGTAGACAAATTCTTAGAAAAGCACAACCTTCTGAGACTGAAACAGGAAGAAATAGAAAATATAAACAGACCAATCGCAAGCACTGAAATGGAAACTTTGATTATAAATCTTCCAACAAACAAAAGCCCAGGACCAGATGGCTTCACAGGTTAATTCTATCAAATATTTAGAGAAGAGCTAACACCTATCCTTCTCAATCTCTTCCAAAGTATAGCAGAGGGAGAAACACTCCCAAACATTCTACGAGGCCACCATCACCCTGATACCAAAACCAGACAAAGATGTCACAAAAAAAGAAAACTACAGGCTTATATCACTGATGAACATAGATGCAAAAATCCTCAACAAAATACTAGCAAACAGAAACCAACAGCACATTAAAAGCATCATACACCATGGTCAAGTGGGGTTTATACCTGGAATGCAAGGATTCTTCCATATATGCAAATCAATCAATGTGATACAACATATTAACAAACTGAAGGATAAAAATCATACTATAATCTCAATAGATACAGAAAAAGCTTTTGACAAAATTCAACACCCATTTATGATACAAACTCTTCAGAAAGTGGGCCTAGAGGGAACCTACCTTAACATAATAAAAGCCATATATGACAAACCCACAGCCACCATTGTTCTCAATGGTGAAAAACTGAAACCATTTCCTCTAAGATCAGGAACAAGACAAGGTTGCCCACTCTCATCGCTGTTATTCAACATAGTTTTGGTAGTTTTAGCCACAGCAATCAGAGAAGAAATAGAAATAAAAGGAATCCAAATCGGAAAAGAAGAAGTATAGCTGTCACTGTTTGCAGATGACATGATACTATACATAGAGAAGCCTAAAGATGCTGCCAGAAAACTACTAGGACTAATCAATGAATTTGGTAAAGTAGCAGGATACAAAATTAATGCACAGAAATCTCTTGCATTCCTATACACTAATGATGAAAAATCTGAAAGAGAAATTAAGGAATCATTCCCATTTACCATTGCAACAAAAAGAATAAAATACCTAGGGATAAACCTACCTAAGGACACAAAAGACCTGTATGCAGAAAACTATAAGACACTGATGAAAGAAATTAAAGTTGATACAAACAGATCAAGAGATATACCATGTTCTTGGATTGGAAGGATCAACATTGTGAAAATGACTATACTACCCAAAGCAATCTACAGATTCAATGCAATCTCTGTCAAACTACCACTGGCATTTTTCACGGAACTCAAACAAAAAAATTCACAATTTGTATGGAAACACAAAAGACTCTGACTAGCCAAAGCAATCTTGAGAAAGAAAAACAGAGCTGGAGGAATCAGGCTCCCTGACTTCAGGCTATACTCCCAAGCTACAGTAATCAAGACAGTGTGGTACTGGCACAGAAACAGAAATGTAGATCAATGGAACAGGATAGAAACTCAGAGATAGAGCTATGCACATATGGTCACCTTATCTTTGACAAAGGAGGGAAGAATTTACAATGGAGAAAAGATAGACTCTTCAGTAAGTGCTGCTGGGAAAACTGGACAGCTACATGTAAAAGAATGAAATTAGAACATTTCCTAACACCATACACAAAAATAAACTCAAAATGGATTAAAGACCTAAATGTGAGGCCAGACACTATAAAACTCTTAGAGGAAAACATAGGCAGAATACTCTATGATGTAAATCACAGCAAGATCCTTTTTGACCCATCTCCTAGAGAAATGGAAATAAAAACAAAAATAAACAAATGGGACCTAATGGAACTTCAATGCTTTTGCACAGCATAAACAAGGCGAAAAGACAACCCTCAGAATGGGAGAAAATATTTGCAAATGAAGCGGCTGATAAAGGATTAATCTCCAAAATATACAAGCACCCCATGCAGCTCAATATCAAAAAAACAAACAACCCAATCCAAAAATGGGCAGAAGACCTAAATAGACATTTCTCTAAAGAAGATATACAGATTGCCTACAAACACATGAAAGGATACTCAACAACTCTAATCATTAGAGAAATGCAAATCAAAACCACAGTGTGTTACCACTTCACACATGTCAGAATGTCCATCATCAAAAATCTACAAACAATAAATGCTGGAGAGGGTGTGGAGAAAAGGGAACCCTCTTTCACTGTTGGTGGGAATGTAAATTGATGCAGCCACTATGGAGAACAGTATGGAGGTTCCTTAAAAAGCTAAAAATAGAACTACCATATGACCCAGCAATCCCACTACAGTGTATATACAAATTTACAAATACCATAATTCAAAAAGTCATGTACCACAATATTCATTGCAGCACTGTTTACAATAGCCAGGACATGGAAGCAACCTAGGTGTGCATTTACAGATGAATGGATAAAGAAGCTGTGGCACATGTATACAATGGAATATTACTCGGTAATAAAAAGAAATGAAATTGTGTTATTTGTAATGAGGTGGATGTACCTAGAGACTGTCCTATAGAGTGAAGTAAGTCAGAAAGAGAAAAATACCGTATGCTAATACATATATATGGAATCTAAAAAAAAAAAGAAAGGTTCTGATGAACCTCAGGGCAGGACAGAAATAAAGATGCAGACATTGAGAGCGGACTTGAGGACACAGGGAGGGGGAAGAGTAAGCTGGGAAGTGAATGGGGATATATTTATACATATAGCTGATTCACTTTGTTATATAGCAGAAACTAACACAACATTGTAAAGCAATCATACTCCCATAAAGATGTTAAAAAAAATTAAATGCATCTTTCCAACCTGCATTTTTTTTAATGTCACAAGCTTGTACAATCATTTGTCAATGTAATGACAAATACATTCAAAAGAGCGAGAGAGAGAGAGAAGTGATCATAACTAGTTTTTGACAAAATTTAACTTTACAAATGACAGTGTTGGACACCCCATAATATTAATAACATAAACTATGCAAAGGCAAATTATTTTATATGTACATAGTGACCAGTGTTCTAATTTACAGGTAGTTGAAACTGATTTTCAGAGTCTGAATCAGTACTGTGAGACTATTAATATATGGTAATGCTTGAGGAACAAACGCTGGAGGAAAAATGAGTGCTTTTCACTGAAATTTCATTTGAGCATTCAAGTTCTGCTTCTGATAATGGTGGAGTAGTTTGATCAAACACATTCTTGGGGATCTCACACACACGCACACAGAACACACACTGAAATGTAGTTTAAAGGTACTTAAAATCCTAGAGAGTGACATAATTCAGGAGAAATCTGGAAAGTGAATGGGGTAGAAAATTAAGAAAACTGCCATTGGTGATTATGTTGGTCTGCAATTTATTACCTGAGGACATTTTCACTCCTCATGATATAGGAATACTGGAACTCCATTAGAAGAAATGGTGATATTGTTTTAAAAGGCCAAAAGAGAGACTTTAAGACTACGGAGGCACCTAGATAGTGGGAGGAAATTCTGGAAAGTAGAGTCTTGGTATAAACTCTGTTCAAAACACTGACTTATCCCCCAAGTTCCCATGGATGTGGTAAATATCAAGAATAATTGTTTTAGTTTTTGCTGCTATAAGAGTACCATGGATTGGATGGCTTAAAACAGAATTTTATTTCTTACAGTTCTGGAGGCTGGAATTAAAAGTTCATGGTGCCAGCATGGTTGGGTTTTTGGTGAAGGCCCAGTTCCTGGTCTGCAGACAGCCATCCTCACATGGTGGAAGTGGTGGTGAGAGATCTCTGTGGTCTGCTTTATAAAAGCATTAATCCCATTCATGAGGACTCCATGCTCATAACCTAATCATCTCCCAAAGGCCCCACCTTCTAACATCATCACATTGGAAGGTAAGATTTCAACCTGAATTTGGGGCAAGACACATTCAGTTCATAACAGTAATGATGGAAGGTAATGGGTGGAAGGCAGAAAGAACAGAATAAATATTTTAACTACTGCCAAATGCAAGGGAAATAGACCAGAAAAGTCAACCATCAGATATAAAAAAAATGAACACTGTCCTGGGAAAAATAAAATAATCCAGAATATCTACAACATATCAATATTTTCCAGTATATAATCAAACTTTGTAACCTGTGAAGGAAAAGATAAATGTAACCTATAACCAATAAAAACAGACAATAGAAATAGATTATGAGATATATAGATATGAAAGTTTTAGATGATAACTAGATTATGAGATTTTTAGCCATTATCTTTGAATATCTTTTCTACCCTTCTCATTCCTCATCTTCTGATATTGCTATTGTGTATATATTGGTGCACTAAAGAGTATCCCTCATTTCTCTTTTTTCTCTCTATTATTCAGATTGCATTATCTCTTTTGTTCTATCTTCAAGTGTGTTGACTCTTTCTTTCGTCAGTTCAAGTTTACCGTTGAGCCCCTCTAGTGAATTCTGTATTTCAGTTATTGTACTTTTCAACTGCAAAATTACAATTTATTTTTATTTCTTTATTGTTATTTTATATTTAATGAGACTTTATCATCATACTTCCCTTTACTTCTTTAAACGTTGCTTTCTCTTGTTCTTTGAACATATTTATAATAACTGCTTTGTAGTTTTATCTCCTAATTCAGCTTTAGCTCTTCAGCTTGCGTCTTTCAGAACAGAAATTTTGCTCTCCTAGAGGATTGGGGCAATAGTGATAGGAGGATGATTATTCTAAGTCTGCCCCATCTAGGGTAGACCCTTTGCCTTGGTGGAGGTAGAAAATCCAGACCTCTCAGCTGCTGTTGCCTGAAATAGTACCTCTGCAACACAGAGCTAGGAAGATGCGAATTACTGGCAGCTTACCCTTCCTGATGAGAAACAGTGACATTAGACATTAGACAGGGGGCTGAAGACAGAGCAAGCCCTGTATTCTTGCATGAATATTTCAGGGGTAAGGCTTCAATCAGATTGAACTGGGACAGGGTGGGAAGGGAGGGGGCCATGGCTCAAATGCCACAGGCTTCTACTGTTTTTACTGAGATTTAATATTTCTTGAAAAAATGTTTTCTCATTATATCTGTATGTCCTCAGGATATTATTCCAGAATTCATCTCAGCATAAGCATATGAAATGTAATATTACTTCATTAAATTGACATTATTAATACCATGTTCATGATTCCAGGCTTTTTGCTCAAGAGGCATATCTCAAGGATAAGCTCACTATTATGATAAACTTAACCTACTTCCTCTGCAATAATATTCAGTATATGTAATTTTAAGGATAATAAAGTCACAATTTTTAAAATTATAAAATTGTGATTTTATGGCTCAATCAACATAAATTTGACTCTTTTCAAATATTTGATTATTTTTCTTATTGGGAAAAGAATGAGGTTATTAAGTATTAAAAGAAAAAGGAAAAAAGGGAGTAAGAAAAGGTAAGTAAATTGGGTAATTTTCCCCTTGATTAATTAATATTAAAAATTCCAAAATCTGAAAATTTAAATCATAGCTAATGGGTATATCTACTCTAAATAGACACCTTTATTAGTTAATGTGATATAATAAAAAATATATAACAAATGTAAATACATAATAAATAGAATAATAGAAATATCAGTATTTCTCTTTGCTTACAATCTAGCGATCTATGTTTCATTTTAATGAATTGTTTTTTAGGGTTAATGCTCCTATCTATTAGAGTTGACTTCAACTCTTTAAAGTTTCCACTTTTATATTGGTCTACCTTATCAGATGCTTGTCACTGTTACTATGGATTTTGAAATTATAACTTAACTATATGACTTTTTTAATATAGTAAATAAGGTGGTCATTTGATAGAAATAAATATATCCATATTTTTATCATATAAAGAAATCCCAATATACTACTTTAACTAATGATTTTTAGTTTATAGAGCAAGAATGCTAAATATTAAAGATGAAGCATATGAGTTTGGAAAATATATCATCAACATTGTACTGTATTCTTTTTAATTTCAAATTGCAATAACACTTTATACCATATCCATCTCAGTAGAATATATTTTTTTAGTGTTGTCAAATGTAACACATATGGGGTGGAAATAGTTTTAGGGCTTTGTAAATATCTTCTCTAAAGTTTATAAATGGAAGACCTATTTTTCTATTGGTAATTTATCACTAAAAAATTGTGTCAGCTATTTAAAAGTTGCTCAACATAATAAATGTTGTCACCTTATGTAGCACAGTTGCATGTAAATGACAACTCTGACCAATAAAGTTAAACTATTTTAATGAAAACTAGGTAAAGCTTCTGCTGAGTATCAGCTGTAAGTATCCCTTTTATACTTTAGGGTAGCTGAAGGCTTTATAAGTAAATACATTGTAATTATGTTTGTTAAGGTTGTTCAGAAGAAGGCTGTAAGCAAAAGCAGTAAGATAATATGTATTTTTCAATTATTTTATGTTTAGAAAGTATAGACTATTACTCTATTGGAAATTATAGGATATCATAAGAATTCATATACAATCTTTGGATTCCAAGTAATAACCAAAGTTAACAACTGAGATCAAGTAAAAAAGCATAGAATAGGTACAAATTCTGATGAACATATAATTTTTGTGTTTTAAATGACAATAAGTACTCTCACTAAAATACCTTATATTTTTGTTGTTGTGTTTTTAATTGTAGACCTGTAATGTCATTAAAGATACAAATTAACCAATTCCTCTCCCCAAAAACAATCTATTAATTTAGTAGGTAGATGACCACAGTGAACCTATAAACATTGAGCTATATGGAAAAATTATGTGAACTTTCTATAATTCTTCCTCCAAAAACAAATTTTATGAAAATTTCGGACACTTAAAACTTCAGCTGAAAAAATTATATATATTTTATAAAATTTTAAATTTTAATATATTTTAGAAATGTTATCTATAGCTCAACACATATTGCTTAAAATGTTATTAAGGTAATTATCTCCATCTCAGTTTTGCAAGATGCAAACAAAATATATTAAAAAACACAAGAAAGTACTGATTTTAAAATTAAAAAAAGAAAACTAAAGCAAATATCTATTTCATTATATAAATATTTGCAAATGAAAATTACAGTTTTTGTTTTTTACGTATCCCTGGTATTTCCAACTTTTCCAAAAGGCTCAAAAGTCTTCATTTGTTTTAAAAAAATACTAAGCTTGGATTTATGTACCATATAACTCACTATCTTCATATAATACATTAGGGAAAATATCTCCAAGAAATAGTACAGAAGCAAGAAATTGCTGGTAACAAGACACAATTTCATCAGTGTTGAATAAAATGCTTCAAAATATTCACTGAGAATATATGAAAAAGATTATGTTTATAAGTATACATAATATATGTATGAATATATGAAAATATATATGTAAATATGCTTGAAAAGAGCATATTTAACAAAAATCTCTTCATTAGACTGTTCATCAACACAAGAATTGTGTAACTTCACCAAATGGATCTTCTCTATTCCTAAATAACAATCTTTGCAGATTTTGGCTATTACACAAAAATTATTCCAGAAAATCTTTATTTCTTTATCTACTTTATGTTGTCTCTTCTGCCAAGCTAGTTAAGTCACTTTGTCTAATAATACATCTTAAAGTCTTTATAATGGGGCTTTTATGCATGTTATTATGTGTATAAGCATGTTTCCTTCATCCTACAGCATCTTCTTATTACTAGATTTATCACTCTATCAGTCCTATTTCCCTCAGATATAAGTTCTTCATTGAAATATTTAGACATATTGTTTATTTTTTAAATTATTATTCAAAATACTTTATTCCTCAAATCCTACCTCCATAGGTAGAGTACTTTTATCACCCTGTCAACTTAAGCTTGGCTATGTGACTTGCTAGGTGGGATTAAGGTAAGGAAGGTGAAGCAAGGCCATGCACATTCAAGGCCAGATTAAAATAATAATAATTATGATAAATAAATAAATAAAATATGGTGAGAGGAAACTTTTGGAGGTGTTGGATATGTTTATGGCATAGATTATGGTGATAGTTCACAGATATATATTTATCTCTGAATTCATTATGTTGTATGCATAAGTATGTATAACTTTTTGTATGTTAATCATACCTCTATAAAATAAGTTTGCTTGATATTTTGTTCTTTGTGGAACTTTTTGCATTTTTAAAATATTGCGTTAAAATATTTTTCATCTTGCCCATTAAGGTTTTTGGCAGCCCCTCAACTTTTGTGCCCCAAGTGAGAGTCTCAGTTACCTCACCTTAATGGTAGTCAAGTTTTGGTCTTCTGAATGTGTTACCAAGTCGAAGCTTGTACTGCTCACTGCTGACAAGCCAATAAATTGAGAGATGCGGTGTTGGGACAGGTAATAGCAATTTTATTTGGAAAGCCAGCAGACCAAGAAGATGGTGAACTGGTGTCTCAAAGAACAATCTTACCAGAGTTAGAATTGAGGCTTCTTTTATGCTAAAAGGAGAGGGTGTGTGGCTGATTGTTGCACATTTCTTGGTTCTGGAATCCTTTGTTCTTGCAGTTGTCCATGTAGGCCTGGTCACAGTGTTCTAAGAGTTATTCTCTGTTCTGCAACTTTTTATCTCTATATGAATGAAAAATTGTTATACCTTTAAAGGTCAGGGTCTTGAGAATGGGCTATCATATATATTTCAGGCTATAAGCAACATCCTTTTACAAAGGTGCAGAGCCAGCCTAAGCACAAGCAACAGAGCACAAGGGTTAGAGCTAAAGTAATAGATCCAATATGGAGTCAGGTTTATTCTCTCTTACAAATGTTGGTTAATATGGCAGTGGGCCTAGACATTCAGAGACCTCTTGTGGTGCTGCTTGCCCTCTTGTACCTATGCTGTTACCATGAGAAGAGCATATCCTGGACAGTCTATTGCTCCCCAGGAGGATGACAGACATATGAGGCAGGGCTAGCCCTGAAGGCCTATAACATGAAGCAGAGGTTCCCAGAAGTCCCAGCCTGAAGAATATACTCTGACCCTTTGCCAACCTCAAACTTCATGAGAATGCATAATTTGTTTTCCAAGACACTGACTTTGGGATAGATTTTATGCAGTATTATTTAGAGTTAGCTAACTAATTCAGGCTCTATTTCTAAAACTTAAGCACATTCTTTAAAGCAACGTAATCTGTCCTTACACAAATTACACTATTGGACCTGTCTTCCATAATGTTACAGATGAACTCAACAATGTAAAATAAACAAATATATTTCAATCTGTATTTATATTTCTACTATCTTGGCTTGGTATAAGCCAACGTTGCCTCTGTTGGATAAACAAGCCCAAAGCCCTCCACCTACCTAGAAAGCCATCTTCAAACAGTTTCCTTACATGAGAGTGGCTTTCTCTGTTGCTCGGCTGCAGGGTATCTCTATTTATAAGAGTATCATCAGCCCATACAAAAGGTAGGTGAGAAGTATTAATGTATCAGCCAGTGAGGGACACATGCCTGTGGATACAATGTTTGTCACTTTACAGAACAATTCTAAGCTGAGATTTTATACAGTCTCTCAGAGATTTTAAAGTGAAGTTGAGTCCTACTTGCCCATAGCATTAACCTCTTTTTCATAATTTTCTTAACTTTCTCACTTCTCGCCTCACCCATTATTCTTCCTGGGATTACCTCCTAAATAAACTATGTGTACAGTTGTTTCAGGATCTTCTTTGGAAGGATCCCAAACTAAAAGAGTTGATGCTGATAAGTGAGGTTATATTTAAGGATGACAGATAAAAGGGTAAAATCAAAGTTTTGAGAGAATTGACTCATTTTAAAAGTTGACTGAATTCACACTTCGGTAGAGTTAAAGTTCTGACAAGGAAGGTATGGGACCCTGAGAACTGAGATAGGAACATCTGAACCTCCAGTTTCCCCTAGGTTAGAGCCTAGACTACTGGCCGGTAAAAGGGGTCCTTTTCACCTTGCTATAGCAAAGCAGTCTCCCACTGCCTATAAACCATGAAAAGGTCTCAAAAGATTACTTTATCCTCCTCAAAACATAGCTTTACCTCCGTATTGCTTCCAGACCAAAAATTAAGTGGGTGTAAGCATAGCCTGAGCAATGAAGAAATATTCTCTGCAATACCGGGAAATGGATTTTTACCTAAATAAATAAATAAATACATAAATAAGAAAGGGTGAGTGGGGGAGAGACAAGAAAGAAAGAAGAAAGAAAGAAAGAAAGAAAGAAAGAAAGAAAGAAAGAAAGAAAGAAAGAAAGAAAGAAAGAAAGAAAGAAAGAAAGGAAAAAAGAAAGAAAGGAGCGAGGGAGGGAGGGAGGGAGGGAAGGAGGAAGGAAGGAAGGAAGGAAAGAAGGAAGCAAGGGAGAAAATATAAATTAAAGGAAAGGAAAAACAGCAGAATCAGGCTACCAGTTACCAATAGGAACCAGAAGAAAATATGTTGGTGGTCGATCTCAAGAGTGAACTAGGTGACATGGGAGGCTGGATAACGGAGATTTACTGATATGAGATCGTTGTTCTATAACTCAGGAACCTGACCTATTATGCTGCTAGAATGAAACCCAAGCCAGAAGAGATAAAGATGTGGAACTACCATTAGAGTTTTGAGGCAGGATTGAAAAGACTCAGAAAGGCATGCATTGAAGGATATATTTATTACATAAAAACAGAGAAGCATCAGATGAATATATTCCCCAGAAGGGGCAAGAGGACACTACCTCCATTAAGGTGATTGAAATAATACAAAGGAAGCATTAACATTACTCAACATCTCATTGGTGGTAACCAAAATCTATGTGGGAAAAGTGCCACCAGCTTGAATTAAAGGAGACTGGTGGCTGTTTGAAAGTAAAAATACCTTTAGGTCCTGACTTTCTATCTACAGAAAGCATGCTAACAGAATTATTCAGTTACCAAGGAGGGTGTATTCTCTAGTGTACACTATGTTATGGATTCAGTTCATCTCACAATACATCCAGTGATTCCATGGACCCTTCCTGTTGTCTTTTCCCTGGTCTTTCACTACATAATGTAGAAATATACTGGGCAGAATAATCACATACTCACAGTAGTTCTAGGACTTAGTTAGTGGGATTATGGTAATAGAAGCCAAGTTGAAGACCTAGAAACTTCTTCTCCTTTAGTCAAGAAAGTCAGTTAGAGAAATTAAAAAACACATCAGATTATATAGCAAAGTTTAATGTTACCCTTAAAGTCAAAACTGGAAAGTATTCTGCAAGCCCTGGAAAATGGTGAGAAATAAACCCTACACAATTTCAGGGACTTGCACTATAGGGACATTTTTAATATCTAATGGTTTGGAGACATCACCTCCAAGATATAGGATGAGGGTTTTTTTTTTTTGGTATGCGGGCTTCTCACTGTTGTGGCCTCTCCCGTTGCAGAGCACAGGCTCCGGACGCACAGGCTCCGGACGCACAGTCTCAGCGGCCGTGGCTCACGGGCCCAGCTGTTCTGCGGCATGTGGGATCCTCCCAGACCAGGGCACGAACCCGTGTCCCCTGCATCAGCAGGCGGACTCTCAACCACTGCGCCACCACAGAAGCCCCAGGATGAGTTATTGAATGTTGCAATTATTATCATGAAGAGAGAGGCACAGTACATGATGACAATCACTTTGTATTTTGCAGACAATATACAGTACAATTGAAAATATTGCTCCAACTGAGTGACTCAGAAGGCTGCCATATTTGAGTGGGGTCCAGAGAAAAGGAGAACTCTTCAGCAGGTTCAGGCTTTGGTACAAGCTGCACTGCGCTCAGCAATCTGACCCCGCAGACTCTATAGTGCTTGTGTTATCTGTGGTAGATAGGAATGGCATATGGTGTCTCTGGCAAGCTCCAATATGAGAGACATTATACAGATTCCTAGGGTTCTGGAACAAGGTCATCTGCAGCATATGACATTTGCCCATTCAAAAAGGAATGTCTGAGAGAATTCCTTGGCGGTCCAGTGGTTAGGACTTGATGCTTTCTCTGCCAGGGGCCTGGCTTCAATCCCTGGTCAGGGAACTAAGATCCCACAAGCCGCGCACGTGGAGTGGCCAAACAAACAAACAGAAAGAAACAAAAAGGAATGTCTGATAGGCTACTGATCCTAATCTTGTTTATATCAAGAAATTATGTGATCAGCATTCATCTACCATAAGCTGGATAGACCAACAGGGCATCGATTTGGGTGAACACAACTACAGTCATGTGTACATTTAGGAACAGCCTCAGTCAAGTGTGGAAAGCACACACACATACACACACACACATACACACACAATCTACAGTTTACAATGAGAGAGGATGAACTCCAAGTAACTATGGATGGTGTTATGGGTTGAATTGTGGCCAGTAAATATTCATATGTTGAAGTCTTAACTCCTAGTACTTCAGAATGTGACCTTTTTGGAAATCGATTTGTTGTGTATGTTATAGCCAAGATGAAATCATTCTGGAGTGGGATGGGCCCCTAATCCAATATGACTGCTGTCCTTATAAAAAGGGGGAAATTTGTACATAGATATGCACATAGGGAAAATGTCATGAGAACTAGGGGTTGAAAAATACCTCAGATTCCTTTGCTGTGAGAGGACAATTTTAAGGGGTATTCTCTATAGTCTCTGAAATGAACCACTGGGGGATTTAGTGCCAGGTTCTTATATCTTATAGCTATAGCCAATTTATTAACACATGCTTTATTGACTTCCTTCCCTTCCTTTTCACACTTTGTCACACCATCACCATGTTACAGTTGGGCAAGGAAGCATCATGAAGCACTCTAGCAAATCCCCTAAGTTTGACACATATTCCTTTCTATCCTTATGATATTTCTTGGGTTCCTTCACTAAATAAAATACTTGTAATCAAATTCTTGCATCAGGATCTGCCTTGAGGAACTCAGAGTAAACATAAGGTGGCAGAAAGCTTAGCTGGAAAATGGAATTATGGCCATGACCACAATACCATTCTTTTTGTTTTGTGAGATCAGCAGAGATATGAGGTCATGGCTTTTCTAGAAGTATCTTTCTGGACAGCTACAGCAGGTAGCTGAATTATCACTAAAATGCGCTCAGCTCTTTTTGGAGAAACAACCAGAACCAGTGGACAGTCCTCCTAACAATTGGAATGCAAATAGAAAGCAGTGCCTTGATGTCTATTTTCATCAACAAATTTACAAAAATAAAAAAATTGATAGTATCTAGTACTGGAAAAAGGGTAAAAACACCTTCATAAACTTCTAGAAAGAGAGTAAGTTGTTGCATCATTTTAGCAAAGCATTTTGGTGGGTGGTTGGGAACCTGACCAGAATCCCTCAGTCCATAGCTCTTATATTGGCCATCCATCCTTCTGGATATTTTGTATACCCATCATTTTGTTGTTGTTGTTGCAACTCTATTTCTATGCTTCTCTGCTCTTTTGGAAGCCTGAAAATGAATTTTCCAATAGTTTTTCCCAATGGAAGGTACTGGCTTTGGGAAATGGGAGAAAAAAAGAACTCGTGTGCCCCTGTCCTTTGAGGGCCAAGTGCAATTCCTGCTCAGGCTATGTGTTTCCAGCACTGACAAGCAGAGGGCGGCTGTCACCCTTGAAGCACAGAGCTCTTGGGTCCTGCAGCAGTCTTGGTAGCAAAACTTTATCAAGGGCTCTGGTTTTGGTGGAAGCAACATCAGTGAGTGCCTTTACGTTTCCCTACTACGATAGCATAATACGTAATGTGGGCCCCTGGATTTTTGCAAGGCTATGAGAGTGTAGTAGGGATATTCTAAGGCAGCCAAGACAGCTGCAGGATCTCTTGCAATTTCAGAGGCAGAGGAATTATGTGATACGGGCAACATAATTTTGCTCTTTCAGCCTAGAGGTAGTAGGTATTACTGAAATTATTAATCTCAGAATAATCTCACCCTTTGAATTTTGCTCTCTCAGTTCTTATGATACACTTGTAATCAGTTCTCTGTTTCAAATACTCCTGTTTGAAATACATAGAGTGGCTCTGTTTTCTAGAACCAACTTTAACTGCTAGACTTCTCATCCCTGTTTCTACTTCATCCTTCTTCCACGAGTTGGCCCACTTTCTATTCTGCTTTCTCTTCTATTTCTTATCTTCTAAATGTTTGCTTTCCTCAGGGATCAATTACTGGCTTACTTTTCTATGCTATGTATGTACACCCTGGTTGTACTAAATACTGACTACTCCCTTGTATCTTTATCTCATGTGAAATCTCACTGAGGTCAAGACTGTCAGTTGAAAGTCTCCTCTTGGCATTACAAATATATTCAAATTGATCTTATCTTCACAGTGTGCTATCAGTATGTTTATTCTGTCATTTCAGTCTATTCCACAACTATCCAGTTTTTTTATTGTTTTATTTTTTCTGCGATACGCAGGCCTCTCACTGTTGTGGCCTCTCCCGTTGCGGAACACAGGCTCCGGACGCGCAGGCTTAGCGGCCATGGCTCACGGGCCCAGCCGCTCTGCTGCATGTGGGATCTTCCCGGACCGGGGCACGAACCCACGTCCCCTGCATTGGCAGGTGGACTCTCAACCACTGCGCCACCAGGGAAGCCCAACTAGCCAGTTTTTTAAGTTATATACTGGATTTCTTTCTTTGTAATTCCCTCTTTCTTAGACTTTCAAACCAATCTTTCACCTAGTTCCATTGCTTCTGGTTTCTGAATATCTTTTGAAATCCTTCCCTGCTGCTCTGTTATTTCATTCTTGATTTGTAACAACATATCTCAGAATTCACTGTTTAACCCCTCTAATCACCTTCAGCTTTTCTACCACCGTGATTTTATAAATGAGAAATTTAAGTGCATACCTCTCTTTGTTAAAAGTTCTATTGGGTTGCCAAAGTCCTCGGGAAAAACTCACAGCTTTTTAGTGAGACAGGAAAGACAATCAGGGACACAGTGTGTGTTTACCTTGTTTGGCTTCATTACTAACTACTGCCTCCTTTGCACTTTTGAGTACAGTTTCATTGAATCATTTGGATTTCTGTTAATGTGCCATGAGCTCTCTCTTCCTCTGTACCCATTTATTTCTTTTTATCTTCTGTCTAGAATGTCTTTCTCCACTTCATTTCCCTGGCTAACTCAGTCATCCCAGATCAGCTCAGGCATCCAAGTGTGTAGGATGACATTCCTATGAGAACTATGCATTGCTTCCATGTGTACAATAACTCTTGATGCGTATTTCTCACAGTCCTTGTTTTTCTACATTTTACTCACTGGCTTACTGATGTATCATTTGTAAGTTCATGGGGGATTGCACAGTTCCCACCTCAACATGGAATCTCAGAGACCTTCAATAAAACTCTCTTTCCTGGTGCTATTTTCTCTACTTCTATCAAATAGCTACACCTTATCTTTTAAATTATTGTTATTTTATCTTGATTATTAGTTTTCCCTTTTAATAAATATGTTATGTTTCAGAGTGATATATGTCCTTTCAAATCAGGGCTGATAAGATTTTTGTGTGTCTACCTGTCACTGTGTACTGAGTAATAACTTTCTTAGTAAACATTTTAACACTTATTCTGGGAATATTTTCTGGAAAAATATTCATAACATTTTATTTTAGGAGTTCAGAAAGAAAAAACTTATTTTTTTAATCTTATAATCTAGACTTAGGTACATAATTAATTCATGTGAAAATAATAATAATATAATTGATAACAAATTTCTGAGTTAATGATAATAAGTTCATGAGGAACACAGAAAGGAATCCTTGTATAGTCAGTCCATCAGAGCCAAGGTCAAATCCTGTTATTTGCTAGACATCAGACCTAGGAGACATTACATAACCTCTTTCAATCTTAGTTTCCTCATCTGTAAATTAGGTATAATTATTATGACCTCCTCAAGGATTTGATGAAGATAAGATATTGCACATAAATAAGATACTGCACATAAACCATTCAGCCCATTTTGACACATAATAAGCATTCAGTAAAAATTAAGTGTTATTCTTATAGAAGTTGGGACTTGTGGTGGACTTTAAAAATATGGGTATGGATTATTATGGGTTAGATGTAGGGAAGAGAGAGGAAACTTCAAGGAAGTGTTACCAAACAAAGTTGCTGTGTCCAGTGAGACCAAGTAAACTATAATGTTGAAGTTTGGAGGAGAGAAAGTTTATCAAAGGGCCAAGCAAATATTCCCTGATTGACAACTGTTTGAATCTGCCCTTTGGAACTCAGGGCAGGTCAAAGAGGCTGAATGAAGCCTATTTTCTACAATCAAGAAATAGGGGACACGGAAAGGATTTGTATCCAGGAGCCTCACAGTGTCCCGCTCAGTTTCAGAAGGAAATTGGCTTATGTAAATAAAAGCACTCAAGAACTATTGCAAACCAAGGAGACAGTAATTCCAGTAGAATGTATAACTAGAGAGGAGAGGGAAACAAATTTGGAGAAGTGAAGTATCCCTGATTTGGATATACAAGAGAGCATTGCCAGAATACTTAAATTTCATAAAATTGGTAATTAGTAGCCAATGTAGTTTTTTGAGTAGGGAAATAAAATCATGAGGTTTAAGAAGGGTTATGCTGGACTTATAAGGAAATTTGTATATCCCTTGGTGTAAAAAAAAAAAAACCGGGGCTTCCCTGGTGGCGCAGTGGTTGAGAATCTGCCTGCTAATGCAGGGGACACGGGTTCGAGCCCTGGTCCGGGAGGATCCCACATGCTGCAGAGCAACTGGGCCCGTGAGCCACAACTACTGAGCCTGCACGTCTGGAGCCTGTGCTCCGCAACAAGAGAGGCCGTGATAGTGAGAGGCCCGCACACCGCGATGAAGAGTGGCCCCCACTTGCCACAACTAGAGAAAGCCCTCACACAGAAACAAAGACCCAACACAGCAAAAATAAATAAATTAATAAACTCCTACCCCCAACATCTTCTTTAAAACAAACAAACAAACAAAAAAACTTTCTAAAAAAAAAAAAAAACAACAAACCATGAAATAATATAAGACTTGAATAATTGGTGCAGACTGTTTCTTTAAGCAAGCAGCCACACCATTCGTCCTGAGTCACGGGTCCCTTAATTCTGGGGTGTGACTTTGTGCTAAAGGGCAGACTGCTTAGTTTCCTCCGTAACTGTGAAATTCTTCACTTTTATTGTTTCTCACTTGCACTTAAAACCTTGTAAATGTTGTATTACTACACTATTATGTAACACAATAGCTGTTATCTCTCACTTTTCTGTGCTGATCTATGCAAGGCACCTTCTGTCAAATAAGTCAAGACCTCTTGCCAGATGAGAGTGCTTCATCAAAACTGCTGAGCTTTTTCAGAATCATCATCCTCACAATGTATTACTAAAGACCATTAGCAGCCTTTAATTTTTCAGGTTTGGTGCAGCATAACAACTTTATGTTTCACTGTTCCTCTTTGTAAAGAAATCAATGGTTTTAAAACTAGACGACAAACATGTTAGATTCATTAGCATCTGCCCTGGTTGTCTGCATGGAGGTTATATTGCAAACCTGATTTGCATTTTTATCTGCAAGGAGCAAAAGGTTTGAATTGTCTAAATGTTTACTTAATTATTGCTCCCATTCTCTTCCACAGCCATTCACCTCAAGCCCTCCACAAGCAGAAAGCAAGACTAATTAGTAACTAACTGATATTTTTTCAATAGTGCAATAGAATCTCTTTCAATACAAAGAAAGTCATTTCATTATACATTGAAGAAAACACTTAGTCATAATAGCAAATGTGGGAGTATTTGTTAGGTTTTCAAAGTGTTGTATTTTAAATAAGAAGCACCTGGTTGTCTCTGCTAGGTTTTACTTCTTAAATAGGAAGAGCTTATAACTACTCATTTATTTTTCACAAAAGGGCTGACTAATTCAGTCTAAACAGGTTAAGGATAGTTTCCTGGAGGAGATGAAACATGAGCCAAAGAGAGTGCAGCAAATTAGCCATCAGCTTGAGGGGAGGATGGAGCACAAGGCATTCCACACAGAGAAGTAATCACTAGCAAAAATTACACTGTGAGAAACATATTCCAAAGTTTTATTGCTGAATATAATTTATATTCCTGAAATGTATTCAAATCTCATAGTAATTTTTCAATATACCTTTAGTAAAAGGTATATGGAGGGACTTCCCTGGTGGTCCAGTGGTTAAGACTCCATGCTTCTACTGCAGGGGGCATGGGTTCCGGTTTGATCCCTGGTCGGGAAACTAAGATCTCGCATGCCACGTGGTGTGGCCAAAATATATATATACACACACATATATATATACACATATATATGTATATATATATACATATATGTATATATATATGTATATATATAATATGCATATATATATACCATGTATATATATGGTATATTGAAAAGTAAATTTTCCTATCTTCATATAAGAGACGCGTGTGTTGAGTAAAATTAAAAAGAACATATTTTTCCTTTTAACAAACATAGCATATGAACTTTATTCTGTTGTGAATAATTTTCTGTGCTCCCTGAAGGTCAAATGACATCTAATTCACTCACGTGTCCTGCCTGTCCGTGGACTCAGGGGACTTTGACAAAACTGAGTAAACAGTGAAGAACTGCACTGATTCTTCAGATGGTGATATTGGAGAGTAGAGGCAAACAAACTTGGAGATTTACTGGCATTACAGATCTTGACAGAGAGGAAAAATAATCAGAAATTATTATTTTTGAGGTATTTGACAACTGACAGCTGAAGTAGTTTGTTGAGGTGCATACTTATCCCAATGAAACTTAATGTTTTTTTCTCTTCAGTGATATACCACTTGTTTTCTAATTTTTGAACAGTAAATAAAAGCATAATTAAAACTTAAAAATGCCTTGAAAGGCCCTAAGAAATACTGGAACTTACCAGTCAAAGATCATCAAGAACACTTCCAAATTCACGGCTAGGCCTATATGGATTTTGGTAGCAAAAGAATATGAGAACCTGGGCTGTCTTGGTAAGGGGAAGTTACTAGGGGCTTTTTATAGGAGTTGGGATTGAGCTGGACGATTCTAAGTGAGGGCTAAGGAAACCAAAGATACTCTTGGCAAGAAACAGGGATAATTGGATAGCTTGTTAGATTTTATCTAGAATACAAGAGGAAGCTTGGCTAATGCTGTCAGTTTAAAAAGAAACAGAAAATGAAGAGTGCATAGTCTTTTTTTGAATTTTTAGTGTCTAAATATCAGTCTTATTTCAGAAATTGTCACAAAGTGGTTACAGAAAGACCTTGTTTGATCTTTTAGTATATTCTATGAGTGTTGTTTGTAATGGCCTAGCTGCCTGCTGCTGGTGGCCAAGGCTGGGTCGGCTCATATTTTATTCTATACATAATAAGATGCCTAATTCTATACATTTTCAGAATTGTGCTGATGAGAAGTTGGACTAGAATAAGTACCTCATGTGTTTGTGACTGCAGGATGTATTGTTTAATCATGTTCTGTGACAATGCCTACACAGTAGCATTAAGTCTCTGGACAGAATGTATTGGCCAATTGCAATACAAGTAATTTCCAACTGCAAAGTAATTATGAGTCCTAATAATAAACCCTGAAAGCAGAGACATAGGTTAACAAACACGGACCAGGAAAGCATATCTCAAAGAACAGCCAGGCCTGTTCTAGGGAGTAAAGTGGTCATTTTCATTAGACTATTCATTTATTGTTCTATCTGATCATAGTGTTTTGTTTATAGGTACAACAGGAAGTGTTTGCTATAGTACAAGTTCCTCTTGACGAGCCAAGGGAAAATCAAGGCCCAAGTGATTGTCTAAGGCAACACAGGCTCTTGGATATAAACTAATTGCTTGAGAGTCCAGAGCAGACTTGTGGTCATTTATGATTAAAACAGGTCAGAAACAGAATTCAGACCTCTTTTTTAGTTGCATTATTCCACAACTGGATTCAGCTCATACAGCATACGTGAGGAGGGAGTAGATTATGATTCCTCCAGAGAGCTCACTTAAATAGCACGCTTGGCCTTATTTTGGAGTTCTCTGGGTATCCTTACTCCTATAGATTATGACATGAACAATGGATATTTTGAGTAAAAGCAAAGCTATGCCAAGTTCTTTAATGATAGTCCCAGTGAAATTTGTATCCTTGACACTGGAAAGGAAAGTTGGAATTCCCTAGGTGAGAAACAAAATTAAGCTTTTTTTTTTTTTTCTAACTATTGTAAAACAGTAGCTCTCTGGTTAAGGAAAAACCTCAGTCCACCCTGAAAATAAGCTAACAAAGACCAGATCATATTTATAGTCCATTCCTAAGGGCAAATGGTTTGGTTAACAGTGTTTTTTGGAATGGTCATCAGCTAGGACCTTCTGGGATTTTAAACTGGTGTTTTGATTGACAATCAACTTTAATTATGGCTACCTATGTAGCAACAAGTCATCTAAAATATATTTTAATTGGTTTGTCACATTTTCATGGGAGATCGTATAGAGGTTAGGAAGCCTCTTTCATCAAAGCATTTAAAATGATCCAAAATGATGGAAGCCCACCCCAAAAGCATACCTACCATCTATGTGTTTTTATCTTCTGTTAGCTGGAAAGCTTGCATAAGGATGAGCAATTTAGTCATTTGAGTTGATTTAACTTCTGAGAGATGTTTGTACTTTACTGATGAATTTATGTCTATGATACTGTAGTGAGCTTTATACCTGTTTGGTATGAATCATTGACACACAACATTAAATCAGGATTATTCAAAGGAGTTTTTACAAGGTATACACTAGGCATGAATATTTCCCTAATGGAGTCAGTGGGTTCAGGGTGTTACAGTGATGGATAGTGATATGAGAGGAAAGTGACAATGAAGGCATCAGCAAATCTCCAGAGACTTTAATTTATCCTGTGAAGTGTATTGTGGATGTCAGTGATTGACAAGGGTATTACTCAATTATTTTGTTCATTTAAAAATGGATTTGCTGACAGTTATTATATCAGTCCATGCATAAAACTTGAGTATGCTTCTTTTAACCTGAAAAGTATGCAACCATTAAAACATACTCATATTAGTATGTTTTAATTATACATAATTAACCTAGAATGACTTCACTTCTCTCTTAGCATATTCACTTTTATATCCTAGACTTCGTAAACAAAGAAGCTCTCACAGTAAATGAGAAGTAACATCTAAAGGATGTCAAACAAACCAAACTATCCCCATTTTATTTTTAAGGTGAAGAATAAAATCTTTGCTTTACCTGTGGCCATAAAATCTTAACAGTTTTATTTATCCTAACATAAACAGTTTTATTAATCTGAATTTCAAGGCTGAATCTGGAAAAGACAAAATAAAAGAATTTTCAGAAAGGATATGAACAGAAATAATAAATATTTATATGTAAGAAATAGTTACAGGCAATATTTTAACCTAAGAAATAAACATCAGTGATTTTCTTTTCCAATAATTAGAGACTTAGAAAAAAAAGACATAATTAAATTATGGCCAAAAGTCACAAAGAAAGCAAAATTATGATTTCATCATTTTATGAAATATTGCCTTTTATTATATTTGTTTTTTTAATCCAGTTTAAGTTATCTTCACATATATCTTATACATATGAACATAAACAATATTTTGTATTTGGTGTATAAATTATTGTCATGTAGATAATGCAATATAAAATACTGTAATGTAAACTATTATAAGTATGCAAATAGATAACTTTACAGATCATAGCTTAGCTTTAAAATAAAGCTACTGTTATCAGTATATCAAACAAAACAATATAAATATATAATATTAAATATGACATCTTAATGAACTACAAAATTCTCTTGAAAACTATATAAACTATACTTGTCATTATGAACATATTTTTATAGTTTTTTAATGATTGTACCCCATACTGCCTCAATCATCTACATTAACACCTTTAAAGAAAGTATCCAAAATTGATTTCCTCCAGACAGAGAGAAAACAAGAAGACAGAAAACTAAGAACTATCTAGTTGTTTTTCCCTAAGAACACTTGTCATATAACTTTTACAGACTCCGAGATGGCAAAGCAAATACATATAAAACAGCATCCAAAGGACTTAGCACATTCTCTTAAATTTTAGCTATTGTATAATTCTATAAATATGAGACTAATGAAAACTACACCTAGTGACCAACGTCACTAGAAATTGTCCAGGTAGATTAAAGATAGAAGAAAACTGAGTGATTCTAAGTGATCTGAAAGAAGAATAAAAGGAAAAAAGTGTGGAAGAGCAAACAATGAAAAGAAAGCCTTGCAACTCTTGTCGCAGCAATGATGAGTCCAAGAAAGGAGATGTGCTAGATATTTAGGTGAGAAGTCACCATATAATTAATGTAAAACACACACCTTTAAATTTGGTCTTTGCTATATTTTTTAAGTCTAGAAATTGCATTTTTAAAAGTTTTTTATTTATTATTAATTAATTTATTTATTTATTTTGGCTGCATTGGGTTTTTGTTGCTGCACGCAGGCTTTCTCTATTTGTGGCGAGCGGGGGCCATTCTTCATTGTCATGCATGGGCTTCTCTTGTGGAGCACGGGCTCTAGGCACGTAGGCTTCAGTAGTTGAAGCACGTGGGCTCAGTGGTTGTGGCACACGGGGCCTAGAGTGCACGGGCTTCAGTAGTTGTGGCACGTGGGCTTAGTAGTTGTGGCTCGTGGGCTCTAGAGCGCAGGCTCAGTAGTTGTGGCACACGGGCTCTGCGTCATGTGGGATCTTCCCAGACCAGGGATTGAACCCGTGCCCCTGCATTGGCAGGCAGATTCTTAACCACTGCACCACCAGGGAAGTCCCTAGAAATTGCATTTTATACCCTTGTTGAAAGAAAGATAATTACTTAATATCTGGGGGGAAAAAAAGCTGAATTTATTGTTTGCTGATTAAGAAGGAGCTCTATTATATGGTGCTACATTGCCAACAAATCAACCTGCTGGTAAGGTTTGGAATGGCGTGGAATCACGGATTGGTGCTCTTTCAGTAGTAGATGAATTTAGAGATGTTGAGCTTTAGCTAAAGAAGAATGTTTAGTGGAGTTTGGATATTGCTGATTGGCTTTCAGATGCATCATTACTAGAGTGAGGCTATGGCTTACTGGATCCAGTCCTGAAGGACAGGGATATCGTTATTTCACTGGCTTTCAGAATCTGGTTACTAATGAAGGTTGGTTTGATTGATAGATGATATCGACTGAATTGTGTCTGACACCTCCTCCAGCAAATTCATATGTTGAAGCCTTAATTCTCAAAGTGATTGTATTTGGAGATAGGGCCTTTAAGGAGGTAATTAAGGTTAAATGATATCATGAAGACTGGGACCTAATCCAATGAGAACATTGTCCTTATAAGAGAAGGAGACACCAGGAGCGTGCACGCACAAAGAAAAGGCAATGTGAGGATGCACTGGGAAGGTGGTCATCTGCAAGTCAATGAGAGAGGTCTCACCATAAACTAACCCTGCTGGTGTCTTGATCTTAGATTTTAAGCCTGCAGAGCAGTGAGAAAATTTATTTCTATTATTTAAGCCACCCAGTCTGTAGTATTATTCTGTTATAGCAGCCTTAGCTGACTAACATAACCAGGTAGGGCTTTAAATTTGTTTTTATGGTTATTAATTACTATGTGCAGATAATACTCAGCATTTTCTAAAAGAATAGGATTGAAACTGAGCAGGTCACTGTAGGGCCTTCCCAGGGACAGACCCCCTTTTTCCCTACCTTTTCTTCGTATAAAACCTTTAGCCTCCTAGGCCTTCCCTGAGTTCCAAAGAGCACATTTAATCAGAGAAGTGAGAAAATACAGAAACAAAGGAATACAGTCAAGCAAGACAAAATAATAATTGTTTAGCCATAAAACAAAGTCAAGGACCTTTAGTTCCTCCTTAAGGTCTATAGATAATATCCTAAGCCATATCCTTGAGTTGTTTTGCAGATATAAAACCCTCACCAGGTGGAAGAAGTTAACCAAATGCTGACTACCAGTACATAGATCCTGGACTAGTTGGAACCAGAAGGTTGATGACTGAGATTCTGGGAACATCACCCTGTTACCTCACCATCAACCAACCAGAGAACTGTGCATGAGCTGATCATACACCCTGTGATGCTCTCCCTTACACAGTCTTTAAAAACCCTTTCCTGGAAGACATGAGGGAGTTCAGGTCTTTTGAACATGAGCTGCTCATTCTCCTTACTTGGCCCCATGTTGGGTGTCCTGCAGTAAATGCTGTACTTTCCTTCACCATAACTCAGTGTCAGTAGATTGGCTTTACTTTGAAGGTGAGCAGAGCCAAGTTTGGTTTAGCAACAGGATTTATTTTTTTCCCTTCTCCGTCATTCCTGTAGGAAAGGTCATCATCAGTTGTCCAGATTTTCAATTGTGTGTTGATTCTTCATGAAGACTAGATTGTGGAGGTCCTACATGTATTTTGAAGGTTGATCAATGTTATTTCATCTTGTTTTAATTTTTGAATCATTTGTTAAATTCTCTGCTGCCTAGAGACATTTAAAATTCTGGACAACAGATATGGGAGACAAATAAAAATAAGGGAAAGCATTCTAGGAAGGGACAGAATACACTCTGCAGCCATGACCTACTATTGTCCAGACCTGACCAAGAAAACAACTTTTAATGATTCTAAATCTACCTTAGACAGGCAAGCTACCTTTCTTTTAGATTGTAATGTTATTGTGAAACATGTTGTTAGCAGCAATGTATCCTCCCTCTTGGTAAGCCAAAAACAAAACAAAACAAAACCCCCAAGCTTTTTTAATATTCTGCAGCTAATTGCCTAAAATTTAAATCAGTTTGTGGTACACTAAAGGCATTTGATATAAGAATTCAAATGTAAACTAATATTGAGGAAAGTCATAATCAAAAAGATAAAGAAAACAAAACATGCAAAGGAGAGTGAGAAAATCAGTGGTCCCAGGTTTCTAGAATTTCCTTATAATGTCCTTGGGCAGATGCAGTTAACTTTATGCAATGGGCTACTTGTTTTGAAGAACATCTGTCTGCCTTCAGCTTCTCACATTAAACAAGAAGTGACAAGACTATATCATTCAAAATCACACAGGGCTTCCCTGGTGGCGCAGTGGTTGAGAGTCCGCCTGCCAATGCAGGGGACACGGGTTTGCGCCCCGGTCCGGGAAGATCCCACATGTCGCGGAGTGGCTGGACCCATGAGCCACAGCCACTGAGCCTGCGTGTTCGGAGCCTGTGCTCCGCAACGGGAGAGGCCACAACAGTGAGAGGCCCATGTACCGCAAAAAAAAAAAAAAAAAAAATCACACAAAGCAAACTTAAAAAAGATTAATATAAAACTAATATAAAACAAAAATGTCAGTTTAGTGATTTGAAATGACTTATGCATCTCAAATGCTGAATTTTGCCAGTCATTGTTTCAAAGCACTGTGTATGTCAAGAGATTAAACTATAAATTAGGTTATTAGCCAGTAGGCCTAGAATGAGATCTTTCAAAGGATTTTTTTGCCATGAAAATATCGAAGGAGAATAAATAATACTATTCTACATTAATCATATTTTCCCTAGACAGACAATTTTTTTTCTCAAAAACAGAACACTGTGTAGTGCTAAAACCATACTCATAAATTCTAATATATTGACCCTATTTTTTTTTTTTTTTAGGCTCAATGAACACTACATGTCTTCTGTTAGGAAATAAAGTGATGTTTATATTTATATTATGATAAATTATAAATTAAGTTAAAAGTTAAATAATAAATTATCAAGCACCCATCATGTGATAAAAGCTGAAGTTGAAGGACATAATTTCTGCTTCAATTAGTTTGTAGGCAAGTGGGAAATATGATATTTCATCTGCCATTTAGAAATAGGAAAGAAGCAAAATGAGGAAATTTCATTAAGCTGGAGGTAGTCTTTAGTCTCCAATTTTAGGGCCTGTCAAGTTACTAAAAACATCTACTCATTTATTTATTTTGAATTCATTTGATTGCCTATGATATCCCACAGATTCCTAGTATAATTTCTGAAATCTAAGCTAAAGCATATTGATTTACAAGATAGAAATGTCTCATCAAAACACCAGAAACACTATGTTAAGCAGCAAGGTATAAGTATGAAAAATAAGTTTTGCTTCTGATTTCATGATATATCTGACAGCATGGATCAGTCAACTAAAGATGAATCAAAATTAAAAATTCCTTAGCATGATTTTTCTGCAAATAAATAAATGGAGAAATAATAAATAATAATTTTAAAAGATATAAAGACAATGATGAATACAAATGATGAATAAATGCATGAAAAAGTCTGGGTGACTTGAAAATTTAAGAAATGCATGTTGAATTATGAACACCATTTAAAATTAGATATTAAGAATAATTTTGCCAGTTCTGGCTATCATTATTTCTTCCTTCTAATCTGTGCTGCACCTTCCTTATTGTTCTTTGTGTCCACTAATGCTAACCTGTATGGTCTATATTAAAGTGTACTTTTGCCTTTGTCTTCTAGATATTTGGCCAGCTCATGGCATTGCTAGAGTTTTCAAGAAAGAGAAGATAGTGATGTTTAGGTTATTTATTTCCTCCAGCTCTCTTCACACAGACATAGATTTTCATTTGGTCATTTTAGATTCATAGTTTAACCAGCAGTCAGGTAGGTGGGCCCTCTATTGGCTAGGGTAAATTACCAGGCACACTGGGGTGCTGCCATACAAGCAGAACAATGATGAATATGTTCAGAACCCAGGGAACTGACTGGAATGTCTTTTATGACTCTTGTCAAATTTGGGTCAATGGTATAT
The DNA here is from genome assembly GCF_003676395.1 of Aethalodelphis obliquidens. Classification (NCBI taxonomy): domain Eukaryota; kingdom Metazoa; phylum Chordata; class Mammalia; order Artiodactyla; family Delphinidae; genus Aethalodelphis; species Aethalodelphis obliquidens. Next base: position 20,572,187 of record NW_020837973.1, on the reverse strand, counting down.
ATACTGCAATAATCCAATAAGTACTAGAGACATGATTACCAAGAACTCAGGTTCCACAAAAGTGAAGTTTCACCTAGGTAAGCAAAGAATCCCATCACTCAAGCTGCTAGCCCAATGTATAGGAAGCATTACTTAGGCTTTAGGAACAGCTACAGAAGCAGGGAGTGAAGCAGCAATGTTGTATTTGCTTATTTTTCCTTTGTTATACACTATCTTGTATGAAGAACAGTAACAACTCACCTCTTAGGTTGCATATATAACTATGATCGAATTGTCACCAGCTCTTGACAATAGAGAGGCTGAAGAGATTTGTGTGCCTTTTAGAAAGGCACAGAAAGAACAAAAATATACACCGAGGGGCTAACTGGGTGCATTGTGCCCACTCTGTCTGTTTTCTCCTCAGAGCCATGCTCTGACCTTGTTTTCTGTGCCCTAGGGGACTGGGCTATGTGGACAAAATCAAAATTCGCTATTTCTGCTTTCCAGCTTCCTGTCAAGCAGTGGCTCAGCACAGTCTAATCTGTCTCAGATTGAAGTAATTCCTCCCTCACTTTACCTTTCAGGCCTAAGGTGGTAATGGAGCCCATTTATTACCTCTCCCAGTATTCTACTCCTTGTAGTTTCCTTACACATGGTCCACACCCTTACAAATAGTCTTTTCAATTCACTCTCAGCAAATTATGAGAATATAAACTTTCCATTTCTTTCCCACTCTGTTTGATAGCTACCCAATATTTTCAAGAGTGCTGAGTTGGTAATATTAGAAACATTGTTTTAGCTATAAATTACCACAAAGTTTTCAGAAAGCAGTTTGATCATATGTACTAAAACTCTTGAAAAGATTATTAGTTAAGGTAGGCTAAACTGTAGTATAAATGGTTCTTCAAATTTAGCAACTTAAAGAATAAGAAGTTTGCTTATCAAGTAACAGTCCTGAGCAGGTGTGCAGGTCAGCCGGACACTTTTCTGCCACATAGACATTAAGAAGCTAAGGCCATAGTAGATGTTATATTCAACAAATGTTTCCAAGGTCACCTTTGTTGTCACCATGCTAGTCAATACTGAGTCACCACGCTGTACACCTGAAACTAATATAATAGTTTAAACCACCTATACTTAAATTAAAAAAAAAAAATGCAAAAATCATGGAAGATCATTCCAGGAGATTTTATTAGGAAGATCTGGAAGTGATGTCCATTGATTCAGCTAACCTTTGACTGGAGAAAAATTAACCACATAGCCATCCCTAGCTGTAAAGGACAATGGGAAAAATAAATTTAGCTTTGTCCTCAATAAGTGGGAGAACATATATCGGTTGACGGAAAGCAGTGTTCTCCAATTCAAGAAAGTTTCTGAAAAAAAAATTTTGTCACATAAATACACATGTACAGGTTATATATCATACTGTAATTTTTATTATAGGAAATTGGAGGCAAAATAGTGGCTCTAATATCAATGATTGCTTAATTGATTATAGCTCTTGCGTTAATGAATTATTATAAAGTCATTTGGAATTACAATTTAGAATATTTTAAAATATGGCTTGCTGCTATATATTTATGTATTATTCTAATTTAAAAATATTCAGTATATATATTTTTTAAAGGTGGCAAAGAAATAGGAAATATATGACCTGTGGTGATCTCTATGTATGGGTTTTTGTATTTCTTTAAATGCTTCTGTATTTCTAAATGGTTCTATAATGATTATGTATAATGTTTATAATCAAAATAAAAAGTACAAAATTATTTATAATAGTTACATAAGCATGTCATTTGAGCTACTTTATATACAAATAGGTAGCAAATTATTTTACAATGAAAAAATATATTTTCCACATTCTACTTGTGGAAAAAAGAAACAGATTTTTCTCCCACATGTGAGAAAAAAATCACCTTGGGAGAGAGGCAAAACATGCGACACTTTAGTGCAAACCGAGACTTTTTCAGACTCATGTCAGGTTCTGAAAAAAGAAGTTTATAATAGAAACTGTTTAGTAACATTAATCACAGCATTTGGTACAGTCTTGCCCCTAATGTCTAAACATTTATTTAAAGCTCTTGTTAGGGGTACAAAAGTACCTACATACAGAGTGTTTATTGAATTTGTATTAAAATATGAAAATATTTTGGTTTTTTAATGTCCAATTATTAAGGAATTTTAATGGTATTGATGTCAATAGTTATATTAAAACTAGATCTCAAATAAAACATATTAAACTTGATAAAAATATGAAGGAATCTTAAAAGTTGTGAAAATTCAATTTCCATCTTTTCTTTTTTTTTCTTTAATGTGGCCTACATCCCTCTCAAACTCTATGGAATTAAAATTTTCTAAGAAGGGACAAAACTCCAAAGTTCAGTTTTCTCCCTTTAGACTCATACTAGAACTTCTTAAATAGCCAATGTAAGTGATTTTGGTTTCTCTTCAATTTTGAGAAATATTCAAGTTCAAAATAAGAAGAACTAATTAAATGTGTATGTCTATGTATATGTTTGTATATACTTGTATATATATATATATATATATGCATATGTTAACATATATTACACATGGGTATGAAAAGTAGTGTGGTCTGTCACTAGTAACTGAACTTGTCAAACCACTCTGATTGCCAGAGTGGTGATACTGCCTGATATATTAAGCATAACCTTATTTCTTTCTCAGTTAGCTACTGCCATATGGCTCTATCACTCTAGAATACCTCATCATAAATGATATTAGGAAACTCATTTAAATAACATTATCTCCCAAATTCATCTTCAGCACTAAGATGAGAGACTATATAATACTTTTTTCCCCATAAGTACATTACTATGTATCACAAGTATATAAGGATTTTGCTATAATACTTTTTTCATATCTAACAGTTTAAACATAGCCCATTCATTGGATTATTATTGAGAGATTGGGCTTGACATATATACACTACCACGTGTAAAACAGATAGCTAGTGGAAGCCTGCTGTAGAGCACAGGGAGCTCAGCTCAGTGCTCTGTGACGACCTATATGGGTGGGATGTGCGGGAGCATGGGAGGGGGGTCCAAGAGGGAGGAGATATGGGGATATATGTATACATATAGCTGATTCACTTTGTTGTACAGCAAAAACTAACACAGCATTGTAAAGCAACTCTACCCCAATAAAATATAAAATAAAACAAAACAAAATAAATAAAACAAAAATAATCCATTCATACTAGGTAATAACAGTCCATATTCATTTTCCCCAGAGTATCAAAAATATATGTGTGCAATTTTTTTGTTGCTGTTTGAATCAAGATCTAAATATGGTCCATTTTATAATTTATTACAATATCTTCCTCAGTTTGTCTTTTCACACTAATTATTTATTTACTCATTATTTAACTATGGTCATTTGTACTTAGAATTTCCCACTTTCTAGATTTAGATTATTTCATCCTCATTGTGTCATTTAACATATTCTTCTGTTTCCTAGATTTTCTGTTAGTGGGAAGTTAGATTTTGAGACGATGAATTCTGGTGAGGTCATTTTGAGTTATTCAGACAAGGCAAGAATGGGGTATTGCATTCATTACCTTACAGGAGTTGGAAACTTGTTGAATATTCTTTGAAATTTTTAAAATGCAATATGGATTGGTGGGAAGAGACACTAAACATATTTATTTTTTATTTTTTTAACCAAGGATGCAGTGCTTGACTGCACCAAGCACAAGTAAATGAATATAAATGAGTGTGGCTTTCCTTGTCCTCTTTCTCCCTGGAGACACTCTACATGCAGATTATGTCTTGTTAGAATTGAAAACACAGCCACATTATTGTCTTTTAATAATCTTTTTGTATTCCAAGTTGTAGCATCTTCCTAAAAGATTTACATTACTAAGCTCTGCACTTCTCTTAAAATAAGTACTTATAAATATTGTTGTTCTCTGGTAACTAAAGCAACACAGCCTCAGCTAGGCTATGTCCTCACAGCAGGGGCAGCAGGATCTCTTCCCAGGTGGCCCTAAATAATGTCTCCCTTTCCAGGTTCCCAGATAGCCCATTTCTACACAGAATTTTTTCAGAGGCATGGAGAAAGTGATAACATTTGGCACGTCCAGACTGAATGTAGCTGCACATGTTTTTAATTTAAGCCTGTTGTATAGTATTTTAAAGAACTCAATGAGACTATGATGGATTAGCAATTCATTTACATAATACATTAAGATGATTTTTTTTCTGATTGATAGAGACAGCAGATCAATTCAACCTGGTACCTGAAGAATAAAATGCCAAGATCATAGGCATGACAGAAATGAACCAGTGATTTTAGCTTTGCATACAATACTTTTAGAACCTCTGTTTCCTGTCTGTACAAACACATTCATTAGATGACCATTGAATATTCTATTAATCTTACTAAAACTTTTGATTGAAACTTGATTTTCATTAAACTCTGATAATAGTTTCATGAATAAAATGTGGTAGCTATTAATATTTTAGTATATGGCTTAAATCCAAATATAAAAAAGACTAGTCACCAAATATTCAATATATGTTGCATGGAGTCATAGAGTTGCCACCTGCACATAAGATTCTTGTTGAATTAGATGACTTTTATGCATTTTTCTGGTTTCACATATTCCCCCTTCACGAAAATCATATGTATACTGGCCTCCCCTCAGAAGTATCTGAGATGCTGTCTCCTGGCTATAGTCCTCATTTGGCCCCAAATAAACTTAACTCACAACTCTCACATAATGCAGTTCTTTTCGATTGACAATCACATATTTATTAATGATTTAGCCTATCAATTTAATTATGTATATTTGGTTGGGGAAGATAAGCATGATTTTTAAAAAAAGTAACTTGGATGTGAATGACTGTATTATTATTTGGTAAAATTGAAAGGGGATATATTCCTCTATTTTCACCTTGTAAAGAATAACTGTTTATACATCTGGTCAGTTTGTTTCTTGAGCCTATTTAGCATCTTTGTCTCCATTTCCTCATTTGGCTATAAACGCAATTCTGTATTTTTTGAGAAAATATCCCAGCCCCATTCTCACTGTAATTGGATGGTGTTGACCTCCCTAATTTCCCCCAAATTTAGGAGTGAATATGTTACCCCAGCCTGGTCCATTAGAGTGCCAAAACTCTGTGAAAAATGATTGGAAAAAGAAAGACATGTCAAAAACAAATCCTGTTTCGTTTCCTTCTTTCCTGGCATACAGGAAAATATATTTTCTAGCCTCCCCTTCGTTCAGGTGGCTCCATGTGATTGAATTCTTGGCAAGCCAGTTCAGAGTGCTTTCCCTATTTTTCCTCTCTCGTTCCCCGCTGTGGAAACATTTAAGGCATGATTTAAAGATGGCAAGACTACAAGATGAAAGAGAGCCCCTTGACCTACATCAGTCATGGCTTGAGCAACAAATAGCACTTTCCTGTGTTAAACTACCATAAATAGCTGTGTATTTATGACTACAGCAAGCCTTACCTAGTCTGACCAGCAGAGATGGGTATGCAACCCTAGGTCAATAAGACAGTCTAGAATTGTTGTTAAAGCTATTGTAAATATAACCATCTGTTTTTACTGATATTGCCAAAATAGTAGAATGTAAGCTTAGTCATGCTGGAGGTCAACTTGTACGGTGGGAAGAGCCAGCTGATTTTATTTGACCTTCTGAATATTCATCTGTAGCCATATTGGAACATTTCAGTTACTTAAGCAAATAAAGTCCTTTTTTTTTTTTTCTTAAGCTGATATGTTTTCTGTCATTTGCATTTTGAAGAGCTAAGATTGGTAATAGCCACAGAATTTTCAATGTTTTCTACAAACTTGCTATACCCATATTTTGACCTTTGAACACAGACCCCCATTTGATTGATTTACTCTGTGAATACAGAAATGATAATGAATAGTAGGGCATCTCTTTTAAATCTCACCAGAGAGTATGATTCTGATCCTGAAATAATTTTGTGTTTTGCTTCTTGGTGCAGCTTAATTGAAATTAACCTCTGGATAGCTTCTGTTCATCATCATATTTTGTGTTAAAATGTACAAACACACACATTTGCACTTACATTATCACTTTTAAAAGTATTTAAAAGCTTTAGAAACAGTAGTTAAATCCTGATGCCCTAGACAATCAAAATACCTATGGCTTGTGTTGAGCACATCTTTGTGGTTTCTTTTGTTGTTATCTTTTGTTTTTTTTTTAAATTTATTTATTTTATTTTTGCCTGTGTTGGGTCTTCATTGCTGCGCGCTGGCTTTCTCTAGTTGCGGCAAGTGGGGGCTACTCTTCATTTCGGTGTGTGGGCTGTCATTGTGGTGGCTTCTCTTTTTGCGGAGCACAGGCTCCAGACACATGGGCTTCAGTTGTTGCAGTACGTGGGCTCAGTAGTTGTGGTTCACGGGCTTAGGTGCTCTGCGGCATGTGGGATCTTCCCAGACCAGGGCTTGAACCTGTGTCCCCTGCATTGGCAGGCGGATTCTTAACCACTGCGCCACCAGGGAAGCCCACATCTTTGTTTATTGAATCATATTTTTAGCTATGAAAATACCATAATCCCATCACATACCTGCTGAGCTCTAGAAAATCTCTGCTGTTTAAAAATCAATTTTACAAACTTAATTTTTCTTGTTTTCCCAATTTTATTAGGCTAAATCTTATAAGCTCCAGGTTAAAATTAAACTACAAAACTTCCTGAATCTTATTCTTATTGATTTTTGCAGACACAGCTTTAAAAATGGCTGTTATAAAAACACTACAGGAGAATTTTGTCCTGTATGTGGAAACTCTAAGAGATGATTTATATTTAGGATTATCTATGTGAATGTGAACCATAGATGTCTCATTTTAATTTAGTGGGCTGTATTTAAGACTTAATTTTTTGTGTGTTAAATCACAAATCAGTTGGTCCCAATATTATGGTGTATTTCCTCTATTATTATTATTATGGGTCCCCAACATTGGTTTACATACTGAGATGTAAAATACTATTCTACAGAATATTAAAATATGAAATAAAAATAATATTCTCTAGAGAAGCACATAATTTATTTTAAGGAGGACATTAAAAAATATAGGCTGATTTTCTGCAACTATAATCTTATTATCGACTAAGAGTTTTAGCTTTGTTTTTTGAATCATGAGTTTTCCAGACCTCTCATAACAATGTTTCTATATTCATTCATTTATTGATTGATTTAATAATTATATACAGCTACTGGATTTACTGTAAACTATTGATCTCACTCATAAAAGGTTGACTGCAGGCTGAACTCAACACTTCTGGAATATTTCACTAATGTATGTTAAGAGGAGGATTGTTGCATTTCATCCTCCTGTCTGAATACTATCGGTTAAATAAGTGTAATTAGCTATTTCAGGAAGCAGAGTCACAAAACAAATGAACTAAAATTTCAAGACCTTTTGTTTACATGGACTGCTTACTTTCCAAAAATTGTGTTGCAAATGTTTGTGTTAAATTTGGTCCTGGAGATGCTGGCAAAGGGGTCTAATCCAATACTACCATATAAATGAGTCAAGTTAGTATCTCAAACAACTTAGAGACATCTGCCCTTACTGTAAAATCAAACTCTCCATGTCTCCACGTAAGTCATTGAATAACATGGCATAGAGAGAGAAGAAAGTGGGGATCTCTTATTTATAATGATGACATATGAAACTGGTCCATTATTCAACAGTTTTTCAACTAAGAAAATCTTCCAAATAAGAGCATGATCTGGTGCACATCACCACTTCTTATATACAGGGTTCTTAAAATACATTCTGAAACCTGGTTATCTATAGTAAACACACTACGCCTTGATTATACCTAAGTCTACTTGAGCAAGATGAATTCACTGTGGCTCATGCAAGAACGAGGTTTTATCATAGAGTTCTTCATGGGTAGATCGCACTGTTTGGAGCTTAGAAAAAGCTAAAGAACACCTAAGGACAGCTCATTAATATCCAACAGCTCCACCACATTGTAAAGTGGATCAGTGACAGAAATGACAGCAATGGACTACTAGATACCAGGGCTTCCCCGGACTTGCTTATGGGCTTTCCTTTCGATTATATAAAGCAGAGGTTACAAATACCAACGTTCAATAAAGTTAGATGTTTCAAGGGCAGCAAAAAGTCTACATATTAAAATATATGGGCTAACCTAAACTGAAAATATTGTCTATATTAATTTTAGAAACAATTTGCAGTCTAAATAAAATACAAGACTTTTCTACCACAAGAGTAGCCAGTGCATGATTTAAAGTGCCCAAGGGTCTTGAATAATACAGGGGAGATGTTTTGTGATCAAGGAGGCCTAATGTTTCCCTCAGTTTGACTAAATTTTAGACTGGCTTCTTCCTGACTTCAGACCCTGACCTCTGTTTTCTGAGAGGATTTACTCTAAAAAACTTTTAAACTCTTTCTCTGCCCCTTTGAGATGTAAATCTGCTAAAAAGTCTTTTACAACCCAAGAATATCTTTCTAAAGAACCTGGGAGCCATCCTTTTGAAATGTAAACATCAAGGAAAATAACACCTTTATCTGTCTGTCTTTGTAAGAAAGTAGAAGACTAACTGTGATGGGCATCAATTAGCAAACACAAATGGCCTTAATCAAAGAGAACTTGCGAACTCCGGAATAACTGAATGGACCTGAGATATCCCATAGATCACTCTTGCCCCTAAAGCCCTCTGGTACTTTTCTACTAGCTTACCCCAGTGCTGAAAAATCCTCCACTCTTCAGAGTTAAGTTCAGAGTGAATTCTGTCCCCTCTCCCCTATTGCAATAGCCTTGATTAAAGTCTTCGTTGACGATTTAACTTTGTTCAAGGCAGTTTTTGCTTTGACAGTGGGTTTCAACATTTTAAACTTAATTTAGAGAAATAGGAAGAATGTGACTAATTATGCTCCAGGCATGGTAGACTTGTTTGTTCAGCTTACACATGACAATTACCTGTGTCCTAATGGATCTTAACCATTGGGCAAGTGTTTTGCCGAAAGCCTGCTTTCTGTTTCAAGTTTCATTGGATTCGCTGGCAAAATAACCACTTGTCTCACACAACTGAACAGATTTAATTAATTTCTAAATATAAGATTATTTAACTTAATTTCAATATACAGTCATTAGAAGGGGATGAATAAAAGTATTAGAGAGACATAACAGAGTACACATTACCAGATTGGGCCAACACCTTCATCCACATTCAAACAGCAGCTGGGAAGTCCTGAGTAACAGCAATCTGGAGTCCCAGTTGGGAAGGGTCCTAGGCGGTGCGTCCATCCCATGGGTGAGACTTCCAATTGTAGTTCTGGGGGCTCCTGTTTATAATCCCAGGCCGAAAACTGGTATCATCAGTTTGCCCGCAAAAATGCAGCTCTGGTTCAATTGTAAAAATGCTGTTGATTTCACCACGTGAGTCACAAGATTTTCCAGACCCTGGAGAATGGCCAGGTCCCCAGAGCTCAAGAAATTCCAAGACCCACTCCCTTTCTTATCGTAAACACCGCTTGACTTGAGGTGTGCAAGTAGGCACGCAATCAAGGAGGGTCACAAGTCGGTCAGAGGCCTACTTCTGCCTCTGAAGCCTGAACAAGACTACTTTACTAGTTTTCCCAACAACAGGTTTTTAGGCAGGAGTGATCTAGTTTTCTGCTATATCTTTCATGACTAGGAGAGTATTCAGCAAATAACAGGCAGTCACTGCCTGTGTTTTGAGTGAGTTGAATATGATCATGGATATATAGCCCTCTCCAAGCCACCAAACTAGTTATCCTATGAAAATAAAATTGCATAAAATAAAAGTATTTTAAAATGAGAAGAGTCAGAAGTAATACATTCTAGAGGAAAATGCACAAGTTTTAGTAAGCTGGGTGTGAGTTTACATACAACTGCATCCATTTATCAGTTACATGACCACAGGCAAAATTTTTATCCTCTTCTACTACAATATGTTTATGTGTAAATTAGGGAAACAATAGCAACAATGTTATCAAATTCTAAAAGAGGGTTCTCAATATTTAGTAGTTTTTGATAACATTATAAAATAATAGTTATGTATATAGTTTATTATTCTCAATTTCTTACTCTAAAATAATCATTCTAAACAACATTATACTGATTTATATTGGAGTAATATATAATTATTTTGGAAAAATACTGAATAGAGATATTACGAGTTATAATTATTTGAGCATTATCCTGTTTCTAATCCTGTCAGGTCTTTGTTTTTATTGTTATTGTAAAAATGACATATTTTCCCCTTACCAATGTAAATTTCTATTCATACTTCAGAATTATCTCAAGGATTATATTGACTATTATATTTTTACTAAGCCTGTAATTAGGATCAATCACTCTCTCTGTTCTTTTGGTATCTTTTCTATACTTGTTATATGAAACACATTTCATTGCACTGTACTTGTCTATCTTTGATTCAACTGAAACCTTCTTGTAGGAAATGTTCAAAAGACTCTTTGACTGTTGTTTCTTGAAGGCCTATCATCTGTGTCTGGCACATAATACATACTCAATATCCAGTTGTTGATTGGCTGGCTAGCTAGCTGGCTAAGGCCATTTTTCTCAAGGTGAATAAAACATGAGGAATTAAGAGAAAATCTTAAAAAGGAAAGCAAAATTATTTTTACCTCCCTCCAAAAATAACAATATTGGCAAAGGTTAATGAGTTCAAATGATGGGTTTTGTTTGACTTGAGGCCACAAGAATACACCATAAACATTTTATTGTTGTCACTGAAACTTTATGTATTGCCAATTAAGTTGAGAGATGCAAAGGAGAGAATACACACACAACACACTCTCACTTGTGCCGTTGTTTGACAAAATAAGTTCTTCAAATATTGTAAAATTGTAAATGTGTCAGGGATATTGTAAAGACTTCTATTTGTTTGGTTCCACAAATTATAGTTTACAAAGACTGAATGCTTCACGGTTTTGAACAGACACCAAAATGAATAGCTTTTTAAAATGCTAGTATTTATTGTGTTATTTCTGTGAGCCAGGCACTGACTACATATTTTCCATTCCATTTAATCTACACATTAATCCAGTAGAATAATTACTACTGGGTTTCTGTATGTCTTGAAAAGAAACTTACAATTAGAAAATAACTCTGCATAAAGTCCCTCAACTTATACGAGGTGAAATCCAAACTTGGATATAGGGATCTATGAACCCAAAGCTTATGTGTTTATATTGGTAGTTGCATACAACTGTCCTAATGGTACAGAAAAACCTGCATAGACTCTTTAAACCTTTGCAATTTATAATAGAGGACCTCAATAAAAGGCTGAATACGTTTGCATTGTGTAATAACCTTGGCTTTAGCAGAGTATAGGAAGGGAATGGATGTACCTGAAATATAAGTATTATGCTAAAAGATTATTCTGATGTAAGAATATGTCTTAAGTATTCTTTGCCCCAGAGGATGCTAAACCTAGGAATAATTCAGATTGGAGGAGAGTAGTAATTTTTCTAAAAGAATAAAAAGCAATCATCATCTTGTACGCAAGGCCTTTGGAGGTATCATGTTTACACAGATAACAAATCTTTTGAGCAAACCTTTTCATTTTACAGCTAATAGAGAATTTCATGTGAATTCATTACTTTATAAAGAAAAAGTGAATGAGAGAAAAAGAAGAGAGACTAAGGATACAAATAATGCGCAACCAAGTTAATGATGAAACTGTACTTTCTTTAAGACTCTAAAGAATCAGAAGCATAGAAATACTAATCACACCTTCTTAGTTAGAACAAATTAATTACTAAAAATGATGAAAACAGTTTGCAATAGCTTCATTTTCCCTAAAATTACATATTAGTTTCTGTATGCATTTCTAGCTGGAATACAATTTCTGTTTATTAACATTTGTTGCCAAGTGCTATATATCACCCATAATTCTGGGTTATTAAATTCCTGAAGCATGCAATACAGCAAACTTAGTAGATTTTACACAAATTGTTATATAACAAAATAAGAGCAGATTGTACTCATCACATCGAATCTTTCCATAACAGTTTCATATTTTTCTTAAAATTAAACAAAACACAAAGGTACTTCTGTGGCTTTTAACTTATTATTCACTATCTCTAACCATTTTTTAGCCATTGCCCTAACCCTTTGTACCACATTATGATACAATTTCTGCCTTAACATTTTTCTGATACTAAGTAAGTTACTATCTTTGACTTGTTACTAGGACCTTTGGGACAATTTATGCATACCAACATTTTGATTGTAAAATAATCTACAGATATAGAAAGAGCAAAATTCAGCTTAGGATATATTTCAACAATTAAAGTACAAAAAATATCAAAGTGTTAATTTGCTAATGTTGTATTTAGGTTTATTAATACATAAAATAGGCATATAAACAAATGTACACAAACGTATATATTTATAACCCATGTCTTTTCAGTTATGTTTTCTTTATATATTCAAGAAATATAATATAAAGACAATCGTCTTAAGAACAATTATGTGTAGACAATAAATTTGAATACAGTACACATTTTCTTTCATTCTATGATTTTATAAATTTATATATACTATCAGAACATTTGATTTCATAATTACACTGAACTTTTTATAAAATGGCTTTTAGACGGGTAATAGTGCAAATAAAGTAACGATTTGGTAGGAAACTCACTTGTATGTTCATTTAAATTTAGAAAATTATGTAAGGCAAATTTTTATTTGGGGCATGGGGAAAGAAATCAGACATAAGTTGTGACAGTTTAAGTCTGAGGAAGGTCACTTTGACAGTTCACTGGCTTCCTAAAATGAAACCTGTAAAAGGCATGGGAGGCTTGCCTGGTGGCGCAGTGGTTGAGAGTCCGCCTGCCGATGCAGGGGACGCGGGTTTGTGCCCCAGTCCGGGAGGATCCCACGTGCTGCGGAGCGGCTGGGCCCGTGGGCCATGGCTGCTGAATCTGTGCGTCCGGAGCCTGTGCTCCGCGATGGGAGAGGCCACAGCAGTGAGAGGTCCGCGTACCGCAAAAAAAAAAAAAAAAAAAAGGCATGGAAAATGCATATGTCAAGCATAACATACACAGTAATTCTGCACTTTGTATAATGAAGAGCTTAATATGAAATGTAACAGAGCAAAACAAAGACAGAAGCACATGTATCTTTATAGAACACAAAAGAACGAAAAGAGTTCTATTCCTGTTTTCTCAGTGGAAAGATATAAAGGTTCTTCCATTGTGCCTGTATTATGAGATATATTTCAGCACAAAATTTTGAAAAACTAACATGAGTATGGGAACTGAAAAATGAACAAGCAAACAAAAAGGTGTCATGAGTTAATGGGTGAAATAAACAGGTCACAGTGTTTTATAAACCATGTTGAAAAAATAATTTCTCTTGGATTGTTAATAAAATTGGCATTTTCACAATAAATAAAACAATAAAGTATACACAAAATATTTAAAATTACCTTACCACTTGAAAATTAGGTCAACTTCCAAATACCTATTTGCTCAAATTGAAAAGTATTTAGTTTCTAGAGAGTATTTGGAAAAATAATATAAAAATCTGTAGGTTATGGTTAAACTCTTCTCACAGAAATTTATCATAATTTTACATTATTTTTGTTAATTAAGAATAATTAAAAATAAATGGACAGAGTATGGTCATTTGGCCATTTATGAGTTTACTATTTAGAATTAAAAGATTTTGTCAATACTAATAACGATTTCTCAGGAGAAAATTAAAGATACTTTTAAAAATAGTGCTCAAAATTATAAATTAACAACAAATAAACAAGGGTTATAGAGTTTAAAAGAATCTAGAGTATACACCAATATTGTATTTCAATAAATGGAGATTAATGAATAATTCTTAAATTGTAAAATAAGTGGAAGAAAAATCAGATTTCCTCAATTTATGTAGTCATATAGCATTATTTTATTTGAAATGTTTGATTTTCCTATAAACTTAAAAATTTTACTTTAAAGTTTACATGGAAAATGAAATGCATAAAATAGAGCTGTTATAAAATATATAAAAGTACTGTAAAACTTCATTGATTAAATAATTGTGATGCTGGCCTAGCAACAGATATGCATATCAATGAAAAGAAGACAAGTTATTAATTAAAGAAGAACTTTATTAGATAAAACTGGCATTTCAAATAAGAGGGACAAAATGTGGATTGTTCAGTGAGTGGCATGATTTACAATTGCTAATAATACAATTGCTATTTCCAGTGTCAACTTTCCTTTGAAATTGTGATATGCCCCAGTTCTGAATACCTAGAATCTTTTTTGTTATTTTGGAAATTTCTTCTCTAGAAGTCTTTCTAGGCATGTAACAGTAAAAACACAGTTTTAATTACAGTGTATTTCTTTTGATTATTCTAAGTCTTTTGCCCAGTTTGAATGTTGTAATATACTTTTGAATATTAACAGCTTCTATTTTCTCTTTAAATATTTCATATTAAATATTTCTTTACTTTTAGTTTTATGTTTAAGTATTAGAATATGTTAAATAGCTGTATTATGTATATACACATCTCTACTTTGTATAAAATATCTTTCATGATCTTGACTTTCCTCCCATCAGAATTTTAAAGACACTTCTTTTTAAATTATTAGGAATATAAACAATCCCCTAAAAGAAGGAGAAAGCCATGGACTTAGAAATCTAGAACATACTAATTGTTTGAAATTTCAACTATAAGGTCTACAAAAAATAGATGCTATCTTAAGTCCTCACTGCTTTTTAAAATGTAGTACATAAGTACAGAGATGCACACATCAAGCTTAAAAACCATGCTTAAAACTTTAGTAACATAGCAGTCAACCCTAGACCATTATGAAAATAAAACAGAAGTTCTCTGAAACGTGAGTCCTGAGATCTTTTAAACACATTGGTCCAGCGGCATCAGGGAACAATCTGGCAGGGCTCAGCATGTAAGAAAATATGGATCAGAAGCCCTGCTATTAGAAGTACTGTGCAGATAGTTTGGAAAAGGTTAAGGCAAGAGCAAGTAATTGACTTTGGAGAGGTGAAATTATAAATAATGTTATTATTTTCTATATTAAAAACTAGTACACAATATATATGATGCATTTGGGGAATTAAATAAACACAAATTTTGTGCACGTCAAAATTAACCTCAATCCATTCTTCATAACATACACAAACATTTACAAAAAATGAATCTTAGACTTAAATATAAAACAAAATTATAAAACTTCTAGAATTAAATACATCAGAATATAGTTGGAACCTTGACTAAGGCAAAAACTTCTTAGAAAACCAAAGAATGATGTATAAAGAACAAATTGATAGATCAGTTTATGTAAAAATTAATAGCTACTGATACTCAAAGATTAAGAAGATGAGAAGATGTTACAGACTGAGAGAAAATAGTCGATAAATGAATATCTGAAATATATGAAAAAAATTCAAATTTCAATAATAAGAAAGCAAAACAAGCCAATAAAAAAAGAGGTCAAAATATTTGAACTATATAAAAACAAAGTAGAATTACAGAGAGAAAATAAGGACTTTAAATATGTTCATCATTATTAGGCATAAGGGAAATACCAATTAATACAAAAATGAAATGCTACTACATACCTCAAAGAACAGATAAAATTGGCGCAAGCAAACAAACAAAAAAACAAACAAAACTGACCATACTAATATTTGATGAAGTTGGGAGAGCAACTGGAAATCCCATACATTGCTGGAAGGACTGTAAAATTATATAATCACTCAGGAAGATAGGCTAGCAGTTTCTTATAAACTTAAATATACACTAACAATATGAACTACAGATCCCTCTCAGGTATTTATTCAAGAGAAATAAAAACTTATGTTTGCACCCAACTTTTATGCAAATATTTATCATAGCTTTATTCATAACCACTAAAAAGGATAAACAACCCAAATGTCCCTCAACCAGGAAATGGACAGACTCTATTCATCCATAAAATGAAAGTAATATTCCCTTTTTTTTTTTTCTTTTTGCAGTACACGGGCCTCACTGTTGTGGCCTCTCCCATTGTGGAGCACACGCTCCGGATGCGCAGGCTCAGCGGCCACGGCTCACGGGCCTAGCCACTCCGCGGCATGATGGGATTTTCCCGGACAGGGGCACGAACCCGTGTCCCCTGCATCGGCAGGCGGACTCCCAACCACTGAGCCACCAGGGAAGCCCCAAAATGAAAGTAATAAAAAGGAATGTATTATAGATACATGCAATAAGAATGACTCTCAAATACATTATGCTAAAAGAAGGTAGGCAGACTCAAATTGTTAAGGAAATGTTCTCCATAAAATATTAGCAAGTCACATTCAGCAGTGTCTAAAAGTAATTATATTGTATGAATAACTGGGATTTATTCCAGATATGCAAAGGTGGTTCCTCATTTGAAGATCAGTCAATGTAATACACCACATCAATAGGCTAAAGATGAAAATCATATGATCATATCATTGAATCCAGAAAAAGCATTTTAAAAATCAACACTCACTCATGATCAATACTCTTAGCAAACTTGGAATAGACGGAATCTTTCTCAATTTGATAAAGAGCACCTACAAAATATCTATAAGTAACATCATGCTTAACACTGAATGACTCTATGCTTTCCCTGTATGCATAATGACTGTATGTCCCCTGTTCGGGGACAACGTAGTACTGGAAATTGCACCCACTGTAATGAGTGAGAAAAAAAGAAATAAAAGTCATACAGATTGAAAGGAAGAAATAAAATTCTCACTGTTTGACAACAGCATGATTATCTGTATTAAAAAAAAAAACTCTTAGAATTGATAAGTGAGTTCAGCAAGGTTGCAAGTATAAGGCCAATACACAAAAAAGTCACATTTGTATGTACTAATAATAAGCATGTGGAAACCAAAATTTACAAGTTAATATCTTTTACCATTGCTCCAAAAAATGAAATACTTAGGTATAAATGTAACAAAACATGTACAAAATCTATGTGCTGAAAATGACAAATTACTTGTGCAAATTAGTCAATGAGGCCTTAAATAAATGGAGGATTGGAAGGCTTAACATAAAAAAGGTATCAATGTTTAATGAAATCCATATCAAAATCCACGTAAAGTTTCTTTCTTATAGATATAGACAAGGTTATTCTAAACTTTATGGAAATTCATAGACCTTAGAATATCTATAACAGAACTGAAAAGTAAGAAGAAAGTGGGATAGATTACTTTACCTGATAGTAAGGCCAACTACATAGCTACAATAATTAAGAGAGTATGGTATTGGCAAAGGGATAGATACATAGATCAATAGAACAAAATTGAGAACCCAGAAATATATCCACACAAGTAAATATGCCCAACTGTGTTTTGACAAAGGTATAAAGACAATTCAATTGAGAAAGATAGCCTTTTCAACAAGTCATGCTTGAGCAATTGGACATCCCTGGAAAACAAAACAAAACAAAACAAAGCAAACAAATAAACAGAACCTAAACCTAAACCTATGACCTAAATCTCACACACTTTATATAAGAACTAAACCAAAGTGCATAATGAACTCAAATGCTGAATTATAAAACTTCTAAAAAAAAATAAAGAGAAATATTTAGGTTCTAGGGCTAAATAAATAGTTGTTAGATTTGATATCAAAAGTACAATTGAAAAGAGAAAAAACTGATAAATTGGACCTCACCAAAGTTAAGAATGGTTGCTATGCTGAAAGTTAAAAGAATGGACAGAGAAGCTACAGATCAGGGAGAAAATATTTGTAAACAGCATATCTGACAAAGGACTTGTATCTAGAATAAAGAACTCTTAAAACTCAATAGTAAAAGAATAACAAAACAGTGGAAGAAGGGCAAAATATATGCATAGATATTTCAATGAAAAGGATGTACAGATGGAAAATAAACATACAAAAAGATCATATCATTAACCATAAAGGAAATGTAAATTAAAATCACAATGAGAAATTATTACACTACTACTAGAATGACTAAAATTAAAAAAAAAAAAAAGAAATATGAAAACACCAAATTCTGGAAAGGATGCAGAAAGAAAAAGACTCCACGCTCCCAATGTAGAGGGCATGGGTTCAATCCCTGGTCGGGGAACTAAGATTCCACATGCTGCATGGTGTGGCCTAAAAAAATTAAAAATAAATTAAAAAAAAAACAAGGAGAGTAAGTCAAACCGAAAGCTAGAAGAAGGAAGACTATAGATAAACCAAATCGGCAATAGAAAAACAATAGAGAGAATCAATAAAACAAAACTTGATTTTGTAAAAAGATTAATAAAATTGAAAAACTTTAGCCAAAATGACCATGAAAAAAAGAGAAAGATTTAAATTACTAAAGTAAGGAATGAAAGTGGGGACAATACTACAAACCTTACAGAAACAAAAACAATTAAAAGAGAACTATGAACAATTGCATATTAACAAATTAGACAGACTAGATGAAATGAACAAATTCCTAAAAACACATAAACCACCAAAACTAAGTCAAAAATATTAAAAATAATTACACACATACAATGAGTGAAGAGACTGAATCAATAATCAAACACCTCCCAGCAAAGAAATGCCCTGGACCAGATGGCTTCCCTGGTGAATTCTACCCAATATTTGAAGAATTAACAACCGTCTTTATCAAATTCTTCTGAGAAAATAGAAGAGGAGGAAACACTTCCCAGCTTATAACATGAGGTCAACATCACCCTAACTTGATAAAACCAGACAAATAATTCACAAGTAAAGAAAACAGACAAATATTCCATGTGAATATAGAGGCAAAAATTGTCAACAAATTATGTATCCAGCAACATATTAAAAAGATTATACATCATGAATATTTAACATTAGTCCTTAAGAAATTCTTTCAAAAACTAGAAGAGTTTTCATAAGAAAAAATAATTAAGGTTAGTATCTCTTAAGAAGATAGATGTAAAATGTCATCAATAAAATACTGGCAAAACAAATCCAGTGGTACATTAAAAGATTTATACACTAAGACTGTGGAATTGATCTCAGGAATGCAAAGTTGACTCAATATAAAATTATCATTTGTAACATACCATATTAATAGAGCAAAGGATATTATCGTCTTAACAGACACACACACAAAAAAAGCATTTGACAGGGCTTTCCTGGTGGCACAGTGGTTGAGAGTCCGCCTGCCGATGCAGGGGACATGGGTTCGTGCCCCGGTCTGGGAAGATCCCACATGCCGCGGAGCGGCAGGGCCCGTGAGCCATGGCTGCTGACCCTGCGCATCCGGAGCCTGTGCTCCACAATGGGAGAGGCCACAACAGTGAGAGGCCCACGTACCGGAGGAAAAAAAAAAAAAAGCATTTGACAAAATTCAATGCCTTTTCTTGATGAAACATTAAAAAAATTAGGAATAGACGAGATTGTCTTCAAACATGAAAAAAAACTACAGAAAGCTCACAGCTCACAAAATATTCAATCATGAAAGATTGACTGCTTTCCCACTAATGTCTGAATAAGACAAGTATGTTCACTCTCATCACTTCTATACTACAGGTGATATAGAGGGCAATTAGGCAAGAAAATGAAATAAAATGCATCCAGATTAGAAAGAGAAAGAAATTATCTCTATTTGCACACAACATGATATCATGTGTAAAATATCCTAAGGAATCCAAAATACCTATTAGAGCCAATAAACAACTTCTACAAGTTTGCAGGATACAATATCAATATACAAAAATCAATTGCATTTCTACCCGCTAGGAATAAATATCCAAATATGATAATAGGAGAGCAATTCTACTTATGGTAGCATAACAAAGAAAAAATACTTGGGAGTAAGTTTAACAAAAGAATTGCAAGACTTGTACACTGAAAATTACAGAACATTACTTAAAGACATTAAAGATGACCTAAATAAATGGAAAGGCATCTCAAGTTCTTGAATAAATAATCTCCACAAATGATCTACAGATTCAATGCAATCACCATCAAAATCCCAGCTGGCTTTTTTATAGAATTTATGGGCTGATCCTAAAATTAAAATACAAATTCAAGTAAACCATATTAATCACAACAGTCATGATAATTACAGAGTAGAAAAATTCACTCTTTCCGATTACAAAAGTTTCTATGAAGCTAACATAGATTTCCCACCTGAGTTTCCAGCCTTCTGTCTTACCCTTTAAATTTCAGACTCATGGCTGTTACTTCAACTCTCACCTGGGTTTCCAGTTGGCTGCCCCGCCCTGTAGATTTCAGACTTTCCAGACTCCACAATTGTGTGAGCAGAAAGGAAACTGGGCAGGATTTCTATGTTACAGTCTTGAAGCAGAATTCATTCTTCTCAGGAAAACCTCAGTTTCTGCTCCTAAGGCCTTCAAGTGATTGAATGAGGCCTCCCACATTATCAAGGGCAATTTCCTTTGCTTAAAATCTACTTATTGTAGATATTAATCACAAAATTCCCTCACAGCAATATCTAAACTATCATTTGACCAAAATGACCACCGTAGCTTAGGCAACTTTACACATAAAATTAACCGTCACATCATCTTAAATATGTGTTCACCAAATTGAAACATACATGGAAAAAACATTCAAAGATCACTGTGTTTTTCCATTAATACAAACTGAATTATTTTTTTTCTCTTCACCTTTGACTACTTTACGTTGTCCAAATGTAAGTTGCTTGTTCCAGTGTTTACAAGATGAATAGATGATGTAATTCAGGAAGAAGGAAAGATTAAGAAAGGTATTAACATTTTGTCAAGTGTAATTACTTCTGTTTTAAAGGAGTTGGTAAAAAACAGTGTTCTTTGTAATAAAGGAACAGAGATTAGTGGAAGATAAGACCAGAAAAGTTCATATTGCTAAAATAGGAAAAGAAAATTGATGATAAAAATATACACTTACATTAGCCCTAAGAAATAATTAAAAGGAATATTTGGAGTCATAACAAAAATAATGTTAATTATAATAAAAACTACTTTCTACTGTTAAAATTGTTTATATATTTTTATATACCTTTCAACAATGATTAACTCTTGTTTTTTGTCTCGAAAGTTCTATATATAAAGCTGCCCTTCATATAAATAATCTAAAACCATTATTTCTATTAAATATATTGACTTCATATTTTCTCATTTGTATGCAAATATTATATCTATTTTTACTTTCTGAGAAATAATAGTTTTAATTGGTTAATTATGCCTCTAAGGAAGAAAAATCTTAGGGCTGAAATGGGGCAATAATTTAAAGCTAAAATAAAATTATAAATTCCAACAAATGGTGTTTAAACATTACATTAATATGTTTGCCTGCAAGGCCTTTTATTAATACCTAAGGAGGCCAAGAAAAAAATCTCATGTGATTTAATTATGAGTCATTTTTCCACTGATAACATGTGGCTATTCTTACATATGAGATCAATAATGCTAGATATTCAGTCCACATTCGGTGACTTAAATT
The DNA here is from genome assembly GCF_003676395.1 of Aethalodelphis obliquidens. Taxonomy (NCBI): domain Eukaryota; kingdom Metazoa; phylum Chordata; class Mammalia; order Artiodactyla; family Delphinidae; genus Aethalodelphis; species Aethalodelphis obliquidens. Next base: position 20,550,758 of record NW_020837973.1, on the reverse strand, counting down.
GAACAAAAACCAGAAACAAGTAATTTGATTTTTAAAAAGCAGGCTAATATGTACTCAGTGTCTAATGAATGTCAATTCATTTAACTGGATTAGTTGAGTAAGTTTGTGATTACACACCCTAAACTACTTTTGCTATTCAAATACTCAGGGCAGTCATTGTGATACTTCAAATAAGGGGGAGTAGAGAGCTGACCTGGAAACAAAGGTAGCAGTGAATTTTCATGGGTAGTCCTGATGTGCCAGGTTGATAAGAGAGATCTTAAATTTTCTATTCTTAAATACTTTTCCATGACTTAATGTATACAAGCTTGATTGTTTTGGAAACTCCCAGCAATATTTATAGTAACATGGAATTATTATTTCAGTTACCATTTTTACAAATACTGTATAACTAGTAGAAGCAGGTTAAGATACAAGAAGGAACCTGGAAATTAGTTGGGCGAAGGTGAGCAAGTCACTTATATCCTCAAGCTTCAGTGTCCAGAGTGATTAAAGAAACTCTTGTTTGATTAGCAATTCCTAAAATGTGATTCCACGGAGGTATTCAAGATGGCTAAATAGCACATGAAGCTTACAAATTGTTACATCTGTTTTTAAAAGTGAATTAGAAAACTGAATCTATTTTCTAACATTTCAACTACAACTACTGAACATAGTCGATGAATAAAAAGTACTTTATTCCTGAAATGGAATGCTCAATACTGCTTTTCATATGTAGATGTTTCATCATAGACATAAAAAGAAAAATTAGCTTTAATTAACTCTCAGTATAAAAATCAATGACCGTACCTGAGAAAAATATTGGTTCAACTTGCCAAGGAATTTTCTCAGTAGTGACCTTATGTTTCAAATATTTCTTCAGGAATATCACTTTGTGATATACCAAACGAATATTACTTTTCATTGTCAAGAGAAAGAGAAATTGATTTTGTTAAATAAGCATGCACATCAGTGACTAAAAAGATATATAGGTGAATCTATATAAAGGCATAAAAAGAAATAACAATACACTAGAACTTTTACAGCGATTTAAACAATCATGCTCTCTATAATGCAAAAATAGGCAAAATATATGCTTACAAAGTCAAGCCTTTAGAAGATATATAATATGCAGGGCACGTTTGACAATATTTTATAGGTTGCACTATCAAATAGGAAATTATTTAATTTAATACTCATTTCTAAATTTCACTGAATCTAAAATTCCTTTTTTTCCCTATTCAATGCAAGCGCAAGTCAAAGGACATTTATTTCAAGCATTCCTTAACCATCAATAAATACACATAACCTATTCTCAGGTATCAAACACTATTTTGCTTGGAAATTTCCTTGTACTACAGGAGTAAGCAAACTTTTCCTGTAAATAGTTTAGGTTTTGTGGGCCACTTGGTCTATGCAGCAACTCCTCAATTCTGTCTTGTAGTATGAAAGCAGCCATAAACCTTTCATAAAGAATGAATGCAGCTCTTTTCCAATAAAGCTTTATTTACAACAACAAGTTACAGGCCAGATTTGGACTTTTGGCTGGATTTGGCCCACAAGTTGTAGCTTGCTGATCCATTTTACTTCAGTAGGGCATGCAATATTGAAAAGTATTTCTGTGGATACTGTGTTAGCTATTTCCTGCACAAAATCAACTCTTAAGTCAATTAAGTATCAATATTTTATTTTCCTAATTTTATGAAATCCCTCTGTAATTGTATCCGTACTGATCTCTATAAAATGCAACATATTTTATTCTAATTGTTTAAATTTGATGAAAAAAATTAGAATATTTTTGAACTTTTAGAAGTTTCATTTGGTTATTTAAACCTGAAATGAGAATAAGGCAACCAACAAACCATGTGAATGCAGATAATAAGGTCTAACACTAGTTATAGACCATTTGGTGGCATTTAAATTATTAGAACATAGGTTTATTATCTTCAAGTGTAAAAGTGGTACTTCAGAAATTGTCTCTTTTGTATTGGGAACTTGGTTTTGAGAGAGGTGAGCTGTAACCAACGTTGAGCTTAATTATCACCTTTCCATATGGAGAATTACATGAGAATCTATATTAGCACATTTTTCTCCTAATTATGCATTTCCTTACTGAAATATATCACAATATGAGAAACTCTCAAGTCTAAATCTCTTAGACTTTTTTTTAACACCTTAAGAAATATGAATCAATGTATCCTACCTGCAAACAGAAAAAAAAAATTGGTTACCTACATAATTGTTCTGATCACTGGTTAAAAGAGGAGTGAAAAAATCACACAACAGTAAAAAGTGTTTCACATAAATGATTTGGGAGAATAAAGGCTAAAGAGATTTCAAACTGTTAGAGCAAGAAATGCGTCTCAGAAATAAGGGCATGTTCTAGAGATATTATGTAAAAGGTAAGGCTCACTATATTTCTAAAACAGTTTGCTTTTGAACATCACTTTAAAATATTGAGTGAAGTCAGAGAGAGAAAAACAAATATCACATACTAACGCATATATGTGGAATCTGAAAAACTGGTATAGATGATCTTATTTACCAAACAGAAATAGGGACAGAGACGTAGAGAACAAGGTGGAAGGGGGAATAGGATGAATTGGGATATTGGGGTTGACATATATACACTATTGATACTATGTATAAAATAGATAACTAAGGAGAACCTACTGTATAGCACAGGGAACCCTACTCAATGCACTGTGGTGACCTAAATAGGAAGGAAATCCAAAAAAAGAGGGGATATATGTATACATATAGCAAATTCACCTTGCTGTACAGTAGAAACTAAACATTGTAAAGCAACTATCTCCAATAAATAAACAAATAAAACAGTAAAATTGATTAAAAATGTATATATAACACAGTACGTAAGAGTGACATGGGGTTCTTCTTTGACCTGTATTTACATACATGCCTCCATTACCTATAGAAAGACAAATACAAATAAATTTCCCTTAAAGAGCTGAGTTTGTAACTGCTAGAAAGAAATGGTGAGCTTTGCACGTAAATCTATTTAAGTGAAGTTGATGTAATATGGAAACGTGAACTGAACTAAAGGTGTAGAGGGACTTATAGCCTGTCTTGGTGGACATAAAAAGACTCAAAATGCAACACAGAGTTCAGATTATATTTACTTTCCAAGTATGTACACTGCCAGGGATACAAAGGTGAGTATGCCATGGACCGTCCCCTGAAATAATTCAGTAAGGTAAATTAATCGTCACAATCATAATATTATAAAAGAGAGGAGGATGGATGGGCCAAAAAGAAAGATTTTGTTATATGGATAGAGAAAAGATGAATTATGTCTGTACTCTGGGTACTCACACAATAAATACTTTTTGAACTGGGTTGAGATTGGAGTCCATTATGCAGTGACATCTAGAGTACATCATTATGTTATGTGCAGCAGTCTTATATCTTATATAATGGAAAAACAAAACAAAACAAAACAGAGAAGAACCTGTAAGCTAGAATAAAGAAATATTCTACCATGGGAGAAAGGGACAAAACAAAACACTGACTATTTTTGAAGATAGTCTCATTATTTTGTAGAATATTCCTTAGCTTGGTTTTACCTCATGTTTCTTCATCCTTAGATCCTGGTAATCCATTTTTGGCTGGAATTTCAAAGAAATGCTGCTGTGTCCTTCTCAGTGCAATACATTAAAGGACATTTGACATCTCATTATTGCTGATGTTAACTTTTTTCTCTTGGATAAGGTAGTGTCTCTTAAGACTTTCCATTATAAATTTGCTGTTTTACTCTTTTTCACCAATAAGTACCTGCAGGAAATAAATTGGGACTTTGTAAAAATCTTATTTTTCATCATATTTTTGATGGTTAGTTTTTGCATCCATTGATGATTTTTGTCAGAAGAATCTTTTGTAACTACTGTAGTTGCCAAACTGTGATGTTTTATATCCAGCACTACTTCCCAGCATACTTAGTTTGGAATTATACTATAAGAAGAAGCTTTCCTTTCTATGACTATTTATTTATTTATTTATATCAGTGTGGACTCATAGATTCTTATTTTATTTATGGGTTATAATTTGTTACAGTCATTATTTGTGTGATGCTCAAATAGTCCCCAGTTTGGCTAATGTGAGTACTTCAGGTTGACTCCCATTTTCATTTCACATATCTTTACCGTTCTTTGACCACTTCCTTACTGGCTGGTACTCTTAGAAAATGTCAAGGCTATGAAATACAAAGACAGACTGAAGGGCCATTCCAGATTAAATTAAAAATTAATGATGAATAAATGCAGCCTATGTTCATGGATTGAATCCATAGATGGAATTTTCTTTTGCTACCAAAGAAATTCATAAATAATTGATAAATTTGAATGCTGGCCAAGAAATAATCACATTGTATTGATATGAATTTCCTGGTTTTTACAATTACACTGTACTTAGGTAAGATAATGTTATTGATTTTACGGTATACTTATTGAAACAATTAGAAATAAAGGGGAATTATACCTGCAACATACTCTCAAATATTTCAAGATCCCAGAAAGAGACACATAGAGAGAAAATGTTAAGAAGCAAATGTGGGAAACAGTTAACATTTAGTGATTCTGTGTGAAGGGTACATGGAGATACTTTGTACTAATATGCAAATTTTATTTGGGTGAAATTAAGTAAAAATAAAACACTAAAAAAAAAAATGTACAAATACACGTTCAGAGATGTGGGCTGTAGGCCAAGCCCTTATGTGCACAAGTACGTGTATATCCATATGCATATACGTTCACTAAGAAAAAAAACTTACACTACTTGAAGACTGGTCTTATGCTAGATTATGATTTTGTGGACCTCACCCTTAGGCACAAGAAATATGTTATTTAATGTTTGTTTGATTGATTGATCTATTAGTTTTTATTTATCCCAGACTTTGGAAGGAAATAAAATAATGTCTCAACTCTATTCCTGTTTAGAAAAAAAAAGAACGTCTGGATGGTGACAAAAATATAATGTTTAGCCTAGAGCTATCATAGATAAATGAACAGCTCTCAAACCCAAATTCTGTATAATACATTAAGAAGTAATATATAAAAAATACTTTTGTATAAAGATTAGAGGGAGTGGTACAGATCCTATTATAATAATGAGACAATTATTCAATAAATTAAAGTAATATGAGCATGAATATTAAGTAAATAAAAGAGCAGTTTGAATTAAAATAGGATACATTTACTTTACTTTTAATTTTAAATGCTTGAACACAATTATATTCCTAACTTTGTTTTCTGAAACTTAATTATATCTTAAAAGAGTTATTTTTCCTAGACAAAATTTTTCATCTGTGATATTTACTAATGACTTTAACACAGATACTTTGCCAAAAATATAGATTGCTTGGCAACTATCCCATTTTATGGTAACTATCAAAAATGACATTGTCTTACATTTAAAATTATTTCACCTTATTAAAAGTAAGGCAAGGCCATTTAATTTAGTTGAAAGCCACAAATGGAAACAGATATACAGGGTAGATCCAACTTAATATCAGCCATAAAACCAGAGTTAAATTAGAGGCCAATTGTTAGATTCCAAGGTCACTAAGAAAGATACTTAATTTTGAACCTGTTTATACATTTTATATTTTATTCTAAAGAGATCATAATCTTAGATAGAAAAATTCCTTGCCCATGGTTAGTACTCAGGAAGTTTGCAAATCATATGAATTCAAAAGTAAAATAGTTTTGTGTATATGTGATTTACACATTTAATTTCACCCGTGGGTAGAATATCTATAGCTTTTATTAGATTCTCAAATGAGGCTATGGTGAAGATGTGTATTATACGGTCAATTTATATTTTTATCACAATGGATTCCTCAGAGCACTCTCTGAAGTGTATCATTTTAAAGCAGATTGCATAGTTCTGTGAGAGTAAAGTAATTGAGATTGCTTTCTTTAACAGATTTAATAATCAGCAAAGCATGCATACAACCATCAGACAGCATAAAGTTTAAGATGCACCAAGTATAAAAGCCTCTAAATTTTACAATTTGAAAATGATGTTTCAAGGTCAATAAAATTAAAATAAATATGACCTTCTTTTTAACTATGCCAGAGTTCCTGTAGTACATAAAAAAATAATTTGAATGCCATATATAAAACTGCCCTGAAACATATGCTATCTCTGGTAACATAGTGTTAGGCACCTCAGTGCAGTGGAATAAGCCCTGCACTGTAGGTATGAGCCCTGCGATAAACATTAAAAAAGATTTTATTGGTTCTGAAGAACCTAGGGGCAGGACAGGAATAAAGATGCAGAAGTAAAGAATGGACTTGAGGACACAGGGAGGGGGAAGGGTAAGCTGGGAAGAAGTGAGAGTGGCATGGACATATATACACTACCAAATGTAAAATAGATAGTGGGAAGCAGCCACATAGCACAGGGAGATCAGCTCGGTGCTTTGTGACCACCTAGAGGGGTGGGATAGGGAGGGTGGGAGGGAGACACAAGAGGGAGGAGATATAGGGATATATGTATATGTATAGCTGATTCACTTTGTTATAAAGCAGAAACTAACACACCATTGTAAAGCAATTATATTCTAATAAAGATGTTAAAAAAAACCCAAAAACATCGAATAAAAAAAGATTTTATGTTATAAATGGGACAAAAACCATGACTCTTTTGTATCATATAAATCAAATAAATGATGCAATGGCAACCAGAAAAGGAAATGAAAACTTGAGTGTCAACATAAGCAGGAGACCCCCCCACCATTACATATGAGGAAGGGCTACAGAATTCAGTTGATGCCCAATAAGGTCTTGGAAAGATGCCTAAAAGGCATGATTTCAAGAACAATTCTCAGACTAAGCCTGAAGAGAATAATTCTTCAAAATAAGTGGCACACACTAAGAGAGACAATAAACAAACAAAGGACCTTCTTTAAGACAAGAACAATGACTTGTAGGGGCTGGTGGTGACAGTTTCCATGAACTCCTTTTTGATACAACACAGAAGAGTTAGGGATAGTGCAGGTGAATGAGGAAATACACAAATTCTTGCAAGTCTGTTATTTAGGGAATCTCTAATTGGGAACATATTTGCAGTTGGCAAACCCAGCTTAGAGAAAGTAAAGAGCTAAAATAAATCATTTGAACACGTGAAATTTTCTGTCTTGAATAACACCTCTCCACACATCCACACATATTTCCTGCAAACAGCTGGTTAGAAAAGAATTCATATCATTAAACAATGTTTTATAGTTAAAAAGTAACTTGCACAAGATATTAAAAAAAAACTATAAGAACATAAGAAGAAAGAAATAGAAACCAAAAATGGAATATAAAAATACTTGCCCCCCCAAAATGTTCCCAAAAGCTTAAATAAGATATACAAAAGCTAAGCATCTGAAGTTGAGGTTATAGGTTAGAAGAACTCAAGAGAAATTAAAAAAGAAAATTAAATTATCACATTCTAAACAATTAAAAAGGAAAATAGTGCCAAAAATATTAAGGACATAGACTACTGGCTTAAGAAAACTAGGACAAGAAAGTGAAAATGAACAGATTTAAAAAATTATTATAAACAGAATTATATAGGTACATCACTGTATATAGATAGATGATAGAAAGATGGATACAACTCTAGTATATTCATCATGTGTGCATGTAAGGGGACAAAATGAACAACTTGAACAGGGGGAAGACATTTATTGATATAATTCCAGTAGAAAATCCACAACTAAAAGAAATTTGAATCACAAAGAGAAAAGACATTATCTCCCAGGATAAATTGCCAAAAGGTGAGGGTTTGGCACACTCTGAATTATGCCATATAAATAGCAAACGGACTTTATCTATTAATACTTTTATTTCTTCTTCTGTGAACTCCCTATGTATGTTGTCTACTACTTTTCTGTTCAGGTTTGATAAAGTTCTGGTTATTAACTTGTTGGAGCTACTTATATGACAGGTAAATTAACTCTTAGGCATGATATATAAGGGTCTCTTGAAGTATGGTGCTGGATCCCACACAGGTACTTTTTTCCATGAATGGATACCAAATTGTTGTTGCTGAGGAGAGATGTGATGAGGGATGACTTATTCAGCCACGTTGCTGATGTCTTTTGAATGATGTTTCATCCATTTACATTAAAAGTAATTATTGATAGGTAAGGACTTTCTACTCCTATTTTATTCATTGTTTTCTGTCTGTTTTGTAGTTCTTTTTTTATTCTCTCTTTTTCTCTTGCTATCTTTCTTTGTGGCTTTACGATATTTTGTTGTGGTATGCTTTTATTCTTTTCTCTTTCTATATTAGTATCTATGATAGGTTTTATCTTTGTGGTTACCAAGAGGCTTGCATTGAACCTCTTAAGAGTTGTAACAGTCTATCTTAAGCTGATGACAACTCTACACTTTTATTTGTCCCCCAAACATACTTTTGTCAGAGTTTACTTTTTATATTGTTTATCCATTAACACATTTTTGTGGTTATAATTATTCTTAATACATTGTCATTTAACTTTTATATTAGAGTTAAAAGTAATTTATGTGCCACCTATACAGTATTACATCATTCCATGTTTGTCTGTATGTTTACCTGTACCAGTGAGATTTTGGGGGTAGACTATTAACACAGCCTCTCTAAATTTGGAATATGGAAGTAGGCACACAAGAGCAGATATGAACACAATTCGTGACATAAATATCATAGGCAACTGGTGTTGGCTACCTTAATTACATGCATTAGATATTCTTAAAAACTCCTGAGGCTTAATAGGAAAAACAGAAAACAAAACAAACAAGCAAAAAAACATTTTCATATGTGTAGAGGATTTTCTCTGTTTCTGAATTCCATTGATTTGCTATCTTTACCAACTATCAAAATTCCTACAATTCTTTGTTATACTAAAAAATGTAGTGCATTGACAGAAAAAAATGCATTCCTTTTTGGTTTTCTATAAAAATTTGGTTATTCTGAAGATGCTCTGTGTTCAAGATCTGAATTTCTCCCCTAATACAACCAATCACAGACTACCCTTGAAGCCAAGCATACCACATTAACATATGAAAGTTAAAATCCTTCAGAGCCTGTATAAAGACCTAAATCTTTTCTTACTACATACTGTTGTTAGCTTGTTCAGACACACTGAATCACATCTCTAAGCACTACATTTATCTGTAGAAAGATAACGCCCAGATTCATGTGTTCAGCCCAAATATTTTTTTCCACTGACAATGCTTATAGACAGTAGCCTATTTGACATCTTCAATATGGATAGATGTCATAGACTTTTGAAGACTAAAATTTCTAATATTGGCCCATTTTCCTAATCCTACTCATCTTTAATTATGAGACTTTTTCTGATAGTGAAAGTTTATTGGTCTTTCCCCATTTCGGTGAATACTATTATACATTAATTCACTCATTCAATAAATATTTATTGGGTTATTGCTAGATTTTGAGAATAGAATCGTAAGTGAAAGTAAGTTGCTCTTGATTTCATGAATATTAGTCAAGAAGGAAATACAAATAACAAATAGTAGCATTTATTAAAGTTTCAAATAACAAATAGTAGCACTTACTAAAGTTTCGATATTCATTGAGATGAAGTTCTTAATAAAATACCTCTGTAAGAATGTACTGGAGGGCTTCCCTGGTGGTGCAGTGGTTGAGAGTCCTCCTGCCGATGCAGGGGACACAGGTTCGTGCCCTGGTCCGGGAAGATCCCACATGCCGCGTAGCGGCTGGGCGTGTGAGCCATGGCTGCTGAGCCTGCGCGTCCGGAGCCTGCGCGTCCGGAGCCTGTGCTCCGCAACGGGAGAGGCGGACTCTCAACCACTGCGCCACCAGGGAAGCCCCACCAAACCATTTATTAAATAACCCCATCCATTTACCACTGAGTTTAAATGCTACCTTTATTAAATATTGAGTTCCTATATATTCTTGGATATACTTTTGTTCTCTATATTACTTTCCATTAATTTACTTGTTTATTCTAAGATCAAAGCTATCTTTTCTAAATATGGTAACATTATTGTAAGCTTTACTATCTCATAGAGAAAATCTTCTACCACTATATTTTTCTATCAAATAGACCTTATAATTTTATCACAAATGTTCTTCAATAAATATTTTAAGAATGCTTTTCCAGGTAAAATTATAAAACAAAATTAGTAACAAAGCTCAATACATTGGAATTCTAAATGAAATTGCATTACAATTACCTAGTAATTTAGAATTACTGTGGACACTTAGTTTCTCCATTTATTCAGTATTTTCTTTAAACAAAATGATTTGCTTTACTCATTAAAATATTGTATATTAATTTAAAATTAATTTTATTTGTTGTCAGTTATTGCCCTCATTATAAATGAAATTTCTTTCCATTTATATTAGTAATGTTTAAATTATCATACAGGATATATATGTATATATCCAGAAACTTTAATAAATTATATTATTATATAGTTATAATACATGTATAGAGACATGTGCATATGCACACACATATATTATTTTAGCCTCTTTTAAGTTTCCAGTTAACAATAGCCTCTTCACTTGACAATCCTGTCTCTATTTTTCCAACATTTATACTGTTTATTGAAATTTTTTTTATCATTTTATCAGCTTTCTATCACCATAACAGTTAAATTGTGATGTAGCTGGCAATAGCCAAATGACATGGTTTATTTGTTTTTTGCAGCATTTTTCTCTTTGTTTTGGCTTTCTGAAATTAGGTGGGAACTTTCTCTCCTATCTAATTAACCCAAATACCATTATTAGGAGTCTGGCTTGGCAGTTAACCCACGTGGCCATCTTTTCCAGCGGCAGGCTGGGTTTTTGTTTTTGTATTTACCATGTCAAATAGCTCCCACTTAGGCACTGTTAAACCCCAGTAGTCAAACTCTTCTAAAAGTGAATCATTATCCACCTTCACTTTCAGTCTGTTACTCTGAAATTCAGGATGTCCTTGTTAGTTTCAAGTTCCAGTTGCCTCTGGGAAATTAGAGCAAAAGTATCTATGCTGGAGAAGGGAACTGTCCCATTGAGTACCTCTATTAAATGACAAAATGATTTTATGTTCTGTGCTTTCTGCTGGCTTTGCAGTTTCTGCACTCTATCTAATGAGCACAGGTCCCACATTCAGACTCTCCTATGGCAATACCATTTCACTTAGCTTCTGCTCAGCTGAAGTGAAGGTTATAGGTGTGTACAAACAAGGTGCTTAGTATATATCACTGGTGATCTTCTCAGAGTCATTCAGTTTGCTCACTCCATAAACACTTGATATATTTCTTTTAGTCTTCATGTTCTATCAGTTCCAGAGGTGACAGATAGAACCTCATTTTTGTTTCCATATTATATGAAGAATGCTTACAAATCTAAGGAAAAGACTGACAATGCAATATAAGTTGTGTAAAAGATGTGAATAGGGACTTCATAAAAGAGAATATCCAAAAGGCCAATAATCATATAAAATCACTCATCATGGAACTGCAAATTATACCCACAAAAAGAAATCATACACATCTGTCAAATGCCTCAGAATAAAAAAGAGTGACAAGGATTTTCAAAGATGTAGAATGCATTTGCTCATACACTGCAGGCAGGAGTGAAACTACTTTCAAGGACTGTTTGGCAGTATCTCCTAAAATGAAATATGTACTTGCTCTACACTTCAGCAGTCCTACTTCTTTGCATGTACATAAGAGAAATCAGTGCCTACATCTTCCAAATGACAGTTATGACTACACTCATGTATACCCTGAGTATGTTCATAGCAGTTTCATTCACATAGCCACAAATTGAAAACTATCAAGTGCTCAACAACAGTAGAATGAACAAATAAAATGTGCTATATTCATGCCCTGTTTTACTATCCTATAATAAAAAAAATAAACTGCAACAACATGGTTACATTTCAAAGACAGTATCCTGAATAAAGGAAGTTAGTTGCAAAAGAGAACATACTTTATTATCCATTTTTATGACAATAAAACAAAAACGCAAACAAGCAAACTACCCTGAGGTGATAGCAGTGAGAATACTGGGTACCTCCAGGGGTTTCATCTGAGAAGAGTCATAACCTGTCATGGGCATGAAAACACACTTATGGTTACCAAAGGGGAAAGGGAGGTGGGAAGGGATAAACTAGGAGTATGGGGTTAATAGATACACATTACTATATATAAAATAGATAAGCAACAAGGACTTACCGTATAACACAAGGAACAATATTCAGTATCTCGTAATGGAAAATCATCTGAAAAAATTTATATATATATATATATATATATATATACATAAAAAACTGAATCACTGTGGTACACCTATAAATTATAATTTACAATATTGTAAATCAACTATAGTTCAAATAAAAAAAAAGAAACTGTCATGGGTGCCATAAATGTTCTAAATCTTGATCTGGGCAGTGATTACATGCTATTTATATGCAAAAACTAATTGAACAGTGCAGTAAAATCAACGCACTATTTACTCTACTGGAGGTATCTCAATTAAAGAAAATTAAATGTGTGTGCTATGAACAATTCAAATAACGGTTGAGGAGCATAGCTCCTGGTCAGAACCTATTTGTGATCTTTCAGGCATAATCATAGGCAATTACAAAGGCTTTACCTGGAGGGCCTCACAAGGGATAGCTGTCTCCCACCCCCACCCCAGAATTGGTGCACAGCCAATGCACTGCAGTCTCACAGGGAGATACAGTCAAGGTGCTCCTTGGAATGGAGAGGCGCTCAAATTAGAGATCCAACAGAGGCTTTAACAAAGCCAGGGAGGCAATTTCCTGGCTACTTCTTACTGTTCTGCAGTGACGGGACCAAAATTCATCAAAGATCCCACACACAGAATTATACTCTGTGACTTTATTGGCTCTAAGCAGGTCACTGATGCCAGAGGACAGCCTGCAGTGAGCTACTGAGACATGTTTTTAATGAAAAAAATGTGAAGTCCTTCGGGATCATTTTGCCCAACAATCTACAGACCTAGAAACTTGACCAATTCATCTCCATGATGAAGGAAATAATCTTGTTAGATTTAGTAAGAGAGAGTAGCACTCTGTGGGACGTGTCACTAGAGACCTTGACAATGGCCAGGGTGCCCTGACTTTGGCTAAGGAGGAGAAGGTAGAGGAGGTAGATGAGAGGGCACAAAGCAGAGAGGGTCTGTGGATTTATAGTTTCATTTCTCATCAGTTTGTTCATGTAAACCAGGTTTTCATATGCCCTTATTTGCATTTATTTGAGCGGTATTCAATAGCCTGTGAAGAGAGTGATACCCTGGTTTCACTCTCATTTCATGTTATTGTGAAGAATGAACAATGGTCATCGACATTCTAACACTATGGCTGTGATACTGCTATTACAGTTTAAGCTTCTTCCTATTTTAACCCCCTTCCATGGGATTTACTCTGTGTAGTTTTGATAGAAGATATACTTTCAGAATAAGTGTATAACCCCGAAGAAAATAAAAGGATTAAATGTACAAAATGCTTTAATTGTGCTTGTAGGTGAAATCCTCCAGTGACTTTTGTTTTCACAATTCCATTGTCTTTCTGCCTCTTTTCCCTGGGCTTATTTAGTACTCCTGGGTCTTACTGGTTAGCTGGTCACTATTTTAAATATCTAGGGCTAGAAAAAGTCAATTTTTAAACATTATCCTGAACAAATCAATGGAAAGACCAGGAAGAACATTATCAACTTTGATGTAATAATCTAAAATTTAAGTTTAATGTCTCAGACCCATTTAAGAGAGAATATTACATTCTTCAAGGTATTTATGTACATAGTTTCTATCCTTATGTTTTCAGAAGCATTGGCTCACACAGGCATTAGTTCCTTACAGCACTGTTGACACTTAAGTACTTAAGTTAAATTATTCAATTTTTAACTACATGTTTCCATAGGGGAAGCAATATTCATTTTGCCCTGTGTTCATGTCTTTTATTGAATCACAGCTGACATGGTAAACTTTATTATTCATATATGAATCTGGACTTATGTTCTCCAGATTTGGACATATGTTATTCACCAGGATGGATTTGAATTTTATTCACTCTTTTCAGTTACTAGTTTTTAAAATCATAGCATTATTACCATATAATTAGTATAGAAATAATAAGTACACATAGTTTTTGTTTAATGCCAAAACTATTGAAAAAACTTGTAATATTAGTAAGTACAGAAAAGGTAATGAAAATCATACAACATATCATTTTCAATTACATGCATAATGATTTTTAGATGGAAATCTTTCCACATAGTTCCCCAAACATGATAAGCAAATAAACATGTTATTTTATACAATAAAATTTTTACTTGAATTACCAGAAAAAATGACATAGAGGTGAACATGAAAAGATACTAAATTTAAGGAATTATATTATTTTACCCCCAATATATTATTTCCTTAAAGATTTTAAGATTAAACAAGGATATTATGAAAGCCACTAACAGGTTGGACATACTGTTATTTTGTGCCTACATGTATTCTTAAACTATTTTTGAGTCTTTGCTATAAAGGAGGAAGTCATTAGCACTCTCATTTTCTCCTACATTCTAATATTTGATATATAGACTACTACTTTAATCTGCTAAAGTTTATTACTTTACAATTTATTCCTTAACTATTAAACACTAAATTATAAAATATTTGTTCTATATTTGAATGTATCTGCTTTTGTGATCATGATTTTCCTATTTTGGAGAGTATTTATTATGATTAACTTTCTTAACTGGATACAGTTAATCATCAATAATATTGTTCAAGAAATTGGAGTTTTGTAGTCCACAACTGATTTGAAAATAATTGCATATTTTGGCTCATATTCTTTCCTTTAAACTTTGTAATCTTGGCATTGATGTTACCGTTAAAATGTCTAATGCTAGTATGAAGCCCCCACCCTTATAAGTGACTTGCCGCCTTCTGCCCTGTAGTCTGAAGTATTCTTTCCATATCCTTGAAGATCTATTTAACTAAAAGTCACCGCGCTGTTATCTAGAAACCAAAGTGCTCTCTATACCAAAGTAGCCTTTTGGATCTTTTGCAGGGGAGAAATTTTGATTTTATTATTGTGTTAAATAATCTTTTTATTTTTTGAGATTTATTTTTCAAGAAAGTGAATCATCCTTATTTTGAATGTCTTTCTGTCTCGCTGTTTGTTTTTTTTTTTCCCATTTGTGATCCTCTCCAATTATCTTAAGCCTTTTCTCTCTGTCAGTAATTCTCTTTCTCCTTTATCCCTTGGTACTACCAATTTATTTATGAGTTCATTTATGATGTTTTACTCTTCAATAATTTTTCCTTAAATTTTCTAATTCTTTTTTTTTAATTTGGGCTCTGATTTTATTGAATTAGCATGTCTAGTAAATTTCTTTATTCCTTAAAGCACTCGGACAGACTTCCTTCTGTGTCTTGGGTTAAGCTTACTACTAAACCTGGGTTCTTCATCTCCTTCTTACTATGCCTCTTTTTTTGGTTGTTATTTGGTTTTCATTTTGGTTTTCCCTTCCAAAGTGTATTTCCTCAATTTCTGTACCTTTTTCATCTTTCTCATATTCTGGTCTCTTGGGGACTTTCCAATTCGTTTTTAGGCTGTTAAAGATTTCTTTACCTCTTTCCTACCACAGTGAAAATCATTTTGTGTCTCCAGATAAGATACAGTCTTTTCTGCCCATTATTTGTATGTAGTCTAAGAGAAGTTAGAGCTCACTGAGGCAGCGCTCAGTGTTTGAGAGGATTTTCTGCTTTTACTTCTCAGGTTTGCTTCATTCCCTCCGTGTATTTTGACAGTGTAACCCAATCCGAAGTGGACACGCTTAGAAGCATAAGATACATTACAAAGTCAGTGTGTATGACAGGAAAATATACTTGTGTCAGAGTGAGTTGCCTTGCTTTCCAATTCCTGTTTTCATTCCTTTCTCCACAGCCATTATTTTCACTACTGTTCACCCTAACTTCACTTGACTCCCTAGTATAGGAAGAAAATGCAATATCTGATGACCTCTCTCCAGTTTCAGGGACATCAGTAAGAATTTTATGGATATTGAGACTCAAAAGTATGCTTTCTGAGGGGTGGGCCACTTTTAGAAGCCTCACTATACTGGGTACACAGTTCTCATTAATCCATTTATATCTATATTTCAAGGATTATGGCATGCTCTTCCCCTTTTCTTCTTTAGTTGCTACTAGTGTATGTCTATCTGGATTTTTATTATATTTTCTTTTTTTTTTCCTCTTCTTTTTAAGGTATGGGGAAGAGGAGAATGTTATGACTTCTATTATTTGACACAAAAGTCCAATTCTTATTTTTAAAATGTATGTCATTCTTCAAAATAATAGCATATTATTCATTTTTTTATATTTGAAGGAGACAATTTTTTAGTTTAATAGAAATTTCCTTGATATTAACGTACTATTACAAGCCTTCTGTAAAATTTTAATTTTCTTAAGAACTTAAATAGATTTATAGCATACCTGGAGGTTTAATGCATTTAAACTTTTTCTGGTCATGTAATGCAGTCAGGCTATTAAAAAAATTCACTTTTAATACATAGTCTAATCTATGTATAGTCTAGTCTAATCTTCATGTACCAAAAACTATAGATTAAAATTTTCATAGAGCAACACTTTAATGCCATCCAAATTCAAGAAATAAAAACAATAAAAAATGCTATAGCTTACCTGACTAATTTTTTTAAGCAAAATGCCTTAAAACCTACTTGTATTCATTAAAATGATCCTAGACTTAAAAATGTATAGTTTCAATAACATTCTAGTAAATGAGGTCAAATAATTGATTACTAACTATTTACTCTTAGAGAATCTCACAAAGCATATTATGGCTTTTAACCCAATAGGAATTTAATATACTTTTAGCCCCATAGACTACTATAATTCATATAATAGTCAACCAAGGATTATGTACTTTAAAACTTCACTAATATTAATTTTAAAAAGGACTCAACATACTTGCTGCAGTGCCTGAAATACAAACTATAAATTAAGTAATGCAACATCATTATTTTCATGTATGTGCAATAATTAGGGCTGGACATAAAATATATTAGTGACAGTGTATAGATTATAAAGGGATTTTTAAGATAAAAATAAGACAATTAGTAATAATAATAATGGAAATCCTATTTAAACTGAGAGCCAGCAGGTCCATGCAGTACATAGATTTTAGCTGATATATATCTTGTGGAGTTTCCTCAGATGAGGTAATTCTATTCAGCCTCCAATATCCAATCAAGTTTTATTTTATAAGTCCTTTGTCCTAGCTTTCCAATAGTAAGGCAGTCTTACTTTTTTAAATCAAGATGGCCAGGGTTTTCCTCAAATGGATTAAAGTCTCTCTTTTTTTATTAATCATAATTCATTTCTGAAACAAATTCTTTTCTGTAACTGAGATATTAATATCCCAGATAATGTAGCAAAATGTATCTTTATCTGTTTATATTTTTAAATCATTAATTTTCCAAAATTAATTTACTTTAAGTACCTAAGAGGTATTTGGGGTAGAAGTTTGTGTCTTCTGAAACACAAGGGTACACACACACACACACACACACACACACACACACACACACGTATATATTAGGAAAATGCAATTGAAAACTTTACTAAAATTAGTATTAAGATTAAAGTATAGATGATTTTCTATTTCCAAATATGATTGTTTTTTGAATGTTTATTAAATGTATACAGTATGCTATTAACAATGAAGAAAAAGAGAGGAAGTGGTCAATAAAAATAGCAAAAATTGATAATCACAGGATTATATTAAAACTACTCAAAATGGATTTTGGTAAAAATGTTTACACATGAGGAAGTGGAAAGCAATACTGAATTTGAATAACAGGAGATCAATGCAAATATTTAAGTATATTATGCTTAAACTGCATGCATTATGCCATGCAGTTTATTTTTTCTATATGTTTATATTTTTTATTATGAGTGATTTAACAGGCTAGTATCATAGAGTTGCAATATGGAAAATCCCCCCTGTGGAAAATATTTAGTGCTTGCTGTACAATTTAAGTCTATAATTTATTTTTACACAAATAGGATTGGGATTCTCTAATCTCCTGTAATATTGATTTGGAGAACTCATAAATTTCAATTGTCATATAACAGAACAAGTAACTAGGTTTGAGATTTTTCTTCTCCCTTATTTTGTATTCCCTACTACCCTCTGTCTCTCTTTGCCCTTTAGATGCTTTATCTGTAAGAAGTTAGTTTAATAATTTATTTTATGATTCTAACTTTATAAGATTTCAGCTTTTACAAATTGCCTTTCAAATATGGCAAATATTTTTCTTTAGTTTGAAAGCAGTCCTTAACCAAACAGGAATTAGAAATATTAACTCTTACCAAAGCAAGGATACCAAATATATTCAGTTTCAGTTTATAGAGTCTAGGTGATATCAGGAGACAGAGGAAACTTCTTTCTGGAGGGTTCAGAGGCAAAGCATCAAAAGTTCTAAACAACAGAACGTAAACCCCCCAACAGAACTTACTATTTCCCATCCCCCACCAAACTCACCATATAACCCTGGGCCTTTCTCTGCATCAAAGAACTATTCCAATGTTTGAAGAAAGTGGAAAAAAATGAAAAGTTCTGTCTGGTCCCATTAATGTCATTGTTTCCTTCATGACACTCAAAAACATAACTAACTTTATCCTTTTGCTTGTTCAGTTACTAATGGTTTGTCTCTAACAGATTTCTTCTTGATTTCACATATTTTGAGCGCGAGATTCTAATTGTTTCCCAAAACTCCTTTGACATCTGTTATGCTAATGTATGCATCCTTTGCAACATAGTGAAGTATGAAGATTTTAGTATCTTTTCGTATAGAAGATGGAAGAAATTTCTGATATAATTAAAATATCTAACTGCTCTAAACATTTTAAAGTAGAAAAAAGGATTTTAAGATAAATCTATTTTATCCAATTTCTTATCAGGTTCTAATGTGTTAACATGTTTCTCTATTGACCTTTAGATAACAGCGACGATATACTCAGCAGAATTGTTGGTTTCAGAGTAAACCTCATTGGCTCTTACATACCCTTTGGATGTCTCAAAAGGAATGAGTGAAACACATAAAGCATGCTATGATATCAAAGAACTCAATGAAAGATCCTCTATTTATCTTTCAAAAGCTAAGTCAAACATATATAGCCAGAGAATTTCATAGAACAAAGTGAAGGGTAGGTTGAATGCCTCATGCTCAAGTTACTGCAACTAATTTTGTTTTACGTTAAGTTAACTTATTAACATTACTCTTTCATTTTGGTTTTTAAAGCTGTTTTATACTGCCAAATATTTTATGAGTTCAAGGCAGTAGAAATATGTTATCCAGCAGAAGTAAAATATATAGTCATATGAATTGGGATGTAGCACCTAGACAAACTCATATATAAAGAACCACAAAGTGACAACTTGAATTTTGAAATAAATATAAAGTGCTTCAGATTCTGTAACTTAACCACACAGTATGCAATTGTCAGATGAACTGTATTCTTCTTTCATGAAGTGAATATTCAGTTCTTCTCAGTCTACCCACTTTGCTCCTCCCGTGCTGGTGGTGGGGGTAACCATGACTTGCTTTTCAGTTCTAACTTAGTCTTTTTCCTGTTGAAAGCAAAGAAAGGAAAGTAGAGAGAAAAACAAAGCAAAACACAAAAGCACTCAGCTTCCCTTCCACATGTAAGTTGAATGCTCTGTTGAGTTACTATAAGCTCTAGAACATTGTACCCACTTCCTATTCACAGATCCTCTTGGGAGTCTCACAGACATCTCCAGTTCATCAGGACAAAAACTCGTGATACCCACTCTGCCTCCTTACCCCTTGTCTCATCTCCAATTTTCCCCCATCTTCCAATTATACTACTATCCTGATTAAAAGAAGAAACTTCACAATCAACGTGTCTACCTTTAGCTCACCCTAAATGATATCCAAAATTAAGCTTTGCCAATTTTGCCAATTTTGCTTTTGAAATATACTCCAATCTCTTCCTTTACTCCACCTCCACTGCTTTGAACCTCATCCAGGCATTGCTTGCCTGCTTTCTGGAATCCTACAACAGCCTCCCCCATCAGCCTCAGGCTCTGGAGTCAAGAGGTCTTGCTGAACTTCAATTCCACATCTGTGGGATGAGGATATGAGTATTATGGGGAGAGTAGGAAAGTAAACAGCCAATTCATAAACAGTTCAGCTTTCTTGGACCAAGAGGCAAAAACAAGGATATTACAAAGTTGCTTGGACAAGGAGAGGACACTTGTGCCTACATGCCTTGCAGGCCTAGAGTGGGTAGTCCGGGCACACCCTGTGCCCAGTTGCCCTCACCTGGAGACATTTTGAGGTATTAGAACCACAGATCCAAGGGCTGGGTGCAGGAGATCTCACAGTCCTTCTCACTCCTTCCCAGTAACACACACATCTGGCCACCTCTCAGAGACCTGGCCCTCTCCACTTGGGAGCTGGCCCAAGGCAAAGTTAGTGGCTGACTCCAAGACTGAGGTTCCACTACTTCACGTGCACGGCAGTTGCTAACAGCACATCCCCAAGAGGCAGGTAGTAATCAGCTCAAGAAGAAATGAGTGGAGGGTAACACCCAGCTAGGTCTCCATGGCTCCCAGTGCCATCTCCAGGGAGCTGTACCTGGGGCTTTACAAACACAGATGGAGGGCAGAATTTGACCACTGGGCTATTTGCAGACTTCTGAGACAGCACATGCAACAGATTTAGGATGGTATCTGACACACAGTAAACTCTCAAGAAACATTAACTGTTACTGTTATTAATGGTTATAAAACCACTCACAGGTTTACCATTGTACATGGAATAATAGCTAATTGCTTAACCTGACTTACAAGGATATTGGTGATTTGGTTTTCATTCAGTCCCCTCACTACACATTCTGTCACTCCTCCCTGCCCACTACATGTAATAATATAATGACATTACAACCAGACCAGTTCCCACATCTGCCTTTCCTTCCCACTGGGTAAGGGTAACCTTCAATGTCAAATCAGGGATATTTTCTCCCTGTCCCTATCAAAAATAGGTTCTACCTGTTATTTATCCTAGCACTTTGTTTGTTTCCTTCCTGGTTTTCGAAACAACTACAATTACTTTATACAAATATTTTTCTCTTTGCTTGCTTGTCTCTCCTACTGGATTTTAAGTTCCATGAGTACTGTATAGGAATCATGCATGTTTTATTCATTTTTATTTTCCAAAAATCTATAACAATGATCCACATTGAGTGGTGATAAGTAAATATTTCTGGATTGTAAATAAAGCAGAAAATAAGTGAATCATATTTGCCTATTTGAAGTACGTTCCTTACCTTTTTATTTACACTGAAAAAAGTTTTATCTTTTCCCCACAGTCAAATTGATATTCCATTATTTGCTAAATAGTGTTTAAAGACTAAATAAGCATTTTCTTTAAATTCTTATGAATGAACTCATAACTGGGAAGTAATTATCATAAGATCTTTTTCTTTCCCCATGGTTCCAAAATAATGCATCATTTGTAAAAGACATTATTACATTTTCAGTGCTTAAAATACAGTGGTAGTTCCTTTACTATCAGAAAGAACTTTGTACACAAAGAGGGGCATACAGAACTATTTAATTTAAAAAAAAATTATTGCTCTTTATAATATTATATAATTATTTTAAACATTATTCATCAGGCTTCTAATTATTAACAGATGATTTATACAATCAATAAAGTAAAACTTAACAGTATAATATGATTCTTTTCACTAAATACTTAAACATTGCTTGATGATGTATTAAGTTTATTTTTCTAAGCATCAAAATAAAATTAAAAATCGAATAAGTCAGATTACATCGCATACTTTAGATATTATAAACTCAGATGAAAACCTTTGATTTACTACAGCGATTATAAAACAAATTATCACACTTTTATAAAAACTGAGTTTCAAAATTTTGGTACCGTGAATCTAAATTAGGATTTTTAATTTCCTGTTTTCCTTGCCCTGGGTTCACACCACAGAATTTTTGTAATTTATTCTGATAATCTTTCAAAAGTTTCCTCTGTTTATGTTAATCTATGTGGTGCAAATAGAGAAAACAAATCCATATCAGACTGGAGAAAGCTGCAAGACCTGTGTGGGTGACATTATTTTTTTTAATTGAAGTATAATTGATTTACAATATTGTGTTAGTTTCAGGTATACAGCATAGTGATTCAATACTTTTGAAGATTATATTCCATTATAGGTTATTATAATTGGCATAATTCCTTGTACTATGCAGTATATCCTTGTTGCTTACCTATTTTGCATATGGTAAAATGTCCCTCCCCCATTCCCCCTCTCCTTTGATAACCACAGGTTTGTTTTCTGTATCTAAGTTGGTTTCTATTTTGCATATACATTCATTTGTATTATTTTTTAGATTTCACATATAAGTGATATCATATAGTATTTGTCTTTGTCCAGCTTATTTTATTAAGCATAATATTCTCTAGGTCCATCCACATTACTGCAAATGGAAGTATTTCATTCTTTTTTATGGCTGAGTAATATTTCATTGTGTGTGTGTGTGTGTGTGTGTGTGTGTGCGTGCACACACGTGTGTGTGTGTGTGTGTGTATACCACATCTTCTTAATCCAATCATCTGTTGGGCACTCGGGTTGCTTCCATGTCTTGACTATTGTAAATAGTGCTCCTATGAACATTGGGGTGCATGTATCTTTTCGAATTAGTGTTTTCATTTTTTCCTTATATATACTCAGGAATAGAATTTCTGGATCATATGGTAGTCATATTTTTAGTTTTTTAAGGAACCTCCAAACTGTTTTTCATTGTGGCAGTACCAATTTACATTCCTACCAACAGTGTAGGAGGGTTCCCTTTTCTCCATACCCTCTGCAACATTTATCTGTAGACTTTTTGATGATAGCCGTTCATTGATTATTGAACTGAACATAACACCTAGTTGTGTATTCCAGGGAAATCCAAATCTTAGCCAGTGATCATTCATCTGTGCCATCTTTTTTATTTTAATAGTTAATTTTCTCTTACTATGATACAGAGCTTTAATACCTTCTCTTTCCTAGTGTTTTAATCTGATTAAATCATACTGGTTTTCTCAGAAATGGTGTTATTTCTATTTTTATTTTTTTTACTTTGTATAGTCAGCATTATTTAAGAAAGTATCCTGGGATTATTATGTAATGACTTGGAACATTGATGTAATTAAAAACCCATAATAAATCTTATTAGCATCTCATAATTAAGTAGCATCACCTAGACGTTTTATCTACCAGGAGATAAAAGATTGAGTGTGCTCATTTAGCTGTTGGGAATATATGTATAGTTTATTATCTTAAAACATACCATTGGGCACTCTAGGTATAGATAAAATATGTTGAGAATTAAAATAACTTTTTTCATCTTGTCCTTCCTCCCATAAAACTTAGCCATAATAGTTTATACACTAATGATGATCTAAACAAAATTTAACTTTTTTTTAATTTGGCTCTTTTAGTATTTACCTCCCCATATCTAAATAGCATACTATATTGCTTCTTCTTGATTTTTTAAGAAAGGTACTTAACACTTTACTATGGTTAAGTATTATAAATGTCAATTACACCGCAGCCATGTAGCATACTATAAGTATTTTTAATTTCTGAAAAAAAAATTATTTTTGAGTTAATAATTGCTTTATTATTTGCTTGCTTGGGTTCTATGTGCTCATTGTTATTCCAATTCCAAACTTCATCAGTTGTAACTGAACTTCTCAGTATGAGGAACATGTCAAACAATCTGTAAATTTCCTCCTAAGTAAAGTGCTTTGAACAATGTCTGAAATACAATAAAAATAAAGCATATTTTACATAATGGAATATTTTCATCCACTAAAATGTAATAAAGTATTAATATATGCTTTATTAATATATGGATAAACTTCGAAGACACTATTCCAGGTGAAAGAAGCCAGAAATAAAGCCATTTGTTATATGATTTCATTTATATGAAACAGTCAGAAGAGGTAAATCCATAGAAGCCGAGTAGAGTAGTAGTTTCCATGGGTTGGGAAGGGTGGGAGGAATGGGGAGTGACTCCTGTTGGGTACAAAATTTCTTTGTGCAGTGATTAAAAAAAAAAAGTTCTTCAGTTAATTGTGGTGACGGTTGTGAACTTTGTAAATATACTAAGAACCACTGAATTTTGCTCTCTAAAAAGATATATTGTGGTATATTGATCATATCTCAGTTAAAAAGGAAGAAGAAAAAGTCACCATGGACTCCTGGGAAAGGCTAATGTCAGAGGGAAGCATAGCAAAGAAGGCAACTGGCATTCTTCCACCTAAAGCCAAAAAAACATTCCAGGAGATGCTTATGGTTTTTTAACAGATAATCAGTTTTTATTTGGGGAAAGACAACATAAAGAAAGATATCTGAATTCTCAGTGCTTTTCTGCT
This sequence comes from Aethalodelphis obliquidens, assembly GCF_003676395.1. NCBI lineage: Eukaryota > Metazoa > Chordata > Mammalia > Artiodactyla > Delphinidae > Aethalodelphis > Aethalodelphis obliquidens. Next base: position 20,526,297 of record NW_020837973.1, on the reverse strand, counting down.
GTTTCACTTCTATGGTCAGCACTGACTGCCTATTATGGTTCTGACATTGTTTTGTACTCTGAGAGTTCCAGTAGGGAATTCAATTTCGTCTTCAATGAGTTTAAGCCTAATTGCTTGTATTTTTTTTTTTCTTTACAAGTAGTCAGTAAGTCTATCTAGAGACTTCTGGTCATAGAGAAGTCCATTTCATTGTCTTATGAGGCAGCAGGTTAACAGTTTTAGAAGCTCTACTAAGAATCATTTTTGTATATTGCATTAACATTAGCTTTCTTCTCCTAACCGCAAGCCTCAGATCTCTCTGTGAACACATATGTTGATTCCTCTCATACAAAAAATAAAATCTGAAGACACTTTAAATTTACTTGCCATGATCATGTAAGTTATATTTAAACGTTCCAAATTCTTCTCATTCATATGGATTGGTTTGCTCTGTAAGCACTTTGAAATAAAGCAGACAATTAATCACACCACATTGCACTATTGAGCTGACCAGCATAGAATGAGATGAATCTCCTTGTGTACATTATCACAAAATTAGGGGAAAAAAGCTCATCCTTATTTTAGGGAGAGAGAGAGAGAGAGAGAGGGGGGGGGGGAAGAGGGAAACATCAAGCCATGAAGTAAGAAAATCAAAAACTATTTCTAAAATTTCTCATAGTAACTCCTCCATCAATTATAAGACAACATTATCGCAGACACCACAAGGAAAATTTTATGCCAGTGAAATTATAACATATTTCCATTTTACATACGTTAAAATTTTACAAAAATGTACAAATGAGTCGATAAAATTAGATAACTTTCATTTTTTAAATGTAATAAACTCAGCATTTTCATCTTTTTCTTTTTGAGGTACTTGCTTGACTGGTGTGCTGAATCTATTTTCTGAATAATCTTATACTGTCATTGAAATAGAAGGAGTATTCACTGAGTACACAGTAGGAAAAGGAGGAAATGATTACTTCTGACTGAGGTAGGCAAGTAGGTCAAAAAAAAGTTTTAAAAGTAGAAAATATTTTACTTGAAAGATAGTAATAGAAAGCCTTTCCAAGGCTGAGGGAACTTGAGAAAAGTCAGGGAGATATGGACAGACTGATGCACTCAGAAGAACATAGATCATTTAGTATTCCTGCAGCATAAACTCAAAGTGGAATAGTGAGGAAAAAAAAAAAAAGATTTTCTAATAATAGATTGAATAGTGAACTCTCCAAACAAATGACTGGGAAGACAAAGCTTGAGGGTTCAGTAATCTTATAGTATTTATCTCAAAAAGGCTAAGAGTGAAAAAGAAAGCATCTAATAAATACCATTTTTATTTGTATTAGTCTTCATGCATGTGTGGGTAATATAAAAATTTATTTTCCCAATAAATAGCCAGAATAAATTTCTTTTTTGGATTAACAGTTATGGCAAACACTAATGACTAACCAATTAAAAATAATCTTAGAGTCTCAACTGAAGTACCTTTCTGCTCTTTGCTTCTGTAGGAAATCTAATTCATTCAAATGTCTCCATTAGTGTGGAAAATTTATAATAATTAAAGTAGGAAAGTTCCAGTATATACATAGAAGGTACAAAATTTGAAGATTACTGTCAGTACACCACTTTATTGATAAGATATTGTGTTTTCTTTGTGTTGCTGGTCAAAAATGTTTTTTCTAAATATATTTAACACAATTGAGAATTTTATAATTATAGCTCAATAATAAAGTAGCTCTCTAAACACAAGAAAAATTTAGTTTAAATTCAAGAATCCACACTACTGATGCTATATTCTAAAGATGTGACATAGTATAGATAAATGCTATAAGTGAAAGGGAAAAAATAAAGTAAAACAGAGTCTTAGCATGAAGCAGTTAAGTAATTGTGGCATCTTGAGCAAATTGTGACACCTAGAGATAATTGAGACACAGTCTACCAGTCACTTTCCCTCCAAGACACTGAAAATTCAATGAGGTAATTAGACGAGAAGGTTATAAAGTTAACTTTTTACAGAAGTTTAGATAGTATTGAGGAAATACCAAAGGAATAATTCAGTACTCTGGAATTAGTAACAAGAAAAAACCATTCACTTTCCTAATCCTGAAGTATCACAGAAAGGTATCAATTGTCCAAATCTGCAGAGGATGGGGACCAGCCCAACACAGCCAACAGATAGCATCGTGCCTTTAAGGAATCCAGCAAAATAAATATCCAAAGATCACACTCCTCCAGCACTCAGATCTTTTACCAATGACTTTCTCTTGGGTGTACACAACCAAATGGTGAGGCCTAGAGAAGTCAGTGAGGTAGTTTATATATATCAGCTTCCTAAAGCACATGGCAGTGTATGGAAGGTTATAGAATGCCTTTAGGTAGGCAAACCAAAGATTTTCAGGTGAGAGAACACCTTTCTCCCATCCTCTCATGAGCATCTGCTCCTGTCTTTTACCCAGGAGCATGCATCCTCAACACTGGTAGCTTGTTATTTCCTTCTCACCAAGTCCAAATAGCATAATGCCTAAAGTGTAATACAAAGGACCAGAAAAATGGTTGGAAGGATATCAAAACAATTTAAGGAAATCCAAAACCAATTATGACAAGGAACAAGAGTGCTATCTTAGCCCTAGGCAAATCAGTGAAGGCAGAGGTAAGATAAACACCATTTTATTATATTGTGTGGAGACAGATACAGGGATTTCCATTTGGTTCTGATGTAGAAGACACTGTAGAGGTTCTGCCAGTTATTAAATATGTCTATTCCCACTGTACATTCTGGAAATGAAACAATAACCATGGAATGAATCTGTGGCCCCATTCGACCCACTGAAAGAATCAAACCAAGACTCCTTCAGTCATCAAAACCTCCATTCTTTGCAGACCTGGTAAAATGCAAGAGTCCAGATATTAGTGTCAATTCAGAAGCAGTACCATAAACTCCCAAAATGTTTGGATACTTTTAATTTTTTTTTCTTTTCTTGAGTATCTGTTATCCTGTTAAATGTCTGAAATTTCTGTGAAAATTTTGGGGGATGATTCGTGTTAGATCCATGTGTCATTTTGTTGAGACCTTCTTCAAAACACCCAGATTTCTCTCTCAATTGAGGACAAGTGAGTCTAGGAACTGGAATAGGTTTGGCACCTGAGTTAGTTTTTTGTCCTGTAGCCATAGAATTTTTCTGTTAAATATGTCATGCAACCCCTTAATAGGTTGTCAGTCTATATTATCCCTGGGGACCCTATGTTTTGTTAACCATCACTACAGATCTCTGCACATTAAAACAATTTTATTATTACTATTGTCTTGAGATTTATTGAGATATTTGCATCCCCCTTGTCTCTGAAGGTCAAGCACCACTAACTGCCTCTAGCACTCTTGGATCCCAGTATTTCCATTGGGACTCAGGGAACCTAAGCCTACCTACAGCATCCTTTGTCACAGTCTTTAAGCAAACAGGTGATGGCCACACATAGGCTTTTAAAAATGATGATACCCTTCTTACCAAGGCCTTTCTTAACACCTAATAAAGAAGTAATATTTAGACTCTTGGAGAGCTCATGTTTAAAGACTGTCTGATCACGTTACTTCTAATATTTCAATATTAATATTACTTCTAATAATTAATAATAAGTAAGTAATATTACTTCTAATATTACAATCCAGATGAAACTTCTGACTCCTTTCTATACATATACCCAAGAAACTTCTGATATTTCGAGCACATTGTTAATTGCTACAGCTCCCTGTTTTGTATAGACTTCAATGAGTCAAAGTAGCTGCTATTAATATGCTTCTCAGGCGCTGGGTCCAAGCATTATATCCTAAGTTTCAAGGAAGGACACCTTGTAAATAGATTGGGTAGCATCTGCCTTTTTTAAAATTTCATCTTCCTTTGTCTAACATTCCCATACATGGTTGCCAGATTCATGTCAGTTAAAGCTGGTAAAATTCTGTAACTTTTCTGTGTATAGCCTATCTCCTTCTTAAGTCAAATTCGTTCTCATTTGGTATACTGGAGCAACTCCTGTGGCACTGAAAGTAATGAAGGGCATTTAGCACGACTTCTGCAGGGTAAACATTCCCAAGTCCATATAAGGAAAATCTTTCATGAAGGGTAAGTCTGGTTCCCTCAGAAAGAGTTAGAAGTTTTGCCTCCACTAACAAGGGAAATCTGAAGTATGTGGGGAAGAAAGAGTCTAAATTTCTCAGTTGTGTCTGTATCTTCTAAATTTCCCCTATCCCACATCTGAGAGACCTGTTCCTTTCCCATCAGTGCTCTTATTTGAGTATTTTACTGGCACTTCAATTCTGCAATTCTTACAGTAGGTTCTTGTTGTTGGTCCTCAGCCATATTTCTTCAGCTTCATCTCTGTAGCTGAAGAAGATAAGGAACTCCTTAAATCTGTCGCTAGAATTTCTAATCTTCCACTTGTTATCTGAGTCAGACATTCACAGCCTTTATTTTGTTCTTTTACTTGAATATGCTCTCTGGCGCTCTTAGGTGTTGCCAAGTAAAATTAAAATCTTTATTCTTATTATTGTCAGCAAAAAAGATGAAATTTCAAAGACACTTTATCTCCCAAGCTTAGTCTTTAATTGTGTTTCTTCCCATGCTAGTACCTGTAACATTTTGAGAATCTCAATGCCACTACTTCCCACAACTTACCAGTGTCCAGTTTCTCCTGGAAACCATTTTCAATATGTGTGCAATTGAATCTTGGAATCCTATTTCTAAGGTTTCCTGGAGCCATTTTATGTACCAATTACTATTTCAGTTAAGGCTCACCAGGAAAAAGATAGCACATTAAAGTTGGTGCTTTGTGGAACGTTTAATAAAGCAAATCTTTTTACAAAAATGTGTGCATGGTTTAGGAAATAAAAATAAGGGGTGGAGGGGACTAACACAGAAACTTTGAGCCTGTGATAAGTTCAGACATTTTTAATAACTGGTTTTCCAGAAAAACAAAACAAAAACAAAAACACCCTAATTTGTAGGTATGCTATTTCCATCATGTAAATACTCTCACCATGGCTCATTTTAAGCTGTCAATATGACCTCAGTGAAGACAGAATGGAAAGTGATGCCCACAATTGGATCTCTTGAGCTGGTAAGAGCCGTCTCCAGCTCTGGCACACCCACACCGCTACCTGAGGCTAGTAACAGCAGGAGAGCATTACCACCATTAGGCCAGCAAAGACAAGGGGTGTTAGAAGTATTCCAAATCAGAGATGGAGGTTGCGTGGCAAAGGATGTCTGGCATGAATGTTGCAATCTAGTCATTGAATCCTGCAGAAAGGAGTGCCTGTAGGAATAAGTAACCTGATAATTCCTCCTTCAACCTGTTACTCTCTGATCAATGTCACACATTGACTGAACCTAACTGTAAACTCTAGGTCAAGGTAGCCCAAGATGCAGTGTATAGGGGGGGCCACTCTCCCAGGCACAGCATGTAGAAAAAATGGAGAGTCAATATGGTGGATCAAACAGGAGATATCCAGTACTTACGTGTTTTGGGTTTTTTTGTCTTACCTACTTCAGAGTTGATTGTGGGTACCAAATATATCTTTTCTACAGCTCTTTAAAATGTATTATTCAATACAGTTATCTAAACTACAGTTGGCTGAAATAATAACTCACTGTATTTTTTATTACCCAAAACAAGTAGAAGTGTTATCCAGTTGTGACTGAAATTTCAGACACTTATCTGGTATGGGATTCCAAATGCTTGTGAACATATAAGAATTTTTTTAAAAAATTGAAAAAATAATACAAAAATATGATTGTCCATAGGAATTTCACAACACATGTGTTTGGTGATATTGTTCTCCATATTGTTGGCTTTTCATTGTCACAGAAATAAAGGCAAACTTACTTTATGTAAGTCTCTGAACTAGATCTGCACATTCCTATACATGACCCATATTTTCCAGTCAAAAAAAATATAATTAAATCTCAAATCATGTAAATATCTCTATTTTTTTGTCCAGTTTTTTCCATTGGTCTTTTTCTCATCTACCTAGACTCAGCTGAAGTCCAAACTGCTCCATGAATTTTTTTTCTTTTTTTTTCTAGTTTTATTAAGGTATAATTGACGAAATTGTTAAGATATTTGAAGTGTACAACATGATAATTTGATATATATGTATTGTGAAAAGATTATCCCCATTGAGTTAATTAACACATTCATCTCACATATTTAACTCTTATCTTCATGGTGAGAACATTTAAGGTCTACTCTCTTAGCAAATTTCACTTATAAAATACTGTTTCGTCAACTGTAATTACCATGTTATGTATTAGACCTTATTCATTTTATAACTGGAAGTTTGTACCCTTCTACCAGCCTCTTCCTATTTCCCCCACTACTTAGTCCCTCACAACAACCACTTTTCTACTCTGTTTCTATGATAATGAAGTGATCTTTTTTTAAGATTCCCCATATAAATAATACTATGAAATATTTATCGTTCTCTATCTGGTTTATTTCACTTAGCAAATTCCCCTCCAGTTTTACCCATATTGTTGCAAAAGACAGGATCCCCTTCTTATTTAAGGCTATATAATATTCCAATATATAATATATAATATGTATATAACACATTTTCTTTATCTGTTCATCCATCAAGGTAATTCTGATACCTTGGCTGTTGTGAATAATGCTGCAATGGACATGAGAGTATAGATATTTCTTTGAGATAATGATTTTCCTCTTTCAGACATATTCCCAGAAGTGGGATTTCTTGAAGAACCTCCATACTGTTTTCCACAGTTTACATTTCCACTAACAGTGTACAAGAATTCCCTTTCCTCCACATCCTAGAGAGCAATTTATTATCTCTTGTCTTTTTTGTAATAGAAATTCTGACAGATATAAGGTGATATATATACCATTGTGGTTTTGATTTGCATTTCTCTGATGATTAGTGATATTGGGTACCTTTTCATATATCTGTTGGCCATTTGTATGTCTTTGGAAAAATGTCTGTTCAGATCCATTGTACATTTTTTAATTGGGTTATTCGGGGTTTTTTGTGTTTTTTTTTTTTGTGGTATGTGGGCCTCTCACTGTTGTGGCCTCTCCCGTTGTGGAGCACAGGCTCCGGACATGCAGGCTCAGCGGCCATGGCTCGCAGGCCTAGCTGCTCCGCGGCACGTGGGATCTTCCCGGACCGGGGCACGAACCCGTGTCCCCTGCATCGGCAGGCAGTCTCTCAACCACTGCACCACCAGGGAAGCCCTATTCGGGTTTTTAATGTAACAAAATTAGTTGTAAAATGCCTCAGAAGTAAGTACAAAAAGATTAGACTATCAAATGACATATTAGTTATCAAACTGTTGGGCCTCCACTTTTTGACAATAAGAAAATGCATCCCAGACCATTATAAAATATGCATTCAATCATACCTCAAGAATCTTTATCCCATAAATCCCAATTACATATTCAAATATGGTGACAATGACAGATGATGTACTGATATTTATTAATATTCTCTTTTGCTTTACCTGATAATCTCTAGGCTTTCATATAAAAATTTCATCCTTAGGAAGTAGCACTGGTGGCTTAGCCTCTTTTTATCTATGTAATTTCTGGTCATTCTATAATATTCAGTAATGGCTTCACATATAATTTGCAATGTCCCATTTTTCTTTGCAAACCCCATCAACTTGTATGAATTCTTATCGGTATGGATGTTCCTTCCCTAAGGAATATTATGGCCTCTGATGACTTGGTTTATTCATCTATTATGATCCTTTCACACACTTCTGCTCTCTAGTCCCACAGCCTTGTCCTCACAAATTGCTTTGTACCCAAAACCATCAACTTAGTCTTGCTTTTCTCTCGTAACAATATCCTGCCTTTTTAGATTTCTTACTCAATTACCCTTGACACAGTATTATAAGCCTCATATCATTTTGATACTTTTAACTTATCCTTTCTTCTACTTCCAATATTATTTTTATCTCTAAACAGCTTAGATTTCAGATATCTTTATCTAAAACATACTTTGTCTATATGATAAACTATTTTGACTATTTTATTTTCATTGGTCTTAAAAGCAGGTGAAAAAATTGAAACCTACAGAAACATGTCTTCCTACTTGAAGTCTATAACTGAGCTACAGATCACTGAAGAAAAAAATCAAGCCACCAACAGTTCTAATTCAAAATAAACTCATGATCACCAAATTATTCTATCAAACCACCTGACTCAACTATAAGAAGTGCATCTCATTTATACACATATATTTGAGGCAGCAATGTGTCCTCATATAATAGGGGCTCCTTAATCTCTTAGTTGAAGTCAATATCCCCTTTATCCTATTCAGCTAGGAGCTTATTTATGAAAAACTAATTTTGGCTAGAGATATCCCAAACAAAAAAATGAAAGTTTGGAGCTGAGTGAAGGAAGACAATGTTATTCTTGTGGGCAATCTTCTTAGCATACTTTGGTACTTTTTACCATCACCTGCCATGGATTGTGGACATTCTCTGTCCAGCCTTCTTCTCTCAGAAAGAGTTTAGTTTTCTTATTTTGAGTTAATAATATGCACAGCATACAAAGTCACTTTTTTCCTTATGTTTTATTTATCCAATTTATTAACTAATTCCTCAACTAACTATGCAGTCACTAATCATGTGTTAAACAAAAAAATTGGAATCAATAAATACATCTATGAATAAGACACATTTTCCTTCTTTGAGAAACTTCCACTTTTTGTTGCATCTGCTAATTTCCACACACCTGTGACTATGAAACTTAATCTTCAACTGAGCGATTATGGAAAGAACTTGGACCTTCATCTCAAGTGCCTTTGTTACATCCCCAGCACTTCCTCAGCTTCAGTTCTTGTCCAGCATGGCAGTTGATGCAGATGAGCTGCAGGAATTTAGAGAAGCATTTGAGACAACTGGCTACTTTAGGATCTTGGAAGGAGGCAGGTAACACATATTTATTCCTACATAATGTAGAGTCAGAAGGATCAGCAGTGGAAGAAACTGATACCAGAAGTGTTATAAATACCCAACATGAAAATCAGCAGTTGCTTGCTGGCACAATTTCTTGGAAGGCATTATCTGCATTATCCTACCAATTAAAAAGTCTTTCAGGGAGTTTCCCTAATTAAAAAATATATAGAAACCAGACTTTACCTGACACTTCTGATTGTAACCCATCTCCACAGGCTTCATTTTAATTCCTCCACTTTCTGGATTTGTAACTCTTTTCTTCACAGTGGAAAACCTGGTTCCCATTAATCACAGTATATTTACTTATTCACTCAGTCCTAGGAGTTAGAGATGATAGGTTGATAAATAAATGGATAATCTTCATAAATCTACCTAACTAGTAATTTGGGTATGACATACTCTGACAAAATAAAACTTCATACTGGAATATAATATTTAGTTATGGTTATTTTTATCTTTAGTCTTAGGGTATATATTCAAAATTAATTTATGGTCAAAAATTACTGAGTTTTTTTCTTCCCCCTTCAGTGTGTTTATGTTGTTCATCTGAAATACAGGTAGGTTTATTTGTTTGTTTATTTATTTGTTTATATTCTATTTCATTTTAAAAAAATTTTCTCCAATATTTATTATTTGCTTAACTTATTTTGTATATGAAACATTAACAATTTTCTAAAAATTAAAATTATGCAAAAGGTTCTAATCAGAGAAGTCTTATTTCCATATCATTTCTTTATCATTCCCATGATACATTCCCATGTAAAATTCCCATTTCCATTCCTCATTTTTAATCCCTCCCCATTACTTCAGAGAAATTTTTCTCATTCATTTTCCCAACTATATAATATTCCAATGTATGTGTTGATCATAATTTTTTCAACTATTTTTCCTTATTGTTGAGGAGGAAGAAATTTGCCTCTACTCTTCTAGGTTCTTCTGGCTGGACTAGGACTTAAGTTGACATGAGACAGATTAACAGGAGAAAATCAAATTTTAATAAATAGGTGTACGTGGGAGAGACCCAGAAAAACTGAGTAACTCACCAAAACGGCTGAAGCCCTCACCTTATATACCATCTTTAGCTAAAGACAGAAGAGGATGTTGGGGGTAGTGGTTTGGGACTTCAGAGGGGAAGAAGGCAATTCACATGAAGATGGAAAAGCAAATGTTTGGTAAACAAAAGCTTGCCCATGCAGAGACAATGGAACACAGACAGGAATTTTAACAAATGGACTTTGCTAAGTTCCTTCTTGTCTATGCACCTAATTCATCCTATTATCTATGGTAAAAGCTCCCTTTCTGGAAGAAGTCCTCTATCTACATTATTTAGACAGTTAAGGAGGAGGTAAAAAGAAAGACTTCTTGAGTCTTTTGGGCCTTGATTGTTTTCAGCTTGAAATAATACATATGCCAAAGAGACATTTTGGGGTGACAAGTTTTACTCCTCTGCGTTATCTGTGCATGTAGATAATTTTCAATATTTTGCAATTAGTGGTAATTTTTATGGGAAAAATGTGAAAACATGTTTTCATAGTATTGGACATGAATTGTTGGGGTAAATAAGTAGAAGTAGATTTGCTGGGTCAAAAGTAAATGCACATATAACTTTAGTATACATTGGCAGTGCATTCCCCGAAAGAGTTTTACAATCTGAGTTCCACCAGCCAGTTATTAGAGTGCCTGTTTCTCCACAGGGTTGCCAAAAATATACTGTGTGCTCTTTAAAGGTAAACATTCTTACAACTGATAGGTAAGAAATGGTATCTCTGTGTAGTTTTACTTTACATTTCTCTAATTATGTGTAAGGTTGAACACCTTGCCATCCTTTTGTATGTTTCAGTATATTTATATCTGTTCTTTTTTTTTCCCCATTTTTCTGATAGATTTTATTTTTTTCCCTTTTTCTTAGCTTTGATTTTTTTTTCTTTTTGAAAATTTTTTTATTTTATATTGGAGTGTAGTTGATTTACAATGTTGCTCCTTTGCCCTCGGATTTTAACAGTTCTTTATAGACCATAGTTATTATACGTTTATATGTGATATCATTTGCAAGTACCCTTTCCCATTTTGTTTTTTGTCAGTTGATTTTGTTTGTAGTGGACTTTTGTTTGTTTGATTTTTACCAGAGCATTCTGATTTAGATGACATTAGAATACACAAAATGAAGGTTTATTGTAGTTGCCTAAAATTAGAACCAATAACTTTACACTAATTTTACTAAAGGTTATTTCATAAGAATATACTACCAAGAGCTTCAAGGATATATGAGATTTTATTTAAGATTCACTTTTTCACTTATTTAAAAATGTTTGTTGAGTGCCTACTATGAAGCAAGCAATATATTAAGGGTTAACCATATAGTAATAAACTATTTGTCAAATTTAAGTTAAATGGAACAGCAGACAAAACAAACATAAAAAGTACAGAATCATTAAAATATGTACCATGAAGGCATAATAATACAGAATACAGATAATACAGATAATAATACAGAAATCTAAACTTGACTAATCAAAATTTATGAGGACTTATCTGAAGAACTTAATTTAAGCCTTGGCCAGAGGGATAAGTAGGAAGCAGCAAGTGAGTGATGAAAAAGGAATATTCTATTTTGAGTAACATATATGGATGAAAGTTTGTTATCAGGAAGGCAGGACAATTTTAAAGGTTAGAAGGTGGTATTAGGGTTATTTCACAGTGAAAAAGTGGCTAAAGTAATTAAATATTCTTTCAGAAGAATAGATTACCTAAGGTTTCACAGACCATGGTAATTTTTTGGATTTTTCTAAGGAAAATGGGAAACCACTGAAGGGTATAAAGCTCTGAAGTGACATAACTTATTATTTTTTATTTTGTAAACATGAAGATGGTAACTGTGGATGTGGGAAGAGTGGAAATATTTGAAATAGGTTTTGGAGTTATAAATTCACAGGACATGATGGTAGATCGGTATTGGAAATAGCACCAATGAGTAACATGACAGATCTCTGCCATAAACAATGGGTACATGGAAGTATCCCTTGCTGATTTGGACAACACTTGAGAAGAACATCTAGATTTCAGTTAAACATTTAAATTTTGACATGGATAACATATAATGTAGTAATACCAGCAGGCCAATGGACAGATGACTCTAAAGATGAGAAGATCTGAGCTAGAGATTTAAAAAATTAATCATTGACAAATAAATTGTATGCCAGTCCATTGAAAAGGATAGAGAGCAGAATAAATTGAAGATTTAGGGTTGGCAGAGAGGAAGAACCAGAAAGACACATGGAAGAAGAAAGGATTAAAGGTGTTCTTGGTATTTGCAGAGAGTGATTAACATGGAAGACTGTATAAACTAAGGTGGAAAAGCACGGGATTAAAGATAGGAAGTGACTAATATAGAGAAAAGAGAGGGAATGCTGTTGGATTTTGATGAGTTGAAGAACTGTTTCAACAGTAATGCTTGAGTAAGTGAACTATATGTTGAGCTTTTAGGTGGAGTTTGGGATGTTTGAAGTAGTAATTTTAAAGATGGTACAATTTCTGGATTGCATCAGTAATGGTTTAAACTAAACTAAGGAAAATGTCATTGTAATGAAGAAAAATAGAATCAAAGCCTAGATGTTGGATATGTCGGATGTGGAAGCCACTTTGAAAGATAACAAGTATTGGGCCAAAAGGAGAACTGAAATCCATGTTCTGAAAATGTCAATAGGTTAGGGAGTATGACCAGGATGGGGATAGTTGATTATGACAGTGTGGAAGAAGAAGAGGATGTACAGTTACCTAAAAGAGGCATTGTGGAGCAACAAAGATATCAACAAACAGTCTCAAATATAAAGATTTCCAGGGAATTAAAAAACCTCCAACTGAAGAAGGGTTGAGAAATCAGAAAGGGGTATTTTGAACATAAGGGAGTTTGCTGACTCTTGATTTTCTTTATTCTTATTGCTTAAAAGTCAATACCAAATTCTCTAAAGTAACATGTAATTTGTTTCAGCCAAGTAGGGTGAGATGTATTCTCTGGTTCCAGTGATTATTTCAGCTAACTGAATATTTTTTGAACTAGTCCTGAAACCACTGGACCATAATAAAGTTGTTCAGAGAGCAATGAGATCTAAGCAATAAAAAAGGAATGATACAGTGCAATGAGAGCAGACTCAGATGAGCTACAGAGAGACAGAGACAGAGAGATTTGAGAAATGAGAGAACATTCTCCAAGTCAATATTTTTTGGTTTTCATTGTTCTTTATGATAAAATTCTTAATATAGCAACTTTGAATTAATCATATTTTTAATTTTATCAATAAGCATAAAGAAATAACAATTATTTATTATAAATAAGCCAGAAAGAGATAAGTACTGTTAAAAGATAATCAGAGGCATATTAAAATGTTCAGAGGTTATTTGAGCAAAAATTAATTGTAATGGTACAGGGCCAAACCGAAAGTTGTGAAAAGTGCTCCACTAATAGAAATTCAGGGAGAGATTTTAATAGAGAAAAGCCTGGAGCAAACCAAGGAAATTATTGACTGGCTATAGCTTAAAGCCTAGTTGACTGTGATTGGTTGTTTGTTCTTTGGTTTCAATTTTGTAACCTTAAGGTATTTGCAGACATATTTTGGTTTGCTTATGTAGGCTACCATGGAATTAAAGTCACCTCGGTCTAAAGGTCTCCTCGTTTAATTAATTTAACAGTGTGAAAATAAAAGTCATAAAGAGGGAAATAATGAAAAAAATCAGTGAATTCCATGGTATCAACTTTAAGGTATTTGTGTATGTAATTGGGATAACTTCTATCAAAGTGAATAGGTAACATCAAATTTTGGTCTTCTGATATAATAAAAAATACAGTTGGTCTTTATCCCTGGTTTCTACCGCAAAGCTCCTGAAAACCTTGGAGTTTCCTAACTCATAAGAGGATCTTTCTTTTTTATAACAAGCCACTTTCCGTCACACCTGAGTTAATGCCACTAAGGGGCTCTAGACAGCTTCAGGATGGGACTAGTCTCCAGAAAGACCAAATGATTAGAGGGTGGGAACTTTCAGTCCCATCCATGATCTCCAGGGAAGAGAGGAGAGCTGGAGTTTGAGCTCTGTGAAAACTGTTGAACAATAAGATTGGGAGAGCTTCTGAGTTGGTAAACACAGTGATGTGCTGGCAGGAAGAGGGTGGGGAAGGAAGCTCAGGTGCCATCCACCCCCACCCCACACCTTACCCTATGTGTCTCTTCCATTTGGCTTATCCTGAGTTGTATCCTTTCAAGTAAAGGTAAGTAAGGTGTTTTCCTGAGTTCTGTGAGCACTTCTAGAGAAATATCAAACCTGAGGGAAAGAGGTCATGGGAATCCCTGAATTTGTAGTCAGCTGGAGAGAAGTGTGGGCAGCCTGAGCACCCATTTGCAGCTGACATGTGAAGCGTGGGGCTATCTTGTAGAACTGAGCCCCTAAGCCTGTAGACGCTGATGTTCACTTTGGGTACTTAGTGTGAGAAATGAATTGAATTGTTAGGATTTGGGAATCTGACAGGTCATATATTCACTGGGAGTACAACAAACAGACTAAGTAACTCAAGGACTGTAAAAAAACAGTTGGTATTGTAACACTAATTATCATGAAAATTAGAAATGCAAAAAAGGATTTGTTTTGTCAAATGAATAGACATAAATGGAAAAAATATTTAACCTCCAGAGAGCATTGTAAAATGTCTTTAAGTTTCTAAAACTGAAACCATGATAAAAAATAAATAAATGTGTCCAAAAATGAGTCCAAAAAGCTTTGAAATCCTTTCCAACACTCCAGAAGCTATTTTGTTGTAAGGCAAATGCATCTTGAATCACAGCCAAGTCCTGTAAGGCCAAAGGACCTTGTTGTAAATCTTCTAAGGCTGCCCGGATACGAGGACCCTGAGGACATAGTTATAGCAAGATGAGAGTATATCTTCTTACATTACGGTCCAGGAGGCAAATGTTAATGTTCAAAAAGTGCAAAAAATTCTGCAAAATGGCAAACCTTTATTTGGAATGTGTCAACATTATCTCGATGGCTTTGGGGTGGGGTACTCTGGAAGAAATCAGTGAATAAAGAAGACTTGGTAGGAAAAACATAGTGGGAAATGAAGATAAATGGCTAGGGTAGGTATTTACTGATGTTTAACTTACCTTGAATTTAAGATGTAATGAATTACTTTGCGGGGATACTGGCTGTTTATTTGTGGTTTATCTATAGACGTTATTTGTTTCATATTTCTTATATGTTATTACATGTAAAGATATTGAGGTTAAATAACAGATACAAAAGTGGGACTCAGCTTTCAAACTTCAGTCTGGTCCTCCTTCTATTATGCTATTTTAAATTATCTGTTGCACTTTCTAAACCAGCTTCAAATGTGATTCATAGATGGGATAACAAAACTATCCCCTCTCCCCAATCAATCAGGCTGATCCCAATGTCAGTCTTCTCATGGAAAATGTCACACAGGCATTTTAAACAGGTTTGGAAATGATAGTAATTCCAAAGAGTGTTCAGACCCATAAATTAATGTGAAGATATATTCTGCCACAGACCTTGAAGTGCTAATGCAGTGATAGGTTCATAAGAAAAGACATTGGTGTCAGAATTGATATAGCGTAAGAGAAGCAAAACTTAAGGCAGAATGTAAATCTGAAAAAATTGTCAATCATTAGGTTACTTTTTTGGGGGGGTTATCAATGCCCTGCTCTCTGTTAGCAGATTCCTATGAGATTTTTAAAAGAAGAAGCTGCATCCAAATAGTCCATTTATATCTCCTGACAAAGCAGTCATCCATTTCTTTGTCTATTTATTTTTCCTGAGAAAATAGATTAGACAGTTTGGAAGTAAATAAGCATGTCTCCTTTTCTTCTTTCCTTTGAGCCAAAAGTCTAGAGAAAACCAGGGTCTTATTTCCTAGCATCTATTTTTCTAGCTTTAAGTCAAAGTATATAAATTATATCTCAATAAAGTTGTTTGGAAAAAAAAGTCTGGATACCAGGATTGGTCATAACCTTTAACATCCAAAAGGTTTTGGCAAAAGAAACCAAAAACACCAGAGTCTCGAGCTGTCCCATCATTGGTAGTTTATGATTCACTGACTTTTCCTACAAAACATGAATACTGTGATCCTGTAACCAGTGCTCACAAGTCGGTATGGAAGTGTCAAAGGAAACAAAGAGATGTCCCCTCTCACCTCAAGTTCCTCACCACATCTCAATCATGGGCTACTTCTGTTTCCAGCCCTTCTTTTCATTTCTCTCTCTCTCTCTCTCTCTCTCTCTCTCTCTCTCTGTGTGTGTGTGTGTGTGTGTGTGTGTGTGTGTGTGTGTGTGTGTGTGTTTATTTAACACTTTGCAAGACTGCTCTCTAGGAGATTATGATAAGGTAATATAACAAAGGTCCTATACTTCATACGTTTACAAATCACAATAGTGACAGCCTTTATAACTAAATTGGTTAACTTTGGAGCATTTCACTTGGAGATACAGAGAGCACTTTGGTTTAGAGCTTAGGTTCCAGAGACCAACTGCTGTCATTTAAACCCTGGCTGACAATGACTAGCTTTGTGTCCTTAGACAAATTACTTAAAACTCCCTGAATCAAGTTTCCTATCTGTAAAACTGGTGCAAATACTATCTATCCATAGGTCTGTTTTGAGAATAAAATAAAACAGCACAAGTCCTTTATGGAGATGCCCAATGTGTCTTAACTATTGTTATGAACCCAATTATCAGCTTTATATTTGTTAATTTGTGTATAGGTTATGTAGGTAAATGCTGCAATAATTTATATTGTAGTGGGAATTTTGGTTTTTTCTCACAAATCTGTGTACCAAGTTATCCTTTAGAATGTTATTTTAACTAAAAGAGTTTGTGGCAAAATTGTATAGCATTTGGTAATCAGTGTGAAAAGAAATGCTTATCTATGGTAAAATATAGCTTAAGAGACTCTTCTTAATTTTGTAGCCTTTCTCACAAAGTTATACATATAGACAGTGACCATTTCTTGATTCCTGTCAAGGGTCATGTCTGATGTCTGGAACAGCATGCTTCATCTAGACTTATCCTAAACCTCACAACAAACCAGAAAGTCAGAAATGATTATTCCACTTTACATATGAGGACACAGAGTCTCAGAAATGTTAATGGACTTTCCAAAGGCAATATAATTAATTATTGTCCAGCTTAGAATTTGAACCAGGGTTCTGATTCCAAAGGCAGTCCTTTCTTCAGCTGTTAAAATTTTCACAGAGAAATAGTTTTAAGTTTCTAAATATATTTATTTGACTGAAAATGTATGGAAAGAAGGAATAAAGTCTTGAACTCTTTAAAAGTTTAGATGGTATCATTTTCCAGGTGAAAGAAATGACAGCAGCCTTAGGCAGGCATGCTTCTAGCACCTGTCTCTCCTTAAAAAGCAATGCAATCCAACTTGAGAGGAGAGGGCAGGAAAGATAAGATGAAAAGTCTTAGGAACTGACAACTGAAGAGATAACTTGGTCTGAAGAGTCTGTGAAAATCTGAAGAATATACAGATAAACTGAGTGGTGAAAATATGTAAATTGGGTGTGGGAAGAAGTTTGCAATAACAAGTGATTAGAGGTAATTTAAAACACAAGACAAAGCCAGAAGCACTGGAAATGACTTAGGCTATGTGTAGATAAGAGAAGGAAAATGATCTATAGTTCAAAGAGGATTTAATAACAGTGTACGTTATAAATATGGTGGACAATTTGCAGTTGGAAATTTTACATAACTTGCTAAGTGAGGTATATACAAGAGAAAATAACTACGTATGATCTCCTGAATAGACATTTGTGTTTTATTACATAGACATAAAGAATCAATCAATTGGGGCCTTCCCTGGTGGCGCAGTGGTTGGGAGTCTGCCTGCCGGTGCAGGGGACGCAGGTTCGTGCCCCGGTCCGGGAGGTTCCCGCGAGCCGCGGAGCGGCTGGGCCCGTGGGCCATGGCCGCTGGGCCTGCGCGTCTGGAGCCTGTGCTCCGCGGCGGGAGAGGCCACAGCAGTGAGAGGCCTGCGAACCGCAAAAAAAAAAAAAAAAAAAAGAATCAATCTATTAAGCAGTGATTTGCAATTAGGTGTGCATCAGAATCACATGGAGAATTTATCAAAACAGACCCTTGGGCCTCATCCCCAGATTTTTCGGATTTGTTATGTTTTAGGATAGGGCCTGAGAATTAGTACTTTAAACGTTGTCTCCAAGTGCTGCTGATACTACTGGTCTCAGGAGGACGCTTCAAGAACCTCTGAAGTAAGTTTTGTTATTTTGTAAATTTACTTTTAAAAATCTATGATTTGTCTAAGCTCTAAGCCATCACTATCATAGAATCAGTTTTAGAAGTTAGACCCACTTGCTGAGAAATACAGGAGATTCTTAGATATAAACTTAAAAGTCTTTGACCTTTGGTTATGGAATATCTAGGTTCCATGTATCCACATTGTAATCGAGAACCTCATAACTATCTTGTCAATCATTCAAGTTTGTATCATCAAGATGAACTTAATGCACACCCAGTTTCTTTTATAAGTGTGTTCTAGGAAATTGGAACATATTTTTTGAGATAGGTTAAAGAAAAGAATTCTCATATACTTATGTGGTCTTTAACATGTTTTTCTTTTAGCTATACTCATGGTAGGGAGCACTCACAATATATAAATACTCACACACTTATGTGTGCATACGTTTAGTGTGAGTGCACACATGATTTCACATCACATAGTACCATGGAATGTTCTTGCCTCATTGAGTTGGCCATGGAGTCCTAAGGACGAATTTATGCATTGCACAACTGAAAGTGTGAGTAGAAATAGGACTCATGCCTAAGTCTTTTCTTTTGATGCAATAAACTGTTGAGTAGAAAATGCCATTTAGATTTTGAAAAAAGAATTTAAAAAGCTATATATGAACCTCATCATTAATCATAATGTGGAGTTTGCAGCTTGGGGTTTTATTTTCTGTAAAGAACAAAGAAGGAAATTATTGCCTGACTCAGATATAAATATTTTGAGTGGTGGTGTAGCTGTTTTATTTTTCCCCCTTTTAATGGAAAAAGTATTCAGTTGTAGACAGTATAATCAAAAATGAAGGATTTACCATTAATCTATTGCAGAAAAATACTGTTTTAGTCATTGAATTATTTCAGAATGAGAGATGCTGGTGTTTGAGGAAATAAAGAATAGACTGTTCTATATACCTAGAAGAATAACAACAACAAAACTTTCACTAGCTCCAATCATTTTTTTCTCTTTAATAATTTATTGATGTGTACTTCAGAAATAATTTATGGAAGGACTCATTATTGCAAATGAGATTTAAAAATACTCATTCAAAATTTGTTAAATGTTTAATTTGTTTAAAAATTTATTGAAGTATTTTAAAGCTGTATTTTAAATATGTTTTTGAGCCAAACAACATTAAACAGTCCCTCTAAGTACAATGTGGTATGGTGTTGACTAGTCTAGGAGATAGGAGTCCTGTATTGTGTCCAAAGTCTGAATCACTTAGACTTTGTAAATCATATTTCTATTTATTTGCTCATTTTGTCATATTTTATTTAAAGTTCTGTAAGCATTAAACTTTTTAATAGTACTTGCAGAGCTGATGAAAAACATACCAATTATGCAATTATCAATTTATTATTATTATTTAGGAGTATATTAATTGCATATCTGCCTAAACTAGGAAGTGACCTTGCTTTGTGACTACTCATACGTTTTGTCTGATAGGTATTTTCTGATAGGTATTTGTCTGATAGGTATTTTCATAATCTATGAGATTTCCTTGTGTGAAATGTTCTATTAGTCCAAATGTTCAACTTTGTGCACATTATTTGTATACTCTGGGCCAACAGACCCTATGGATTAAATAAATTTCATCATATCATGCACATTAAATAAGATGAATTGTGATATAAAAATATAAATTATATCAAATAAATATAAACACTAAAATTAAATGTTCTGGAAAAAAAATAATGACCAAATCTTTGTGACTAGGTTAGAAAAGATTTCTTAGGACAGAAGTAGGAAAAACATTAAAAATATTAATAATTCAACTTCATCAAAATTAAAATTTTCTGCTTTTCAAAATAAATCATTATTATAAGGTAAAGGCAACCCATAGCCTGGGAGAAAGTATTTACAGTACATGTATCTGAAAAAAAAAGAGACTAGTACTTATTTTTCTGTAATATATATAATGTACAATTACAAATGAATAGTAAATAACAAACATCCCTAATAAAAATAAAATCAAAGAGTTTTGAACACACACTTCCAAGAAGAAAACATACAAGAGTTCATTCAATAACCACAGAAAAGATATTCAACATCCTTAGCCATAAGGAAAGTGCAAACTAAAACCACGGTTAGTGCAACTAAAGACATACTCAAAGGGCTTCAATTAAAACATGGTATTATCAAGTTTTGACATGAAGGAGGACAAACGAACTCTTATTTATGCTGCTGGTGGGATCGCAACTCCTTTTGTGGTGGGCATAAAAACTTTGGCAAACAGTTTGGCAGTTTTTGGTTAAGTTAAACATACATTTCCTCTATGACTCAGCAATTCCACTCATAGGTATTTACCCAAGAGAAATAAAAACAATGCCACACAAAGACTTGTAAACAAATGTACATAGCAAAGTTTATTCTTAATAGACAAAAATGAAAACAAACTATATGTCCATCAAGAGGTGAATGGATAAATGAGGTGTGATATATTCATTAAATAATATATTATTCAGTGATAGAAAGGAACACACTACAAATAAACCCAGCAACCGGAGTAAAACTTAACATTATGTTGAGGGAAAGAAGTGATATAAAAAGACTAAATATAATTCAATGGTATTAAATTCTAAAAAGGTAAAAACTAAATAAAAAATATGGAAAGCAGATAAGTGTAAGTGATGTTGACTGTAGTGAGGCACAGCAATTTTTATGAAGTGGTAAATGTTTTATTTCTTGATTATAGTAGTAGTTACACAGATACATCAATTTTGAAACTCACTGAAATCTGCAATAAATGCAGGTATCTTTTTTTACTTAAAATTTTTTTTAAAAAAACAATATAATTTATCACGTGTACAGAATAACAGGAAAAACAAAAACATATGACCATCTCAGTAGATTTAAAAAATAATTAAATAAAATTCACCATCCATTCATAATAAAAATTGAAAGGAATCTAGAAATATAAGAAATTTCCTCAGACTGGTAATGAGCATCCACAGAAAACCAAACAAGTAAACAACAAAAGACCTACATCTAGTTTGCAGGTAGAAAAAGCCTTTTGCAGTCTTGTGTGCTGTCAATTAATATGTGCACCATTTGTAAAGAAGTAACATAAGGATATGCTTTACTAAAAATAGCAGAACAAACAAAACAGTAAGTATGAACATGTAATCCAGAAAACAGGTGCGTATAAACATAAATAGCAAGCACCAGAATTCTGAGAATTTCTAGGACTATTATGTAGAAGTGGTGAGCAGAAATCACCAGGAGAAAAAATTCAACAAAACCTTCAACAAACTGGAATCAAAATAGTGATTTTCATAGTGATTATGTAGAGTGTGGGAAGCAATTAGTAATAAATGCATAGAAAAATAAGCAAACCGGAAGTGACCATTGTTAATTGGAATAAAATCAGGCTTATACTAGAAAAATTCACCAGTGGACAACATTAATAATGACATAAATATGTAGAGTTGGAATAATGACTGTTATCAAAAATTTGTGCTGTGCCTATAATATGAGCAAATGGGAAGTAAAATTGGGGCTAGAGATTTAAGAATGCTAAATACTCACCCTTAATAAAAAGAAAAAAAATAGGATAGCTAAATGTGACTAATAATAAATTGTATAATTGTAATATTTAGAAACACACAAAGAAAAATCAGAAGAAACACAAACTTAAATCAGAATAATGCCCTTGGAAGTATTACTGGCAGTTTGAAAAGACCGACACAGGGACTTCCATTTTTTGATTGGAATTCTTAGAGAATAGTCCATCTCTCAATTCACTAAAATAAAAATAAAATTGTAAAGACAGTAATTATGAAGAAAACTGACTAGAATTTTAGAAAAATGTACTTGAATTCATATCACAAAAAAATTAAGTCCAGAAAGATAAATAAACTAAAAGCAAAGAAAAATTGTATTATGTATAATATATAGTATATATTATATTATATACCATAGCATACTACTTATTAATATAAAATACAGTTATATATTACAGTTTATTAAATACATAATACACATGTATAGGGGGAGAAAAATATGCCACTCCAAAATATGCCACTTGGGCATATTATTGGATTAAACTTACTTAAGTGCCAGTGCAAGAAGGACACTCTTACCCTACTTTGCCCGCTCTTGAAAGGGGGAAATAAATCTTCCATGTGGAGGTATTCTCGCTCAGCCAGGAGGATAGGAGACATTCTTACCACCAGAGATAGAGAATTCAAGGTCAAGAAGGCTGTATAAACAAAGTTTGTCACTTCATTAATTTGGTACTCCAAGCACAAACCCCTTTATTTTGTCAAATCTTCACAAATTATTGTTTCTTTGTCTAAAAGACAAAAAAATTGCCTGCTTTGGTCACTTCTTCAAGTCTCATGTCTTTGGGACTCACATATGTATGAAATTAAATTTGTTTTCTTTCCTGTTAATCTGTCTCATGTCAATTTACTTATTAAACCAGCCAAAAAATGCTGAGAGGAAGAAGTGAAAAGTTTTTCTCTCCTATACATACATACCACAAAGTTTGGCATTGAAAAAGCTTTTTGAACACGTCGTGTCATGAAGTGGAGAAACCCTATAAGAGGCAAGAAACTGGACCCCAGCAGGAGATAACAAACTTACAAACAAGGAGAGAACTGACCAAGAAGTGGACTTAGTCCTTCTCATCAACAACATGAAGTTGTTCTCTCAGGTTTCCATTGCTTAGAATTGACTTCAGATGAGAGGACCCCCAGAAAAACTCAAGAGAAAATATCAAATATAAATGTGACTGATTGAATGACAAACTGTAATTGAGAGTCAGTATCTAGATTAAATAGTTTGATATTTGGATGATTGGCTTGTCTTGGAAATTTTAACCAATAAAAAATTATAATAAATATAATAAAATTTTAAATGTTTACATTTATGACTATAAAAAAAGACACAGCAGCTATGGAACCATATCAGAAAAAAAGAAACATTTTTTCCTCTATTTATTTAGTTATTTGGCCAAATTTTTGGTATCCATTTTTTTTCTCTCATAATTTTCTCCTAGATAGCACACTTGCACATAATAAATATTGTCATTTTCTTTTCTTTCATTTCCTTTTCATGGCTGATTGCATAGACTACAACTTCTGTTCTATGCTTGAATAATAGCAATGTAGAGGACATGTATGTATCTATTTGTTCAACCTTAATTACATGGTCTTGATAGCTGAGATAACTGTCATCTACTTATATTGGCCAATATTTGGCATTTAACCCTTCATATGAATTACATGTTTCATGGGAAATCTTATTGTGATTTTTTTCTCTAAATTTCATGATAAATTTCCCTTTTTGTATGTAATACTTAGTTTTTTGGTTTCTTCTTCCCCCAGGAGCATTATAATATATAGTACTACAATGAAAGGGATTTTTTTTTCTACTAAACTTTCTGAGTATTACTGGTGTCACTTTACTTTCAATTTGTTTAAAAAATTTAAAATATTTGTGTAACGCATATATAGTATTATGTAATATAATAAATCCCCCCAAGTTTTCATTTTATGGTTGATTCCTTTGTCTTTAAGCTTGAAAATATTTCCCCAACCAGAGATTTGAAAGGAGAAAGAGAAGGAGGACGATGATGAACATGACAAGAGGAGATGCAAAACAAAGAAAAGATACAAGAAAAAGGAATGATCCAAAAGAAACTTGGCCTCCTACTTGGCTACGCCTCTATTACATGCAGAGTGGTGACACCTGTGTGCTGTACTATTAGCAGCCCCTGCTAGATGACTTACATATCAGTGGTCAGTTGGATCAATTTCCCTTATAGCAGTCTTCTGCACCAGGCTTACAGACAGCTTTCCAATGTTCTATGCAAGGACATATGACAAAAATTTGCAATATATAAATGGGGTAAAAATTGCTTTCTTAATATAAGCACGCTTTTTGCTCCTTATTGTTCACACTTTCTTCCTGCTTAGGATGCAAGCCTGGTGGCTGGAGCTCAGGCAACCTGAGCACTAGGAAGCTGAGAGGAAAACCAAGAAAATTGAAGAAATCTCAGTTCTGACCCTCATGAGCCATTGAAATTATTTTAGTCCCCTAATTGTTTAAAGAAAAATAAGCCCATAATTCTTCAAGCCAATGATGAGCAAGTTTTTTGGTTCTCACAGCTGAATGCAATCATCAACTTCTACAGCCCTCCATGAAGTTTCAACCTGCCTGCTGGAAAAGCATTACTAGTACAATGATTCTCCCAGTCAGGGAGTAAACAGTCCAGGTGCCAAGAACAATTTACTTATCCTGTGATGTGCTGTCCCCCACCGATGTTTGGAAATTCGGTCACTACCACCTTCCCATGGATAACCCTAGGGCATTATGTGAAAAATTACTCCCGTAATATGTCCCTTCAGTTCCATCCACTCCAGGATGCTGCTATGCTGTTAACATGGTTAACTCCAAAATAAGGCATGTACTTTAAACATCAAGAAATTTGAAAGGAATGCTTTGTACTATGAGGATTACATAGCATGAGGTGTCAATGTATACCTCTATTGTAGAAAATCAAGCATGCAGTTGTCATATTAGAGTCTGTGGCTCTGCAAAGAATTAATCTTTGAAGTTCCTGATTTGGAGGCTTATGGGCAAGACATTCTTAAATGATCTAGGACAAGGGTTAGGAAACTTCAGCCTACAGGCCAAATCTAGTCCTACAACTGTTTTTGCAAATAAAGTTTTATTGAAAGACGGTCACACTAATTTGTTTACATATTGTCTGTGGCTGCATTTGGACCAAAATGACAGACTTAAGTAGTGACAACAGAGACCATGTGGTCCATAAAGTTGAAAGTATTTACGATCTCCCCTTTACAGAAAAATGCTACCAAATTTTAGCTTTTATAATGGAAATACTATAAAACAATGCATACAAAGTGAGAAAAATACAGCTGAAACTACATCAAAGATTATTTAAATTGGGTAAGGCAGTAAAGTATTTGAGAAGCTTTTGGCTAGACCTAAACAATATAAAGTAAAACATAGTCTTAAATTTTAAAAACTCATCTTCAAAATAATTTAATATATTTAATAGAAGAAGGTTAAATAAACTATGTAGATACCTTTAAGATGGGTTTACTCATATATATACATATTTTTATTGGTTCTGATATACATATATATATATATATACACACACACACACACACATTATCATGATGATAGATAAGGCAATATTCCATTTCATAGATACAGCACATCTTCTTTAGCCATTTATCTGTTGATGGACATTTAGGTTGCTTCCATGTCTTGACTATTGTAAATAGTGCTGCTATCAACATTGGGGTACATGTATCTTTTCAAATTAGAGTTTTCATCTTTTCTGGATATATGCCCAGGAGTGGGATTGCTGGATCATATTATAACTATTTTTAGTTTTTTAAGGAAACTCCATACTGTTTTTCATAGTGCTTCACTAATTTACATTTACATTTTCACCAACAGTGTAGGAGAGTTCTCTTTTCTCTACACCCTTCCAGCATTTACTATTGTAGACTTTTGGATGATGGCCATTCTGACTGATGTGAGGTGATACCTCATTATAGTTTTGATTTGCATTTCTCCAATAATTAGCTATGTTGATCATCTTTTCATGTGCCTGCTGGCCATCTGTATGTCTTCTTTGGAGAAATGTCTATTTAGGTCTTCTGCCCATTTTTTGATTGGGTTTTTTGCTTTTTTTGATATTGAGCTATATGAGGTGTTTGTATATTTTGGAATTAATCCCTTGTCAGTCACATCATTTGCAAATATTTTCTCCCAGTCCATGGATTGTCTTTTCATTTTGCTGATGGTTTCCTTTGCTCTGCAAAAATTTTTAAGTTTGATTAGGTCCCATTTGTTTATTTTTGCTTTTCTTTCTTTGCTTGGGAGACTGATCTAAGAAAAGATTGTTACAATTTACGTCCAAGAATGTTTTGCCTATGTTCTCTCCTAGGGGTTTTATGGTGTCATGTGTTATATTTAGGTCTTTAAACCATTTTGAGTTTATTGTTGTATATGGTATGTGGGAGGATCTAATTTCATTGATTTACATGCCCCTGTCCAGCTTTCCCAGCACCGCTTGCTGATGAGACTCTCTTCTCTCTATTGTGTATTCTTGCCTGCCTCCTTTGTTGAAGATTAATTGATTGTAGGTGTGTGGGTTTATTCTGGGGCTCTCTATTCTTTTCCATTGATCCATATGTCTGATTTTGTGCCAATACCATGCTATTTGGATTACTGTAGCTTTGTAGGATTGTCTGAAGTCTGGGAGGGCTATGTCTTGAACTTTGTTCTTTTCCCTCAGGATTGTTTTGGCAATTCTGGGTCTTTTGTGGTTCCATACACATTTTAAAATGATTTGTTCTAGTTCTGTGAAAAATGTCATGGGTAATTTGATAGGGTTCACATTAAATCTGTAGATTGCTTTGAGTAGTGTGGCCATTTTAACAATATTAATTCTTCCAATGCAAGAGCATGGGATATCTTTCCATTTCCTTGAATCATCTTTGATTTCCTTTATCAGTGTTTTATAGTTCTCAGTGTATAAGTCTTTCACCTCTGGTCAGTTTTATTCCTAGGTTTTGTGTTTTTTTTTAATGATATTTTAAATTTTTTTTTTTTTTTACATTTTCTTTCTGATATTTTATTGTCAGTGTAAAGAAATGCAACAGATTTCTGTATAGTAATATTGTATCCTGCTACTTTGCTGAATTCGTTTATCAGTGCTAATAGTTTCTGTGTGGAGTCTTCAGGGTTTTCTATATAGAGTGTCATGTCATCTGCATATGATGACAATTTTACCTCTTCCCTTCCAATTTGGATACCTTTTATTTCTTTTTCTTGTCTGATTACTATGGCTAGGACTTCCAATACTGTGTTGAATAGAAGTGGTGAGAGTAAGCATCCTTGTCTTGTTCCAGAATTTAGCAGGAAGTCTTTCATCTTTTCACAGTTGAGTATTATGTTGGCTGTGGTTTTGTCATAAATGGCTTTTACTATGTTGAGCTATGTTTCCTCTATACCCACTTTGGTGAGAGTTTTTATCATGAATGGATGTTGAATTTTATCTCTTTTTTTGTTTTTGTTGCATCTTTTGAGATGATCATGTGGTTTTTGCCATTTCTTCTGTTAATGTGGTATATCACATTGATTCATTTGCATATATTGAACCATCCTTGCAACCCTGGAATGAATCCAACCTGATCATAGTGTATGACCCTTTTTATATATTGTTGGATTTGGTTTGCAAAAAATTTGTTGAGGTTTTTTGCATCTATATTCATCAAAGATATTGGCCTGTAATTTTCTTTTATTTGTAGTGTCTCTGTCTGGTTGTATTATCAGGGTGATGATGGCTTCATAGAATGACTTTGAGAGTGTTCCTTCTTCAGTCTTTTGGAAGAGTTTGAGAAGATTAAGTATAAGTTCTTGTTTGTATGTTTGGTAGAATTCCCCAGTAAAGCCATCTGGTCCTAGACGTTTGTTGCAGGTTATGCTGTTTCAGGAATTTGAATATATCTTGCCACCCGATTCAGGCCTGCAAAGTTTCTGTACAGAAATCAGCTCATAACCATATAGGGGTTCCCTTGTAACTGCTGCTTTCAGATTCTTCTTCTTTTTAATGTTTGCCATTTTAATTATGATATGTCTTGGTGTGGGTCTGTTTGGGTTCATCTTATTTGGTAACTTCTGTGCTTCCTGTACCTGGATATGTTTCTTTCTTTAGGTTAGGGAAGTTTTCAGCCATAATCTCTTAAGTACATTTTTGATTCCCCTTTGTCTTTTTTCTTCTTCTGGAACCCCTAATATGTATAGATTGACATATTTAATATTATCCCATAGACCTCATATGTTGCTTTCAATTTTTTTCATTTATCTTTCTGTCTGCTGTTCTGATTGGGTGATTTTCATGATTCTGTCTCTTAGATCACTTATTCATAATGCATTATTTAGTCTGCTATTCATTACTTTTAGCTCATATTTTATCTCAGCAATTGAGTTGTCTAATTTTGATTGGTTTCTCTTTATAGCTTCTAGTTCCTTGGTACAGTGATCTACATTTCTATTGATAATCTTTAATTCCTCTAGCATTTTTATTACCTCCTTTTTGAACTGGAGATCTAGTAGACTGGAGAGGTCTGTTCCATTGTTTGCTCTTTTAGGGGATTTCTCTCTCGCTCTTTTTTTTTTTTTTTTCTTTTAATTTGGGAGTAGTTCCTTTGCTTTTTCATTTTACTTAAATTTCTCTGCCTCTATGAATTTAGGAGAAACAGTTATCTCCTGTGGTCTTAAAGGGGTATTTTTATGTGGGAATGTCACTGTGTATACTGTGTGAGTCCATATTTTTGGTGCCAGGGCCGTTTTTGGTGTGGATTCCTACCACGTCTTCCCTCAGAGTTGCTGGCCATTATTCCTTTGATATTGGGTGTGATTGGTGTTGTGGTGACCAGCACCTGCACTGGAGGTTGGGCAGGGCCTCCTCTTTGATCTATGGCTACCATAGACCTGTTGGGGGCAGGGTCTGCTCCCCAGTTGTTGGAGTAGAACCCCTGAGGATCAGGTTCTAGGAGGTTCTGTTGCCCTTATGTGTGTGCTCTGTCCACAAGGAAGTGAGTACTGAAGCAAGTGAGGCCCATGTAGTCACATTGAACCTATGCACCACTCTTGCATGCATCCTCAGTTCTGTCCAGAAGCAGCCTAAGGTCGCATCCCTTTCTCCATTGTGTTTGTTCCAGACCTAGTGCTAGGCTGGTGCTGGGGGCTGGGGTGTTGTGGCTGCATGACTCAAGGTGCTTGGGCTGCCAGCTAGAACTTGGGCTGCCCCTATGAGAGGACTCTCCCAGGGCCTGTCCACCCCAGATCCAGCTTCAAGCTGTGGTGTTAGGTAGGCGGGACTGGAGCACTCCTGCCGGGAAAGGGACTGCTGCTTACTCCTCCTCAGGGGCTATCCACTAGGGATCATGATTCTGTGACACTGGTCACCACCCATGGTGCCCACAAACAAAGTCTCCTGCTGCTGGACCTGCTCCTGGATCTGCCCCCGCTATGGGAGCACTGATAATGTACTCTGGTATCAGCCCCACCCCTGCTGTGTGGGCCCTCACAAAGCCCACATCACCAGAGTCATGCCCCACAGTGAGCATACACGATGACAGTGGGACTCTTATGGTGGATTTGCTCCCTGCCTTGCATGCACTGATAATGGGGCTTCTAGGGCAGACCTGTGGCCCTGTGCACACTAACAGTGGAGGCCCAGACCATGCTCCAGACCCTCTGGGCTCTCTCCATGCCACTGGACCAAGTCCTCTACCAGGGTCTGTCCTCTTAAGCCTGAGTTCCAGCACCTAGCTGTTGAACATGCTAGAAGCCCCACCCAGCATGTGTTTCAGTCTGGAAAGTGCAGTGACATGGCAGCAGTCAGTGCCAGTCTCTCTCTGCCCTGATTGCTAACAAGCCAGCATGTGCACACTCCTGGTGAGTACAGAGGCCCTTCTAGCTCTCTTTCTGTCCTGATGGACCTCCCAGCCAGCAAAGGGGGTTCCCAGGTCCAGGGAACCTTTCCTCTTTCACAGCTCTGTCCCAGGGACACCAGTCCCGTCCCAATTCCTTTTTTTGTCTTTTTCATCCTACCCAGTTACATGGGGATCTTTCTTGCAGCTTTGATTATATGAGATCTTCTGCCAGTTTTCAGTTAGTTTTCTGTGAGAATTGTTCCACATGTAGATGTATTTTTGATGTGTTTGTGGGGGAAGGTGAGCTTCGTGTCCTTCTACTCTGCCATCTTGGTCTCCCTTGACAAGAGTCTTTGAATTGGTTTGCTCCTGGTTCAAAATAGCATGAAATAACAGAACAGAGTGGAAGGAATATTTTTGCTTTTCAGGGCCCTGATAATGCTGCTTTTAAGCCTTTTCAGTAAAGCAGAGTTATAAAAGTAATTAAGGACAAATAGAAACCATGTGGAAAGTTATAAAATGAAAAGAGAAACAGCAAATAAACCAAGACTGTTGAGTAAAAGAGAATAATAGAAATTTAAAGTTCCCTAGTTTGCAGTCAAACTACAAACAATCCCAGTTAGTTTTGTTCTTGCTGGTTAAACCAAGTAGGAATGTGTTCACACCAAACAAATGAATAACCTAATAATAGATTTTGGCATTTAAAGGGCAATCACATCAAGTTTGTGGAGCACACAAATTTGGACAATCAAACTTCCTCTGGAGTCCAGAGTCCTTGGCTAGCTCAACAGAAGGGGAACTGAAGCCATGGCTAATCTGTACAATGAATAATCTGCCTCTAAGTTTTTATGTTTTCTCTATCCTCAGACATAGAGAACATCTTGGACAAATCAATTTTTATATCTTATCACCAGAGTAAGTTTTTTTTTTTTTTTTAAATATAGAAAGTTGTAGCAGATAAATCTTTCTCATAGGGATTGACAATTGAAATTGTATTGAGCTCTTCTTCAGGAATCATTGCCAGATCAAAAAGCAATATCTATAATGTTTTTTCTGGATTTATCATTTGAACTTTGTAATTAACTATATCCAGTTGGCATATAAATCAAAGAAAACAACTCTACTCAGGAACTCTCCTTTGAGAGGAAAACTACTTCCTCCATGGGTGAGGGTCATTAAGAATGTAATGGCCTCTTAAGCTGGAAATCTAGAGAGGTAAATCAAAATGTCCTAATGTACTGGTTAATGAGGCCTTTGTATTACCAATTACAAGCAAAGCCCATCACATTAAAATGAATAGTCTTGGTTTCAATGCTAGTATGGATATAACCGTCCCTTCATAGCTGCATATATAGCACCATATTCTTTATAAAAAACAGTATTTTGGGGCTTCCCTGGTGGCGCAGTGGTTGAGAGTCTGCCTGCCAATGCAGGGGACACGCGTTCGTGCCCCGGTCCGGGAAGATCCCACATGCCATGGAGTGGCTGGGACTGTGAGCCATGGCCGCTGAGCCTGCACATCTGGAGCCTGTGCTCTGCAGCGGGAGAGGCCACAACAGTGAGAGGCCTGCGTACCGCAAACAAACAAACAAAAAAAACACAGTATTTTGTAAACTAAATAAACGAATGAGTGATAAATCAATGGCTTCAATATAACATATAACTATCATTGGATATGATAAATCTTATATTCTGTAATTTGTATTATACATCATATTTTCACATATAGTATAGTTAGAAAATTTTATTTAAAATTTAATATTACCTCCCAGAAATGCATAACCCTGGTCTAATCACCAGAAAAACAGGCAAATCTCAATTGAGGGGCATTCTACAAAATGTCTGACCAACCCTCCTCAAAACTGTGTCAAAAGTCATCAAAAGGAAAGTAGGAGAAAATGTTACCATCTACAGGAGCTTAAAAAAAATGACAACTAAATGTAACGTAGTGTCCTCCATGATATCCTGCCACAGGAAAAACAAAACAAAATAAATCATTATGGGGAAAA
Source organism: Aethalodelphis obliquidens (assembly GCF_003676395.1). Lineage (NCBI taxonomy): Eukaryota > Metazoa > Chordata > Mammalia > Artiodactyla > Delphinidae > Aethalodelphis > Aethalodelphis obliquidens. Next base: position 20,494,605 of record NW_020837973.1, on the reverse strand, counting down.
AAAGAAAGCCAAATAAACTCTGATGTTAAGGATGATGTACCAATGTTGATTCTTTCATCGTGACAAATATACCACAGTTAACATACCAAATATACCAATATAACATAAGATGTTAATAATAGGAGAACATGAGCAAGGGGTGTATGGAAACTCTTGTCTTGAAACATTTCTGTAAATCTAAAACTATTCTAAAATAAAGGTGTCATTAAAAATGAATTTTAACCTTGAAGCTCATGGCTGAAATACAGATTTTTCCCAAACCACTAAAAAGTATAAAATGTGTAATAAAATGAATGACTTTTAATGAAATAATTTAGAATTAATTCCTTCTTGATCTTAAGCTATACTATAATAAGCACAGCACAAATTCACTAAATTAGCCAGCACTAATTTGGGATTTATATTTATTAAGCAGTAAAATTTTATATATATATATATATATATATATATATATATATATATATATATATGGATTTTTACTGACAAAACAAAACATCAATTTAGAAAGCTCTAAATCTTAAGCAAAATAAAATATAAAAGTGAATTAAAAAAATTAATCACAATAATCACTTTTGTGCATGAACATTCAACCTGTGTTGTAGTAAAATAACGGTTATTTAGACTCTGACAGAAAGTCGGATTAAGTAAATTATTGAGTTATTTCTACAAGAAAAATGGTTATGTTATTTTAAGTATGTACAGTAACTTAAACTAATCTAACAAGTTGGTTCATAAATTGATTCCTCACAGAGGCTCTTAAGATTGACATTTTAATGAAAAGAGAACAACAAATTTGTAATCCCCAAATCAATTACTCATATGTTACCAGTTTCTCTGCAATATTTAAGGTACTTCATTTGTAAAGAATACTTTTCTCTATATAATCTATCATTTTATGGCAAGATGAACTAGTTAACAAATTTTAAGTCAAGGTAATAAAATAATCTAATTCTCTTAGATTTTAAACAATGATCATTTTTAATATTGCCTTAGAACATAAATGTCTTTATATTTTCTACAGAAATAATAGCACTTTGTATATCTTAATATTTTCTACATTAATTATAACACTTGATGGGATGACCAGAAATAAGATTATGTTAAAAGCATGAAACTAGTGTTAATAAGTCAGAAGCAAAAATACTTAAAGAATATTAATTTATTTTTCTCATCTAAACATGTCCCCCCCATCATATGCACAGTCAGCACTTGTTAAGTCAAGTAGATTTGCTTTGCTTCCACATACTTTGAAAGCATGTTAGATGAGTGTGTAAGTGAATAATTTAAACTTGAAATGACACTAAAAACTCCCAACATATATTATTAATGGCTGAACAGGATTAATCTAATACTCTTATAATGCTTTACACTTGAAAACTTAATAACCTCATAAGTATTCATGACAAAAATGATGAGAGAGAGACCAAATATTTTAACAATGACAGATGTTTTATCTTCAGAGGATGTGGTATCAATGAGCAGTTTGGGTTATTAGATAGAATATAAGAACATTTTAAAATAAAATATTGCTTGTGGGTTAGTAATGTCATTTATATTAATGTTTTTACATTATTATCAAATATGTCCCTAAAAATACAATATGCCAGGAAGACCCTCAAGTGCAAAATCCCATGGAGTCAAGCACAACATTATAATTACAACAGTGCCTGACTTTCCTGACACAGAGCATGAGGGGAAAGCAATAAAAGTTTATTTAATTCATAAACATTAAATTTGTTTGTAATGAATTATTTGAACTTTGTTGGGTTTTCCCCTACTATATTGGTTATATATTGCTGTGTAACAAATTAACAAATTACCTCACAATTTAGTAGCTTAAAATAACAAACATTTCTTATCTCATACATTTTCTGAGAGTCAGGGACTAGAGCAGCTGAGCTGCGTGATCTGGCTCAGGATCTCTCCCAAGGCTGAAGTTAAGCTGCTGATGGAGCGATGCTCATCTAAAGGTTCAACAATAGCTGGAGAATTCAATTCTAAGCTCACTCACTTGACTGTTGGCAGGAGGCTTTCATTCCTTGCCATGCTGGTCTCTCCATCAGGCTGTTCCCAATCAGGTTTCCCCAGAATGACTAATCCAAGTGAAAGAGGGAGCAGGTGAGCAAGAAAGAGCCAAGATGGAATCCAGGCTTTTATAACCTAATCTCAAAATTGGCAGAGCATCATTTTTTCCCATATTCTATTGGTCACACAGACCAACCCCAGTACAAATTGGGAGAAAACTACAAGGTTATAAATACCAGGAGGTGAATATCAGTAGAGGTCATCTTGAAGGATGAATACTACAGCAACTCATTCTCCTTAAAGTATGAACAGTCCTTTTGGAATATGTACAGTTACCACCGTATATTGCTGAGAGCTCTTTTAACCTCAGGATATAAAAAGATAGGCAACACCCACTTCCAGAACTTGATAGTAAGACAACACCAAGACACTAACAATTATTTCTCCTATCCACATTCTAAAGTCATTGATAGTACATTTAATCTATTCAATGAAATTTTATGTAAAATATCCTCCATTTAAAGGTAGCCTAGTAGTACATATGAGGTAAACAGAGAAACATTTTTAGATTAACTGTTTGGTTTTGTTGTTATTGTTGTTCCATTACACTAGACAAGCCAAAGTTTTTTGAATTACATGTGTAATTGAATGGGTCTTGTTTCTTGATATTGTCAGCTATATAATTATTTTACTATTGAAATACATACCATTTAATTATTTTTTTTACAACATAATAGTAATTCAGTAGAAGAATCACACTGCTTTGGGCAGAAAAAGATATGCTTGTTTTAAATATAATTTTTTACAAACACAGTTCTAAACAGTGATTGAAAGCAGTAAATTCTGAACTTAAATTTCCCGTAACCAATGTAATCCTGATCTACTCTTCAAAGCATTATTCTAAAGTATCCTACATGGTGTAATCTTTATGAGTTGATAAGGTCAATTCTGAAGCAAACCAAAATAAATAAATCTCAAAGATTTGTGTCATTACAACAGCAATTTTTGAAAGAAAGAAAGACAATAACCTTTTCCATTCTAATGTTTCTAAAATCTGTGCTTTCCTATATTGCTGTGTTGCTCTGGTGCACTGACTATCACTATGGGGAATTAAAAAAAAATAGTTATGAGCTGTTTCGAGAATTCAGTAAAAAAAATAGTTATGAGCTGTTTCGAGAATTCAGTAACTTGGCAACTGACAGTTCATGACTGTTAGAGCCAGATTAATTATTTTGGAAATCATTCGGATATCATTTTATAATACCAGTGAGAGTGAAGGTGGCCAATTATTTAGCTTTATATTGTGTTAATTCCATAATTAAGTAATTGGACTTGGAACAGTTTACTACTTCTGCTTTAACATTTCACTGTATAACTATAGTACTCACTAAAAACACTGTCTTCTACAATACAGAGCCAATTATGATATGCATTTTTGTAAGTAATAAAATGTTTTACTAATGGAACATTTATGTGGATCAGACATTTTTATGCAGTGGCAATTATAAGAAAAGGAATCAGGTTACTGGTGATAAATGTTCTTAATTAGAGTTGAATATGTCCAGATTAGTCATATTTTGTGTTCTTTCCTTAGAGAAACTTAGATTACTTTTAAAATTCATTTAAATATTTTAAGATTCTAGCTAAGAAATGTTATTAATATGTGGTACTACATTATGATGATATGGTTTTATTACTAACACAGCAAATTAAAGTACTGAACTTATTCATTTGGTGGGCAGATTTATCTATTTATCAACAAAGTTTTTAGCAGCATAAAGAATTATAAAACATTATGAATTCTCATTTGCATTTTTAATTTAGAACATCCCTTGGCTTAGATTACTTACACAACAAATATAACACTAAAGGTTTCAAAAATAATATAAAACAGAGTAATCTTTTTCTTATTGAATTAATATTTGGCCCTAATCCACACAAGTCAAAATCCCATGTTAGAAGAATATTTCAGGTTTACAGATATGTATATTGTAGCTAAATTTTTGATTACCAAAATATTTCATAATTTACTTTTCAGTAGGATTTTTTGGCACTTGAGAAATAATTTATTATAGCTATTAAAGTAGTTTAAGAAAGAAAGAGAAATAAAGAAAGGGAGAGCAAATACATAGAGAGAGAGAAAGAAAGGGAGGGAGATCCATCTATGTATCTATCTATCTATCTGTGTATCTATTTATCTATGTATCTATCTATTGAGAGAGAAACATTTTATACGTATGGCTATGACCAAGTTATTCTTATTAGACTTTTCTTTTCTCTAAAATCTACTAAAACAGTGGACAAATTAGAAGGAATTGAAAAAGAAAGTTTAAAAATTAGTGACTTAAATCTTCATCTTTAGAGGATAAGACAAAACATGGAAATTAAACCCAAGATAAGTAGAAGTAAATATAAATAGCTAGCTATAAAATTAAAATAAATAAAATGAACAAAGAAAAGTTTTATTATTTGAAAAGTTTTATTATTTGAAAAATTTAATAAAACTGATAATCCCCTGGCAAATCTGGTCTCTATAAAAGGGATGAGAATATAAATTTCCAATATTTAGAATGAAAGAGAAGATATCCTAGGTGCTAGAGTCATTACAAAGATAAAAAGGGAATGTTATAATAAAATTTATGGAACAAATTTGACATCTTACCAAGGGACATTTTTTAAAGACATAACCTAGTAATATTGAAGTAAGGGAAATGGAAAACTGAAGACACCTATGTCTATTAATTATTAAATTTGTAATGACAATACTTCTCAGAACTTCAGCCCTAGCTGGCTTCACTGGTGAATTTTATCATATGTTTAAGGAATAATTAATACCAATTTCATATAAACTTTTCCAGAAAATACAAGAGAATAGAATATCCTCAATGTTTTTTATGAGGTCATCATAGCTCTAGTACCTAAATCTCAGAGTGATATTTAGAGGAAAAGTCTGGGGCAGGGGCAGTGATCAGAGGTAAATAAACCTTATAAAAATAGACAGAAAAATCCTTAACCAAATATTAGCCAATCAAACACAGCAATATATCAAACTGATAATATATCATGACCAGCTGCATTCTAGCCAACAAATGTAAAGCCAGTTAACTTTGAAAATAATCATGTAATGAATACCCACATTAACAAAATTTCACATTACAACAGAACAAGCATTTGGCAAAAATTGATAACATTCTTGATAAAAATGCTGAACAAACTAGGAAAAATACCTTAATTTTGAAAAGGTTGTCTACATCAGGGGTCCCCAAGCCCGGGTCCATGGACCAGTACTGGTCTATGGCCTGTTAGAAACCGGGCCGCACAGCAGGAGGTGAGCGAGAGAAGCTTCATCTGCCGCTCCCCATTGCTCGCATTATCACTTGAACCGTCCCCCCGCTCCCCCAACCCTGTCCGTGGAAAAATTGTCTTCCATGAAATAGGTCCCTGGTGCCAAAAATGTTGGGGACCACTGACTACGTGAAACTTACTAACATTATACGTATGGGTCAAATATTGAACTTTTTAGTCCTAAGGTAAGAAACAAGGCAAGGAATAACCACTATAATTGGTTCTGTACAGTATAATACTAAAGGTCCTAGACATTTCCATAAGGCAAAAAGAAGAAATCAGTCAGAACAGTTAGAAAGATGTATAACTGCCTTTTTGACACATGACATGATTATTTACAAAGAAATTTCTATGGAATCTGCAAACATCACTAGAATCAATAGTGAGTTTAGCAAGGTTGCAGGATATGAGGTCAATATACAAAAAAACAATTACATTTTAGATACTAGAAGTAAAACTTAGAAATTATTTCCAGAATAGAAAGTACTTTAAAAATAAATTAAAAATAGCATCCCAAAATATAAAATGTTTAATATGTTAAGCAAAGGACATGCAAAAACTTTCCCAGGACACTTTATTAAGAGGAAGTATTTAGGAAGACCTAAATAAATGGAGAGATGGAAAAGGCAAATGAAATGGAAAATTCAATATTGTTTAGATGTTAGTTCTCAACAAATTGATCTGTAGGTTTAATGCAGTTACAATAGAAACCCCAAATTATTTTTTTTTATATAAGTGGACAAGTTGATTATAATATATATGAAAAAAATATATTTTATATATAATAATTTTTTTGAATAGCTAATCAATCTTGAAATGATGAATAAACTTGATTCTAAGAATTACTATGAAGCTACAATAACCACTAGAGTGTGGTATCTGTGTTAGGAAAATCACATAGATCAATGAAATGAAAAACAAAACCCAGAGATAATCCTACATTTATTTTCAACAAAGATGCCAAGGCAGTTCAGTTGGTGTTTGGATGCTAAAGAAAATAAATAAATCTCAAATCCCACTATATGTCAGACTCTAAAATTAAAGATGGATCATATGCTAAAACCCAAACACTGGAACTATGAAAGTTCTAGAAGAATATATCAAAGAATATCTTCATGGTAAGGATTTTTAATGAGAATACCTAAATCATTAAATATAAAGAAAATTTGCTAAATTGACTTCATTCATATTAAAACATCTTATTATCAAAAGACACCATTAATAAAATGAAGTACCAGGCATGAAGTCAAGGAAATACTCATAGCATATATATCTAAGCAAGAACTATTACATAAAGTTTATAATGAACTCTCAGAAATCAATAATTAGAAGTCAAGTATTGATCCCAAATAGGCCCAAAAAGTGGACACTTCACAAAAGAAAATGAAAGGATGGTCAATAAAAAAATTATAAGATATGCAACATCATTAATCATGAAGAAGGTGCAAACACAGTGAGATATCACCATACACTAAGATGTTAAATAAAGTAAAAGATACTGGCAAGATAAGTTGGAAATGCTGGAAAACGACTGAAACTTCCCATTTTTCTCATAAGAGTATAATATGGTTGGAACACTGTGAATTAATCTGGCAGTATTTTTTAAAAACTAAGTTAAGATAAACCTATTCTATGATCTAGTATTCCCATCCCTAAATATATAGCCCAAAATAAAAAACAAATCCAGAACTACTACTACAGAATGTTGCAGATGTTCCTATAGCCCAAAATGGGAAACAAACCAAATACCCAGCAAAAGGAAAATGGAAAAAAGAAATTATACTGGGTGGAAACACCAGAAACATAATCTAGGATTGCAGTTTTATTCAAAATAGACAAAACTGTGAAATAAGCCAAATGTCTACTAATAGTTTATTACCTAAATAAATTATGATTTGAATATGCAATGTAATACTATCTAGCAATAAAATAGAATGCATTTTGGTGCATACAATTACATTAAGTGAGAACAAACACAAAAGAGCATATACTATATGATTACATTCCTTTGAGATGAAGAAGAGATAAAATTATACCATGGTGTTAAAAAAACAAAAACAAAATCTCAGGCCCCAGATTACTTGTGATGATGGGAACTGACTGGAAATGCATGTAAGGGAAATATCTGGGTCGACGGAAATCTAAATCTTAATTGGGTTTTGATTACATTTATCTGAACTCATTGAATTATACACTTAACATATGTGCACTTTAATGTATGCAAATTTTTAACTAAAATAGAAGATTCATGAAGTTATTTGTTTCCATTTAAAAAATACTAGAAAAGGAAATTAGTAACTACATTTTTGTCAGGATTATATTAGTTTACTATTAAATAAAAGTCAAATTAAATTGAATATTATGTATTGCATATATTTCCATGTTCAAAATTTTATAACTAAAGACATCTGTTAAAATTCATAAAAATTTAAATGAAGACATTTTTTCAAAACTAGTCTTTTAAAATTTAATACTTTAAGTGTAAAGGATACATTCACACATAATCTCAGTGGATTTTAAATTTTAAATATATAGAATTAAATTTATGCTTTGACTACCAAAAATTTCAAGAAATTGAACATCTTTTGATTCTATTTTGCTTTTTAAAAATAACCAGTTTCAGCTATTTTTTTTTATAATCTGCTTGACAACACTTTTTAACAAAGGAAGATTGACAGATGAAGCACTTAAAAAGGACAAAAATGTAAAGATGATTTTAGGACTTCATTTATGCTGTAAATCTAATTTCCTTGGATCTTTTAAATTGACCATTTTGTATTAGAAACCAGAGTTTGGAAGTGGCCTCTGCAAACTTGAATAACTTGACAAATTAAATATAATACTGTAACCAAATTTAAAAATACATATCTATTTTGTTTTTAAATACTGCTATTGCTGTGTCTCAGAAATTTTGAAATGTTGTGTTTCAATGCCATTTGCCTTTAGTGTTTATTAATTTTCCTAATGAATTTTTTTTTTTTGGCTGTGATGGGTCTTCGTTGCTGCACTCTAGCTTTCTCTAGTTGCAACAAGCTGGGGCTACTCTTCGTTGCGGTGTGTGGGCTTCTCATTGTGTTGACTTCTCTTGTTGCGGAGCACAGGCAGCACATGGGCTCAGTAGTTGCGGCGTGCAGGCTCTAGAGCATGCAGGCTCAGTAGTTGTGGCACAAGGGCTTAGTTGCTCCATGGCATGTGGGATCTTCCTGGACCAGGGATTGAACCTGTGTCCCCTGCATTGGCAGGTGGATTCTTAAACACTGTGCCACCAGGGAAGTCCTCCTAATGAATTTTTAACTCAATTCTTATTTAAAATATGTGGGCTTTTTACAGTCATATTCATTTTTTTTTTTTAAAGAAGATGTTAGGGGTAGGAGTTTATTAATTAATTTTTTTCTTTTTGATGTGTTGGGTCTTCGTTTCTGTGTGAGGGCTTTCTCTAGTTGTGGCAAGCGGGGGCCACTCTTCATCGCGGTGCGCGGGCCTCTCACTATCATGGCCTCTCTTGTTGCGGAGCACAGGATCCAGACGCGCAGGCTCAGTAGTTGTGGCTCACAGGCCTAGTTGCTCCGTGGCATGTGGGATCCTCCCAGACCAGGGCTCGAACCCACGTCCCCTGCATTAGCAGGCAGATTCTCAACCACTGCGCCACCAGGGAAGCCCCATTCATATTCATTTTTATATCTTCTTTTGAGTTTTAATGATTTATTATGTTACCAGAATATAATCAGAATGGTACTACTTCATTAGAACTTACTGAACCCTGATTTATGATCTTTTTCACATACAATTTTTCAAAACATCATATTAGGTCTCAAAAATGATTTTCTTCTCTGTAAAATTCTTCATTGTAAAATTCAAACTCAATCACTCATTCTTTAAATTTATTTATTTATTTTTGCCTGTGTTGGGTCTTTGTTTCTGTGCAAGGGCTCTCTCTAGTTGCGGCGAGCGGGGGCCACTCTTCATCGTGGTATGCAGGCCTCTCACTGTCGCAGCCTCTCTTGTTGCGGAGCACAGGCTCCAGACACGCAGGCTCAGTAGTTGTGGCGCACGGGCTTAGTTGCTCCGCGACATGTATCACTCATCCTTTAAAAACCATAAGTTTTATTGGAATTTTAGAGAGAAATGTAGTAAAATTCCATTTATCCTTTTACCTATTTTTCCTTGTTCTGTGGGTTACTTGATTCTATCAGTTGTTTCTTTATAAATTTTTGAATTTTTATTGTTCTTTTAGTACATATTTTATTATCTGTGCATTTTAACTTCTTTTAAGCATTTGTATTAAAACTCTGTGGCTTATATAGTTTTTTACCTTAAATTTTGTTTAACAGAAAATATACTACCATTGGGATTCTTTTGTTACACAGTTGTCTTTTGTAATTATTCTTCCTTCTAATTTCAACATTTCTATGTCGTAGTTTCAGTTATGTTTCTTGTATACAACATATTACTTAATATTAAAATCCAATCTGAGAATCTGTCCTTATTAGTGAATTTAACTCATTTATATTTACTCTAGTTACTGTTATATTGGGACTTATTTCTCCCAAATAAGTTATTCACTCCTTTATACTCTTTTCTTTCTTCTCTCTTTGCCTTCAGTGGAAAAGAACAAAGATTTTTTCTGCTTGTTTCAAATTATATATGTGTGTATTAATATAAAATCCACTGAGATTATCTGATTATCCACTGAGATAAATAAATTTTCTCCAGGTTAATTCTCTGCAGTACTTGTTTATGCTTTAATATTCTATGAACCATCTTGCAATACAATTAGATGTTATCAGTGGTTTTAATATTTTTATTGTAAACTTAAGTCACTGAGTATTTACATATTAATCTTCATATTATTCCATAATTTGCCTAATATTCTAGCATAGATTTCATACAAAATTGATTTTAAATAAAGTTTTGTTACATATAAATGCATTTAGATTTACTCCTTAGATATGTAGCAATTTTAAAATATAACTTTTTAGAATCAAATGCTAATAGGAAGAAATCACATTATATATTACCAGAGAGTGTTATCCTATATTTGTTAAATAAATGGCTAATTCTGCAGTAGTTAAGGATTTAAAACTTTTTTTCATCTGGAAATAGTTGCCCAAACTGTTGTGATATGGTAGGTGGGTACAGAATTCTTAGATGTAAAATTACAAACAGCAACATTTTCTTTACTTTCTTTTCGAAAATGTGCAAACAGAACTCTTCAATTTTAGTTAAGTGAGAAGTAAGGCATCTACTGCAACTTTCATGTGTTATTTTCTCAGAAACCACATACCATGCATCCACATACTCACTATTCTGATACAAAAAATGTCCTGTCTTGTTTTCTTTTCACATTTGCTTTGTAGAGATGAGCAAAGCATCATCTGCTACTCTGCTTATTCACAGCTGAATTTTAAAATTTATAAAATTCTTTCTCTCAATTGTTGATTCATGTTAATTTATTGTTTTTCTTTTGTTTTTCAGTAGTGTAGTGAAAATGTTGCTTATACATTTTTGTTACATTCAAATTATATCTTTATCATTATGAATAGATAAGGACAAAAGCATACAAATTTAGAGTTAAATTTGTCATTAATAGTGCTTTTAAATGAAGAAAAATTAAGTGATACAATTATTTTATTATGTGTTTTAATTCCTACTCACAAGTCCTAGAAGTGAATTAACTTTGGCATCAGAAATAATGTCAACCTCCTTATAAATTTGAGAACTGTTCTAAAGTGGTTGCTCACTACTTAAATTCAAATTTACACTTCTTATATTCTTGTTCCTTATTTCTTTTTTTTTTTCTCATTGAAGGGATGCAAAGCACAAAATTATTTTCATATTGAATTTACTTATTTTTTTCTAATCTTAATCCTATCAAATCAATATTTTCTTTGCAACCGTGAGTGCTCTGGCAATTTTTTGCTTATGTACATTTTTTCATGCTTTAGATCAGGATAATGTAGACTGACCCATATAATTTTTTAAAGCATCTATATATGTGTGTGTGTATATACACACACAAATATATATTGTTTATTTTTACAGAGAATTGGTAGTGGTTAATTTTTTTCTGTGATGTACAATATTATATGTTACAGGTGTACAACGTAGTGATTCACAATTTTTAAAGGTTATACTCTACTTATAGTTATTATAAAATATTGGCTATATTCCCTGTGTTGTACAATATATTCTTGTAGCTTATTTTTATACATAATAGTTTGTACCTCTTAATCTCATACCTCTCTATTGCCCCTCCCCTTTTCCCTATATTCTGCCTAAAGAGTTCTTTAACATTGACTAGTTTACATTTTATTCAATAGTTTTAATTTGTTTATTCATTTGACCCTAAAGCAGTTTGTTTTCTTACTCATTTGTTTAATTCCCTATGCATTTATTTCTTCATTGTGCCTCTTCATTCATTTCTCACTGGCCTTTTCTTGATTCAGCAAATCACAACATTCATAAAAAAAGCATAGTTGTCCACAGAACATCTAATGTTGGAGAGATTTGTTTACATTTTATAGTCCTTCCTATTATATTTTCTTCACTGGTTGTCCTCAAGTATCCTATTTACCTTTGTAAGTACTTTTCTTAACTTTACAGAGCTTTTCTTCAGGAACCCATTTTTAGGCTTTATTAAAATCAGGCATATACAATCGTTCCCATTTTCAGATTGTGTAGTAATAATTCTTTTCTCTTTTATTGCTTATACCATTTAACAAAACTGAGAAAGGGAAATAGCTTTGTTTAATATCTCATTGCAAATAAGCTTTAGTACTTTAATTTAAAAATATATATCTTAGGCTAAGTATTTCTTTAATGAGTTAAAATTTTAAAATATCACATATATATTCTCTACCTTTGTTGCTTTCTTCCTCCCTCCTGTGATTAAGGATGGAAGTAACATATATGTTACGTGTTAGAGCAGGCTGATGCTTGTTAGGATTACCAGAGGGGTTTGATAAAGAATACTTTCTTCCCTTTTGAGTAAAATGAACAAAAGAGTCGCAAATTAAGTGCACAATTTCATGTTGAGTTGGTTTTCAAGATTTATATAATTGGGCAAGTTCACTTCATAACACACACTTTCAGAATTGAGCACCCTTATGCACCCAGTGAAAACTTTTGGTGAAAGAGCAATGGGAAAATGTTTTCACTGAAATCAAAATCATCTTGAATGCTTTCTCCCCATAACAAAAGGAATGGGGAAGTGACATGTATATATATGCTTGGGTGTACTCGGATATGTCAATCATAAGTCACTCCACTTCCCTATGTTAGGGGTGAATAAATTGTCTGCAAGAGGACAGGTATGTGTTTAGGAAATAACATTCCTCCTTATGGAAACCAGTAGTGGAGGAAAGGTGTTCCTCAATTATTGTTCCCCAACTTTCCATTCTTTTAAACCACTGAGCTTCAGCAGTAAGCCTACAGTTGAATAGACAATGTGGTTAACCTGCTTAGGGGTAGAGATGGCTAGTAGGAGGGCCGACCTGGATCAATATTTATGAGAACATTTCTGCTACACTTCTGTGCACCTTCCTGGGACAATGTGAGACAGCCTGGATATTTGCCCCTAAAAGTTTCTGAAATAGAAGAACAGTATAGTGACCATATACTCCAAAGCCATTGTCTAAAAGGCTGAAAATTTACTTGCTGTTCGACTTCTCTTCCCAACTTATGTCCAGCTACATTTTCTGTGAAAGCTCAACGATTCTGCAATAATGGAAATATTATGGTGGTCTAAAAACCAGATGGATAATGTTAATCAAGTGATTAAAAAAAAAACTCCAGTAAATAGATATACTTCATTTGAATGTATAAGCCCTAATATCACATACTATGGTGAAATTAAATTTTAAATGTTAAATCCTCTTTCAAGTTAAATCACAAAACAAAGGAAGAAGGTACAAAATCAGTTTCTCTTGCATCTATGGGTTACCATTCCAAAGAAATGGAAATCCACAATCTATCTTCCCCATCTCTGCTCCATCTCAGGTCTTGGAGTCCTCAGTGTACATGTAGAATTTTGCCTTTTCAGTATCCTTACACCAGGCTAACTCTCACAGAAATATGAGAATTTCCTTAAGGGCCTCAGAAAGTGTTTAATTTCCATGTTAGTCTCTGGTGTACTTCACTTTCAAAGTATCCAAGGACTTAGTAGGTCACACAAAAGCATTACTACCCTGGCCTTATATTTTCCACATCTAGCAAGCCACAGAGTACACAGTACCTAATCCAATTATCACAGATAGAATTATGTTGCCGGGAGCTAGCACTTAATATTGCCTAAGTCTTTAGAATAAAATCACCTGAACATGAGGGGATAAGAAAAGAATAAGAAAATTTGGTTTCTGGTTCACCAAATCAGATAGTGGATACACACTGTCCTGAATCCACCTTCTGCGGCTTTTAAATTCAGTTGGGAGAAATTCCTAGTGCAAATGCAATATTCATACCTACGTCTGGGGATATTTCCACCTATGCTTGATCCTATGCTTGATCCTATAATTCTCATTTCCCTTTGAGCCCTATTTCTAACATGACAGTACTAGATTAACAGTACTAAATTCTATGAAGTGACATAGCATCACTCCTATTTTTTGACCAGTCTATTTAGTCCTGTGTGGCAGTGGATTCCCTTAGGACTAAGAAACCTGCCTTAAGGAAAGGTTTCTCTGTCATTTGTACTCAAGCAATCAAGATCAACTTCAGACCATGCACTGAGAGATGGCACTTCAGTGTAGGCAGAAGCAAGCATAAAACTCAAGTTAGTGCCCTCGTTTTCCTGAATGGAGGTTCCTTGAATAGAGGACACTACCCATGGCTGGTCATCTCAAACTTTTTAGCTAGCCTAGCGCTGATAGTTTACATCTGAAACCTCAGCAGGACACATGATCACATCAGAACTTAGCTGTCTTGCAATTGGAAAGCAGTTAGCATTGTTCAGCCCCCAGACTCATTCCCGATGCACAAAAGGCCCTCTGCTTTAAAATCCAGTGTCGGCCTCTCACATACATGCTTGAAAGAAGTCCTTTCTTGCTCAGCACCAGGAACCCATATTCTGAGGCTGACCACACCTACTAAAAAATTCTCCAGACTCGTGACTTTGCTTGCCCGTTTCTGCTATGTACCAGAAATGGGTAAAGCCAGCAATATGGACCCTGGGATCAAATTTCTGCCTTAAATTAGCCTGGCAACTACAGTCTCAGTGGCCTACTATCCTCTGTTGAGGTCACATATTTCTTGTGACTCTACTCATGTGCTCCATTGTGGTTCTTGCTGAAGTGCAGGCTGCAGATGTTTCAGCTGAGGTGTCTAACCTACAGAAAGAACCCTTTGTCTGTAGACTGAGTCTCCATCTGCTATAGTTTTTCTTTAAAGTCAGAATTGCTTGTGGCTGCCTTAAAGTTTCATGCACAGTCCACAGACTCTGAAAGCTAAACCAGAATTCATCAAATTGTACGCTTAAATAGGTAAATTTTGTATGTAAATAAAACCTTAATTTTAAAAAATGATGTAGCAAAGCAGACAAGAAACAATCCATAGGGACAGAAAAAATCAGTAGTTTCCAGGGACTGGAGGCAGGGGAAGGATTGACTAAAAAGGGACATGAAGGAACTACTTAGGGTGATGGATACATCTTGATTATAGTGGCATCTACAAGATTGTTTTTGCATTTTAAAGAATTCATAGAACTCTAAATGTAAAAAAAATGACATTTACTGCACTTCAGTTATACATCAATAAACCCATTTTTTTTTAAACCTTGGAGTTGGTAGATCTTCGTAATTATTCAGGTTTTTTAAAAAATTATATTAGGCTCAGTAGGTGTTTTTATTCCTATTCACTTTGAGACTTCCTGTCCATTTGCTGTGCCTTTCAGCGTCCCAGTGCTCTACCCTGTGAACTGCTCTCACTGTACATGTGTCTGGAAGTTGTACCCTGCTTGTAGGAATGTGCTGAATCACCCCTAAATCAGCTGTCTCAAACACAAACTCAAGCATTCAGTATCAACCTCTCCCTGCACAGTGTTTCTGGTCTACAGAAGCATAGCTGGTAGGAATCTCAACTCAAGTGCTTCTTAAAAATTCATACAGATTTATTTATTTATTTATTTATTTATTTATTTATTTATTTAGCGGTACGCGGGCCTCTCACTGTTGTGGCCTCTCCCGTTGCGGAGCACAGGCTCCGGACGCGCGGGCTCAGCGGCCATGGCTCACGGGCCCAGCCGCTCCGCGGCATGTGGGATCTTCCCGGACCGGGGCACGAACCCGTGTACCCTGCATCGGCAGGCGGACTCCCAACCACTGCGCCACCTGGGAAGCCCCATACAGCTTTTTAAAAAATTAATTAATTAATTTTATTTTTGGCTGTGTTGGGTCTTCATTGCTGTGCGTGGGCTTTCTCTAGTTGTGTCGAGCGGGGGCTACTCTTCATTATGGTGCGCGGACTTCTTATTGCAGTGACTTCTTTTGTTGTGGAGCATGGGCTCAAGGCGCGTGGGCTTTAGTAGTTGTAGCACGTGGGCTTTAGTAGTTGTGGCGCGGGCTCAGTTGTTGTGGTGCATGGGCTTAGTTGCTCCACGGCATGTGGGATCTTCCTGGACCAGGGCTCGAGAACCCGTGTACCTGCATTGGCAGGTGGATTCTTAACCACTGCACCACCAGGGAAGTCCCGTTCATACAGCTTTTCCTTTGCTTATCTACCTATGTCACTTCACACAATTTATACTTCTGTACATTTTATTCAGGCAGTTTTTTCCTTGTACCTGAATACTCTATCAGTTAGGGTTCAATCAGTGAAGTACAACTACTAGGAGATACACACACACATATTTGGATTGGTTACTGAACTTGACCTTCAAAAACATAGGAGCTATTTAAGCAGGTTAAGCAGTCTCTTTCAGGCTGTTTGTTGTCTTTGCCTCTGAGGCTATACCATGAAATTACCTAGATGGTCTTAAAGTTTCCCGTAGATTGACTTACCATTAGCTAATTTCTTCCAGACTCTAGGCCCCTGACCTCTCTTTACTTTCTTTCCTTTTTTCTTCCTTTTTTTCATTCTCTTTCTTTCTTTTCTTTTTTATCTTTGCTTCCTTCCTTCTTTCCTTTTTCCTTTCTTCTTCCTTTCCTTTGTTAGCTACAAAAAGGCTGCTGCTTCACTTCCACCCTCCAAATCTCACTTAAGAAACTCTATCGTGGTCTTGGCTAACCTGAAACATGCAGGGTAAGGAATCTTGGGAAATATAGATTCCCAGTTGACACATTGCAAAACTACCACATTCTCTCTTTTGCTCTCTATCAGGAATAAAAATAGTCACCATGCAAGACTCTTTCTTAATGTAACACCCTCTAAGATACCTGTCCTTCTCTGGTCTCTCTTTTTCATTATTTTACAAGATCACTTACTAGAATAGAATTGATTATTCTCTTCTTGTCCTCCTTTAATACTTTTTTTCATATATTTAACTGATTGTTTATCAAAATATTAAAGGTAATTTTATATGCAAATTGCTATGCATAGGAAATCTGCCTACTGAAGGCATAAAATTGTGCTTAGAAGTGTGGAGAAACTTAGCCAAACTTTTTGAATAATGTTAATGGGAAAATATAAATATATAAATTAATTAACAGCAAGATTATTACTAATCATTCCTTTAACTTATTTCTACTTAGACCATTCTTTAATAATTGTCTCATATTTTCTTTTTAGAGCAGGAATTCTTCACACCCAAAACTGACATGCTCCCTGTATTCTCTGTCAGTATACCTCCTGCCTCCTACAAGTCTGCATAATATCAATTATAAATTTTTAACCTGTATTTCTTTTTTCTACATCAACTTCCCACTCTGAACTTTTTTAACAGTTCCTTTCATCTTAAAAGAAAATGAACTCTTCAGCATCACCCTCTGACCAGTAATTATTTTGTCTCTCTCCTTAATTTTACCACAACATTTGTTGCAAATGTGGATAATAAAGTTTTTCACACCTTTCCCTGTGATTTATCACTTCAGGTACAATTAGGCTTTCCTCAACCATTGATTGTAGTGACTGTAATTAATTTTTCTCACTTTTAGAAATATTTTGCATATAAGCAAAAGAAAACCTGGTTAAGGGTAACAAAAACAAATATAGTTTATTTTTCCCACGAAATGTAGGTAGTCAGGGCAGCCCCCCAAAGACATCAAGGAGAGCCAAGGTCCTTCTACACTGATGCACCTCCATCTTTAAGGTGTTTTGTCCTCAAATTGAAGTATGCTGGTGCACCATCAAAATGCTCTTTAAATTTAGAAAATGTGAGACACACCAAGAGTCAAAAGAAACTACAGCCCAGTCTATCTAAATAACTTTCCTGAAAGTTTAATTCTGTCACTTCTTTTCTTCTTATATATGCTTTCACAATGTAACGTTAGGTGACTGCCCTCTTGTTGGATTGTTTCTTTTATAACCTTACTATTCAGAAACCATCTTTAAAACAACAAATTTTATTTTCACTGAACTTCTATTTTCTTTTGTATGAATAACAATACATAATTTTCTTAGACCTAACATTTGACTAAGATATTTTTCATCCCTTTACTCTCAACTATTACTTTATTTAAGCTTTTTTTGTAAGCAATATATAGTTGGATTTGTAAAATTAAAATTGATATTGCAGTGTCTTTAATGAATTCATTTTATCCATTTAATTTATTTTGATTACCTATGTAATTGTACTGCAAATGAAAGTCTTGTATTTAATTTTGCTTTACTTCTTATTTTCTATGCCTGCTTTCTATTGGATTGATATATTTGCTTTGCTACTTTGACATTGAAAGGTATAAGTTGTAGTAACTATTTTTAATTTTAAATTAATTAAATTACATTTAAAAATCTAAGGTTAATCTGTATATCTATTTTTCTCCTGAACCAGTTAAGAATGGTTAACTGGAAAACTTATTATTTCATTATTATTTGTTATAATTCTGACTGTGCTTCTTGTATTTATACTCAATAGTTCATTAAAAGGAAGACATTCTTTCCTACATTTTACGCTCACCATTATTTTTTCCGCATAAACTTTTCTTCTGTATTCACTTCTCTCTTAGCTGAAATACATGTTTGACTCATTATTTCAGAGAGGGTATATGGGTCATAAATTCTCTTATCATTTGAGTATCCTGAAACATGTTTATTTCATGATAGCTTGGTTGACTTCAGAGATTTCAGGCAAATAATTTTTTACCTCCATGAAGATATTATTCCATAACCTATTGACATTATATGTCTATGATGATATCTCTGCTGTCATTATACTATTCATACATTTTTAAATTGTCTATCATGTGTGACTGGCAGATCTTAAGATTTCTTACGTCTCTGATATCCTGTAGTTTGACTTTAAATTTTTTAAGGGTGCAGTGTGGTGAGGTGGCACTGTCAACCTAGCCAAGCTGAAACTACACTTGCCAGAGCACACTTCCCTGTTTTGTGCTAGGTTGGGGTTAGTTACAAGATAAATTTCAATGCAATTTGAAAGGTAGTAAAGAGACAGCCATTTTTGTTGTATGAAATTCAGGGTAGGGGACCAAGCCCTGTGCAGTTGTGGATCTGCCAGTTCACCTTACCGGCTTGGGCAGTACCCAGGCCCTCAGGGCTCTGCCTTCTATAGGGTCTCTCTGTTGGCTTGGATCAAATGTATATGAATGTGCAGTTCCATGGAAAAGGATGCTAGGTTGTCCTGCATGTCACCCAAATAATTATGGTTGGAGGTGGTATAAGTCAGATATGGAGTCCAGTTTAACCTCACAGGTTATAGTTTATCTTTTTTTTCTCACTCTTTCACAATTGAGGTCCAGATCCTTTTCTTGACCCTTGCCCTGTGTGGCCCATAGCATTAAACCCATACACAAAAGCAGAGATGGCACAGATTTCTTAACCAGCTCCCACAAGATGTACATTCTAGCACCTGTAATAAATCTGTTAATCTATATCACTAACCATGGTTCTCCTTGTTTGAATGAACCATGATAGAATTCTTATTTCTAATTTATTCATTCATTCATCTATTCATGCTACTTGGCACTTGATGTCCTTTTCAGTTGTGATGTGTCGAGTGTTCAGTTTTGGAATATTTTTCAGTCATTATTTTATAAAATATTGTTTCTCAAATATTCATCTATTTATAGATTCTTCTCAAAGCTCTGTGGTGTAAATTTGCCATTTTTTTTCTCCATGCCTGTTAATAGTTTTTCATATTTTTTTCTATTGCTTTGACAGCATTATGATATAATTTCTTTAAAAACTCATCTTTCAATAAGTTAATTTATCTCTCTACTATTCTCAAGTTAGATTTTATCCCATATATTGAGTTTATTTTTTCTACCCTTATTTATTATTTCAGATTACTTAATTGTGTTCCTCTTTTCTTTCTATTTAAAATAAATCTGTCCTCATCTCATTTCTTCTTTTTGGTTCATAATCCTTAATTTTTTCAATATTTACAGTTTATCTTTTATGAGTTTGAAGATCTCCAACAAACTTATTTGAAAATCATTTAAATTCCTATATATTTTTTCATTTAATTAAGAATTAATCTTTTATTTTGTCAGTGCTCCCTTTTAGCATGCATTGTTTTGAATTGTGTTGAAAAGTTTTTCATTCTCTTTCATCTTTACTGGAAGTTTAATTTCTTTATATTTTTTTCTCTGTCTTTATATTCAGTCTGACTGTCCAGTGGTTTCTTCTATCCAGAATTACCAAGTCAGAAGATAGTCTTATACTGGTGGGGCTGTCTTCTTATCCCCCAAAATCATCAAGATATTTCATAGTTAATCCTTAGACACTGAATAAGATGGCAGCTTGGCCCAGTTCTTTGCAATGAATTGGTATTTCCTCTCCTCTACCTAGTTACGAACCTTTATCAAATCCAGAATGTAGGCAGTAGTCAGAGGATGTTTCTTGAGGTGCATTCTATGATCTGGGCTGCATTATGCTATTCCTTGATTTCAAACCATGAGCTTGGTTGTAGTCTATTGACTTACATACAGTAGTCTATTAGCCAGCAGGAGCTAAATATTTGACTGCCTTTGTGTAGACAGCCTTTTTTAACCTTATGTTTTGTTATTGTTCCATAGATATATGGACTTTAGAGAATTCTATTTAAATCCTCTGTTAATATTTCATTTATTATATGTGCATTTTTGGTGCAGAGTTGAAGGAAATTAAATCATGAAGATACAATGCCATCATGACTTGGTTAAAAGCCCCACATATACTATCTACCACAGTTGGAAAACTTTTTCTGTAAAAGGCCAGATATTAATTAGTTTGGGCTTTGCAGGTCACATAGAGCCTCTGTCATATATTCTTTTTCCATAAACAAGTTTTAAAATGTAAAAAACATTCTTACCTTACAGATATATTATAGAATATATACAAGGTAAGAAGATAATTTTATGCTATCACATGCATAAATTTAGGCTGTTAGGACTGACATGGTGTGCTGACACACTAAACAAGTATATATAGTATAAATTTTAACTAGATAGACCAGAGTTACATTATGCTTAATCCTAGTTTTCCTCACTGATATACCTTTATTTACTTTTTTGCATAATAATAACTTTTACATAAGTCAATAATTTTATTTTTTTTTCAGGAAATATTAGAGAAAATTAGGAGTCAGTCAAAATAATGGGCAACTCTTAGTGTATATGGAAATATGAGGGTTGAGTAAGGCAACTATTATAAATCAAATAAATGACCAAGGACTGAGCAAATTCATGCTGAAAAGAAGCGAGTTTGAAGGGAATCTTCTAAAAATGGTAAGTATTCATCAGTTATGTCAAAGTATTTCTAAAAGAAAAGGAGCCTTGGTTAGGGTCTCTGCAAGAGTAAGAAAACTTAGTGTAAGTATTTAAGATTAAGAATTCTTTTCTGTTTCTCTCAAGAAGTAGCAGCAAAATCAACATAATCAGCAACTCTCTGAGTAGAAAAGTATTGCTGGAAAAAGACATTGAGCTGTATGATATGTAATTTGCAAAATACAAAGACAGATAAAAGCCTGCTTTTGCTGACTTGTTATGTTATCTCTCAGAGCGTGCAATTTTCAAGAGACTGGAATGGGGAGGTGACAGGAATTTATTTTAGTCAAAATATTGAACTTCCATTAAAGAAAAAAAAATTTAATTTTTGCAATGAACATGTCCTGTACCTTCTGGAAAATTGTTAAATAAGAAAATTAAGAAACTCTATTAGAAAAGTTGGAAAATATTATAAACACTTAATTTATAAAAGTAGACACATGTTCTATAAACATTAAAAATATTTAGCTATATCGTTTTTAAATTTCCAAATATGTCATATAAATTTTCATTAAATTTACAATAATTATCAGTAAACACTAATTATTAAAATTGACTATAGCCAGTGAACTGAACACTTTGAAAGCTTTTGTCAGAAGTTTAAATCAATGCATCTTTTCCAGAGAGAAATTTTGGAAAATACATCAAGAATCTTTAAAAAAATATAATTCTATGTCTAGGAATCTGTTATTCAGATGTAATCAGCAAATACATTTTGTATTTGCCTAATACAAAATGTAGGCAATAATTTGAATAAAAAATAGCCATTACAAAGTTACATACAATAGCCAACAGTAAATAAAAGCAAATAAAATCTCACTAATCTAAATGTTAGTGAGGTTTAATAATCCTATATGTTAAACAAACCTTACCTGCAGAAGTAAAATGTTTAGTCATGTTTTGAAGCTATAAGAGTAGTTACCTCCACTACATGCATATTTCACATGTGATCTGGCATCTGAGGAAATATCTTTGGGTAGAGAAACTTATGGGTTGTGTCAGTTTGTCTATAAAATATTGTGTTTTTAGATGTGTGTCACAAAACTTTATAGAATTGGTTTTTCAAATGAACAGTTGTATTTAACTCCTTTCTTTTATATTAGTTAATGCATGCTACTGAAATTTAGCTATATAGAGAGATATATTTATTTAAAAATGAAAAAATAGAAGTATCATGCAAATTATAACCCCAAAATAGTTTAGAAAACAGATAATTTATTTTAATAATACTTTACTTCCAAATCTGCCCTTATGTTGTGTCTATTTAGCATTTTTATTAATAGTGATTTTTTTAATTATGTAAAGAAGGTATATTTTACTGGCCAGGATTATTTCCTTTACAATAATTTGTGGTTCCCATTTCTTACTTCACAAATAACATTTTCAGCATGTGTAGGTACTCATGCTACTGCATGCGTTAAAAAATAATTAAGTTCTAGATAATAGTCTTAACTCTTCACACAGCTTTGGATAGATGACTATAATGAATATCCTTAAATATAGATTTCTTTTTAACTTATGACATTATAAATGCTACTTTGACCTCTTGCTATTTATAGAACATTTATTGTAGTCTACTTTGTGAACACATACAAATAAAATAAAGCATTATTCATTCTTCATGAGGATATAATAAAAAGTGGACAGAAAACAACTATAAATAGATATACACTTATGTAGCAAACAAACATTAAATAAGTGACAGATGGTGGACAGTTCATAAAAGATTAGTAAGGAGATAAATTATTGGTTTATTCAAATATTCTTTCTCTCATGTATGCACTCAGTAATACTGTTTTACTCATTATATTCAAGGAACATTTGAAGATAGAAAAGTAGAGGTGGCATATTTTTCTCCTAAAAATGTAAGGTCTAATAAGGAAAATAAAGCTGGTAAACATAAAAGTGTAATGATTTTCAAAAGGCAAATTTTATATGTATTAGATCTGGAAAAATAGTTTAATAAAAATTGAGATGCAAGATAATTTATTGTTTGTGTGTATGTGATCGAGGTAGGCTGGTTGGAGAAGTTGCCATTTGAATTGGTTCTTGAATGACATACAGAATTTAAGCTTGTAAGATTAAGATAAAGAACATTTCAGATAATGGTGTAAATGTTTTTGTAGGACAGAAAAAAATGCAATATGAATAGAAAATGCTTGAAGAACAGTATGTAAGAGAACTGGTGTGTGACCATAAAGGGCAAAGTATGCAAGGCTGAATTGAATGAATTTATTCACAAGGCAGAAACCAAGAAATTTACAGTACAAAGAAATGCCAGTGTCAATGCTGAGCACTAGGGCTATGAATCTGCCAAACAAACTTGAGTTTGGCAACCAGTTACAAATCCATTTATAATTAAGAAAAACAAATAAAAACATAATGAGAACTTCCTTTTCTACTTATGCAGGCTATAGAAGATATAAGAGGTTGTTGCTCTAATTCTAATCACCAATACAAATCCAATGAGCTGGAAAATAATATGTTGTTTTTCACATGTCAAAGAACTGAAGATGCAAAGAAATATAAATAAATTAAATTCTAGCAAGTGGCAAACTCTTCGTAAGAGAGAGGAGACCACAGAGAGAGTAAGAAGATTCTTTCTTGGTAGAGCTACAGGAGGAGGAGGACTCTACCATATTTGGTAGTACAGAGAAACTAGTCATGCCTGTCATAAAATGTAATGGTGACATGTGATGTGACTGTATAAAGACTGATGGGGTAGATTAAATTTCTGAGAGGCCCCAGCAACGGAGTGAATGTCCCCTTATCCACCTACTCTTTCCTATAGTCCTTCATTGAGAACATGGATAGTAGGCCAAAGACTAGGGGCACATCAGGAGACTTGAGAAACCTCTATCTGGGGCAGTTTGGGTTTTCAGCTACAAAAGTCCCTGAGAAAAATGGAGAGCTGAGCATTCCAGACATTTAGTTTGCTTAGGCTGGAAGGAGATAGGGCAAGGAAGCATAAAGAAATTACTCTGAGGCATTCTGGGTACTCACAGAGTGATGAAACACCCTGCAGAATAAACTAGGTTCAGGTTTATAGGGTGTAGAGACATTTCTTGAGGCTCAGAAAGCTGGTGACGGGACTATAAAAGAAAGTAAACTGCCCATGTCCCTAAGATTTATCAGCGGCTGGGAACGGGAAGGTCACAGTATCACACAGTATTACACATTCTTAGTATAAATGAATAACTTGGTTCTTCCGTCTCCTCTTCTTTAGTCACTTTCTTTTTACTTCCCTTTCCTTCTGAAAAATTCAGTTCTTAAGCCTCTACATAGGATTAAGTCAGGTGTAGAGCTAGGTGTTTGAGACCCAAGGTTGGAGCTAGGTGTTTGAGACCCAAGGTTGATTAGAAGAATGCCCACAGGTAAGCAAGCACCTGGAATAGGATCTAGAAGTTCAAGCAGAATTGGGGAGGCAGCTCAGTGAGGTGAATCAGAAACTGATTTAAGAGAGGGAGACACCAGTGTAGGAATCTGTAAGATAGTTTGGAAAGAGGAGCCCGGTTGCCCAGTCCAGGCCAAGACTATATGTTACATAGGCCCTGAGTATAAAACTTAAGAGGGTCAAATAACTTTTTCCTTAAAGCAATGTATACCCTTTTCTAACATGCTTGTTTCACTGATGTAAGAATTATTAGCAATTGCATGTATATCATCATGCCTAGCCAACATATATCTAGAGGAATGCATTGTCTGTCACTACTTGGGCCCATGATACTGATTTGTATGTCATCCAAGAAAGAGGTGATGTCAGTAATAACTTCTGCTGGAGTTAGTGACAAGTGTCTTATAATCTATCCTTGGAAACACTTCTCTGATTATTTGTATAAATAATGAGTCAATAATTCCTCCAAGTTTTATACCTGAAATAATCAAGAGTGGACTCATTTTGGAGCTATCTTGTGAGTCAGAATTTCCAGTATAGGTGATTTATAAAATTTGTGTCTCTATACACAGAAGGGTCTCAAAATACTATTCCTAAAGTGTATTATGTGTTATGCTGAGGCAAACAAAACTATGCAGCCTGACTGCAAAGGAAGTAATATCTGGCAGGGGCACATGGGAATCCAGGAAAAATGAGTTAATACACAAGGTTTGATCCAGGACTTTAGATTAGCAGGGTTACATATTTGGATCTCGAATAGTTTCTTCCAGATAGAAGGTAATTTATCCATCATCCAATGAAAGTTGTTGAATTAAAATTTAGAATTACTTGGATTCTGATCAATAGACTCTAATGATTGGTTCTTTTTTCTGGAAGAGAGAGATACTAGAGATGTCAAGGGATAATTTGTTTGAGATCATTTGTCCATGGAGGTGCAAGTGGGACCACAGTTGGCTGTAGTTTCCTATAGTCTTGTTTGATACGACTGGAAGTGCAGAGGTTTTTATCATGGAGATATAACTATGGATAGCATATAAAGCAGTGAGTAAGATGAAGACAGTGACTACTGTCTAATGATGCTACTAGAAGGGGCATTTTCTGACCTAGTTATTAAAGAGGGAAGAAAGGAGGAAAAGAGTGTTAGGAGTGGAAAAATATCAAGGGCTATAGAAAATATAAAGAAGAGTGATCATAAGAAAGCAGATGAAAAACAAAAACAGGAATTAGATAGAATTTTTGGTCTTGTGTCTTTGATAAAGTCTGTCTACTATCCAAGATCAACAGCTTGTTCCAAGTCTTGGGTCAGTTATCTACTTCTAAAGATTGGCTGCTTTTAGAGGATCCCTAAGAATCTTCAGTTTGAGGTCACCTATTAGATTGGCTTTTCTATTGCATGGAATTCTGAATTGCTTCATTAATTGTGAAATATGAACCCAAGGATTGGCTCCTTGGAAATCCATTGCTCTATCTGTTAACGGTACCTGATAAAGTACCTTCTAATGAGGTTCCACCACATTTTCTTGGATGTTTCTTCAAATAGACAAAATCTCCTCTTTGAAGATCATGATGAAGTACTTAAGAGTGTGTGGGAAGGCAACCTGTTGGTGATATAATTGGGAATAGTATATAAGTCACTTGCAATTTTTTGCCATGTCTGCATTCAACAGGGCAGAGTCTAGTATTGGAAGTGAAATCCCTAAACACATGGGTCTTCCAGTTATTAATTCATAGGAGGGGATATGATGTGTCCCTGAGAGAGTGAACTGGGCCATGTTTGGGCTTCCAGGAAATTCTTACTAAGGACTTAGTCATTTCATAAAGAAGTGCCCCAATCTCAGAAAAATTTGATACCCATTGTCTGAAATACTCAGTTAAGCTTAGAAACCCTGTCAACTGTCATTTTGTGAGGGGTCTCTAATAAGTTTGGATAGTATTTAAATTAACAGGAGAGATTAGTCTTCTTTCTTTAGATAGATAATTTCCTAAATAATAAACTGTTTCATCAAAATTGTGATTTATGTAACTTTCTTCCAAGGCTCAGAGCAAGTAAATTAATTTTCATTTTTCAGGTTGCTTTGTTTCTAAATAAAGTAGGAGATTTTATGTGTGTGTGTGTGTGTGTGTGTGTGTGTGTGTGTATGTGTGTGTGTGTGTGTATGTGTATGTATGTGTATATATGTAAAATCAGAACTCAATCAAAAAGATAATTTAAATCTTTTAAATCTTGATTGAGGATCTTGGAAAATAAGAGAGGGCTTCAATGAACCCCTGGAAGCATGACTGTTCAGGTATATTTCTATCCTCCCCAGGTGAAGGCAAAACATGTTGACTGTTCTAATTTGAATCACATTGAAGAAAGGTCAAAGGTCCAGTATAGTGAATCCCCAGGAAGAGTTGATGACAGGTTGGATTTGGGTTAGGTTCTACTGGGACAAGAGGGATAACAATTTTGTTGATGACTCAGGGGTCTTGAACAAATTTATCTATATCTTTGTCCATTTGATTTCTTTACTGGTGAGATGGAAGAGGTTATATGGATCTGTGTAGAGTGTTAGAAAGTCTTTAGATATAAACCCTCCAACTATAGGTTTGAGTTCTTCTTTTGCTTCTGGCTTTAAGGGATATTGGGAAATTTTGTGTAATGGTTTGGTAGAATAAGTCTGAACATTAAAATTTTCTGCTCCAATTATTTTTCCTAAGTCAATGGGATTTTTAGCCCATAGAGTGTCGGGTATGGTATTAAATCTTTATATGGAGTTTGCATCAAATATAATGGAGAAGGCTAAGGTATACATCAGAGCATACACAACTTAATAGAGGTGTCCTTTGGAATTTTGAAAAAAATTTCCCCCTAATATGCATTTAACACTGCAACTCCATTTACAAAGTCTTTCCTCATTAAGTTTGCAGGGGTGGAATAACAGAACAGGAGGACTTTTTTTTTTTTTTTTTTTTTTTCAGTTAATGGCCAAGACTTACAGTTAAGGTCTTGGAGATAAATAAAAATCTGTGGGTTATTTGAAATACCTACCGCCTGTATGGTATGTGTACTCTTAGGAAGAAGTTGATTAATGTAGAAAGAGTAGTGCTTGTATCCTCTAGGAATTAATGGGATTGACTTTCTATATTTAGTTAATTCACCTTGAGTGTTCAAGGATAAAGTTTGATATTGGATGCTTTTTCCTTCCTTGGAGAACTTTTATTGATCTGAATTAATGGCTTTTCCTGTGTCTTGATTTTCCTTTTGTAAAATGGGACTAAGTTTTTTTACAGTGTCCCTTATAGTTTCTACAAGTACCATTGCCAACAGGTGGATAGGAAGTGGGCCACCTTAATGTTTGATCTTCAGAGTTATAGTTTACTTTGGATTTGGGTTGTGCCTTTTTTTTTTTTTTTCTAAAGGCCTTTCAAAATGTTCTGCCAGGTGTTGTATTTCAGGATTTCAGGTAATGAGGCTATTTCTTTTTCTAACTTGTGTTTTCAATTTTTGCTCTGAAGGCCTTCAGGGATTAGATGAGAATGACGGGAACAAATCAAAAAGGCACAGAAGCTAACGTAAAGGTATTCTCACTGTCAGCCAAATCTGGGAGAAAATGGGCAGCAAAATAACTAATAATAGTTACCAATTATAATCTGTTGATAAATGGGAATCCATGAGCCCACATTAATATAAATAAGTTAATGAATAAAGTGATATTTGATATTTACATAGTATAGAAACCTAACACCTCCCTAATCACATAGTCAAAGTGCCCATTACCAAATATGGGTCATATTTGATGTGCCACCTGATAGAACACAAAGAAAACATACCATCACCACTTGTGCTGTATTTAATCATAAGAACATCAGAAAAATCCAAATTGAAGGACATTCTATGAAATATTTGGCCATTAACCCTTGAAAATGTCAAGGTCCTGAAAGTCAAAGAAAGATTGAGGAATTATTTCAGATAGAGAATAAAACAAACGAAGAATAAAATGCAACACAGTATTCTGAACTGGATCTGTTTCTGTAATGACGATTAGCAAAAAATGAATATATTCTGAAGATTAGATGGTAGAGATGTATTAATATTACTTTACTAATTTTGATGTCTGTATTGTGGTTCTATAGGAGAATATCTCTGTTATGAAAACTCCACACTCAAGTATTGGGTGGTAATAGGGCATCATGTGGATAATTTATTCTCTAATAGTTCATTAAATATTCCTGTATGTTTGAGCATGCTGCAAAATTAAAATAAAATGAAATTATAATCATGAGAAATGAGATAAAGAGAAATTGAGGGGTATATTACAAAGCAATGTCCTCTCCACTTCACAAACATTGTTGTCTTGAAGGACATTCCAACCAAATAAAATGCATGTTTCTGAATGGAAAAAAATGGGGTGCTATAAAAGACAGTATTTTAAAATGAGCATGATTTTAATCTGGATAGTTTTAAACAATGTTAAATTTCCTGAATTTGATCATTGTTCTGCAGCTATGTATCAGAATGTCCTTATTATTAGGAAATGCATGCACAAGAATTCAAGAAAACAGTGCCTGATCTCTGCAAATTACTTGCTGATTTTTTCAGAAAAAAATAATAAAGTAAATGTGCAAAGTATAGGTGAAATATAGGAAAAATATATGAACTTAGGTAAAGAAATTATAAAAGCTATTTGAAATATTTTTGCAAATTTTATGGAGGTCTGATGTTCTTCAAATTAAAAATATAATTAAAAATAATAACGCTCTAGAAAATAGAAATGAAATGCAATTTCCTGCTCATACCAGCAATCTATGAACAAATTTAACAATAATTTTCAGGGCCCATGTGAAGATAGCTAGAAAGACTTTACTAGGAGAGATAATAGTCTAAAAAAATTAGAGAAAGTATTAAACCACAATAGTAATCACGAACAAATATGAAAATAAAAATGAGATTGGCTTTTTGTCCACCAATTTGGAAATTAAATCACAAAATAATATTTACAATTAATGTAAGTATATGGAGCAATGGACTCTCTTACACTACTTAAGGGATTTTATGAATTGGTTTAACCATTCATTTGAGTAATTCTGTAATAAGGTTAAATGCATAATATAAAAATCCTTCAGGTTTTTCAAAACTTTTGAAGTGGTGTGAAGTCACTCACCTGTTTTCTGGTCAATCTAGTCCCTCATTCTTCCCTGACTTCACTCAGGGAGGTTGAACCAAAGAGAAACATTGATGGGAGATTGCAGGCAGACAAAGAGAGCAGCAAGTGTATCTGGCTGAAAATATCTGTGGCTTCAGATCACCATTGTGCTGGTCAGGTGGTGATTCTAGCTGGTATCCAGCAGGCAGCCTCAGTTTTTGGGTGGCAGCCACACTGTCTCTTCTTTTACCCTTTAAACTCAGGTGGGTAGCAGCTTCAAGATGTTGCTAATTTCTGAGTTGCTTCACTGTTCCATTTGTATTTTTTTTTATATACATCTTTATTAGAGTATAATTGCTTCACAATGCTGTGTTAATTTCTGTTGTACAACAAAGTGAATCAGCCATATGCATACATATATCGCCATTTCCTCTGCCTCTTGAGCCTCCCTCCTTCCCATCCTCCCTATCCCACCCCTCTAGGTCATCGCAAAGCACCTAGTTGATCTCCCTCCATTTATCTTTCAAATAGGTTATTGAAAGTAGATTTGTAATAGAAACACTTGGCATGAGTTTTGTTTTACTGATGGGACCTTGATTGATATAGCATGAATTCTACCTGTAGGACTGCATCCTAGAGACAAAATACACTAAACATCTGCGTTCAAGATTGCTCATCACAGCCCTTTGAAACAGCAAAACATAGGAAGCATTTAAATATCCACAAGTAGTTGACTGGTTAAATATAATGTTTATTCATATTAGGCAATACAGTGTAGCTACCAAAAATTCTGTTTTAAAGTTCTTATGTTTTGGAAAGTTGTTCAGTTTGTGAAGTTTGGTGAAAAAAAAAATTATCCAAATTTTATAATAGCCTTAAATTAGCAAGTAGAATAAAGTTTCTATCATTGACTTTTCTAATTTCTGGATTGCAGGTTATCATGAATTAATTTTTTGTATTTCTCATTTTTTTCAAAAAACATTTAATTCTGTTATTAAACAATATTACTTAAAGGAAAAACTTCAAGGTGATGCTAGTGAGAGCATGCAAGAAATTTTTTTCTACTTCCTCTGCAAATGGCTATCTTTGCATCCTCTTAAGGAGCTGGATAATATTCATTAAGGCGGAGTCACATTGAAGATATGTCTGCATCGAATATGTTGTCTTTCATTCCTGTTACAAGAAATTGACTACAGTCTATCTTTATTATTCATGAATTTGTATTTACAAATTTGCCTACTCACCAAAATATATTTGGAACCCCCAAATCAGTAATCATGGTTCTTTCTCCATCATTTGAGAACATGCACAATATCAATGAAAAATTTGAGTCCCTGTTGAAGTTGATCAAAATGAGCCTCTGCCTTCTTTTGTTAGCTCTCATAGTAAATAAGGGTCCTTTTCATGGTCTATTTTGAGCGATATTTACATTTTTTTCATCTTTGTACTTTTTTTAGGTGATTTCTTTGTATAAAATGTCCCCCCAAGCATAGAACTGGTGTGCTAACTAGTGTTCTAAAGCTCGAAAATGCTGTGATGTTCCTTAGAAAGAAAATGCATGTGTTAAATAAGATTTGTTCAGCCCTGAGTTAAAGTGCTGTTGGCTGTGAGTTCAGTGTTAATGAGTCAACAATATATGGCTGACCCTTGACCAAAGCAGAGGCTAGAAACACCCACCCTCAGTGCAGTATAAAATCCACATATAACTTTCAGTTGACCCTCCAAATCCATGGTTCTGTAACCAAGGACTCAACCAACCATAGATCATATAGGATTTACGATAGTAAATAGTAGTATTTACAGTAGTAGTATTTACTATTTCAAAAGCCAATTACTGTAGTGTTTACTATTGAAAAAAAAATGTGCATATAAATGGACCCACACAATTCAAATCCATGTTGTTGAAGTGTCAACTGTGTATTTAAAAAGTTGTCTTTGAACAGAAGCACACATGAAATAAGGTTATGTTTGACTGGTTGATGAAAATATTGTGACCAGATGCTCGCAGGAACCAAGCTTGTACTTCCTCTAGGAGCAATGGTTCAGTATTTGCGAATTCAGTGTTTGTGGGTAATTTATAGAACTTAACTGCTACAAATAACAATTGACTGTTTTAGCTAGTCTTCTAAATAGTTTCTACGTAACCTCTAAATAGTTTTATAGCTTACCCAAAACTCTTTCAGTGAAATGTCAGTTTTTTACAACAGTTTCTGAAATATATTCCTCGAGCCCTAATGTTTTATGGTGGTCCCTCAGTAGGCACCTTCCTGTGGAACAAGGGAGGGAGATCATAGCAGTGCAGTCTCTGTATCTTCTACCCCATTTTTCAGGGCTTCATCTCTTATACGCGTTGAGGTTCATTCAGGATCTTATTTGTACGATTTCTGCTGATAAAATAGAAAAGGAAAAAAAAATGGGTCTAAAGGCATTTTACAGTCAATCATGATGGCATTAATAATGTTGATACTCAAGTTATTAATATTGTTATTTTTAAAACATAGAGAACTCAAAAATGGAGAAGTATTTAGGTATAACAATAAAATTCTAGATGTTAATTATAACTATATATTAGAAAAGGCAAGGGCTTCCCTGGTGGCACAGTGGTTGAGAGTCCGCCTGCCGATGCAAGGGACACGGGTTCGTGCCCCGTTCCGGGAAGATCCCACATGCCGCGGAGCGGCTGGGCCCGTGAGCCATGGCCGCTGAGCCTGCGCGTCCGGAGCCTGTGTTCCGCAACGGGAGAGGCCACAACAATGAGAGGCCCGTGTACCGCAAAAAAAAAAAAGAAAAGGCAAGCCTTTCATTGCATTGAATTTTTAAAGTAAAATGACTAATTTCTTCAGAATTAACATATATTAATTCAATATTTTAAGAATATAATTAGATCTTGTGCAAGAACACTGGCAGAGGTAATGAAAAGTAATTATAATGATTTTTATCCAGAAGGGAGGTACCCGGCAACTGTTTGCCTGGAAAGGGGTGATCAAGACAAAGAGAAGTAAAGGTCACTTAGAGATGGCCTTAAGCCAGAACAATTGATGTGGGGCTTGGGAGGGGAATATGTGGAGAAGAGGACAGGGTTGGCATTAAGAGGCATGGAGAAAAGAGAAGAAACATAGCTAATCTGGGAGGGAAGGGTTTTTTCTTTTTAAAATATGTACAATCAGTTGTTCAAATGTAAAAATTCACAGGGATGTTCAGAAAGCAACTGGAAACAGAATAACTGGAGGTAGAGAGGGGAAGACAATGGTGAACCTATTTTTGGAGATTTCCACAGTTAGAGATACTCATAACTTATGTTGAGCAGGGTCAGTTGAGTTTTATAATTGGGATAAAAATTATTTAACAGAATTGGTTTTATTCTGAAAATGTAAAGGAAGTGTGACTGATGATTAAATGTCCACAAAGATAGCCTGTCTTATTTGAACTCCCCCTTGAGTGAGAAAAAGAAATAAAGTCTCAGTGTGAAGTCTCATATGCCTGATTCCTGCTGACTCTACTAAATGTTGTGCAGGGTAAACACACATCACCGATTCTCTCCTTTCAGTAAAAAAAAAAAAATTCTGATGATACCCTAAATAAAAGACAAATAACAGGAAAACCTTAATAAGTCAAAATTTTATTTCAAAATAAATCTCTATAGGGATTTCTTTGTTCTCTCTCTCTGTCTCTCTTTCTCTCATTGATATAATTAGAAAACTAATACCTGAACAAAATGTATAGCAAAATCATTACTTTTATTAAACTTTGGCATCTGTATATATATCAGGTTAAATTCTAGTTGCAAGGCAATAGAAATAAATGATGTAGACTCTGACCTCAAAACTATATCTAGTGGGAAGGCAGACAATGAACCAAGTATTACAGTGCAGTGTCAAACACTATGAGAATTTTTCTTAGGGTATGTATCAGAAGGGGATGGCTCATCTACTGTCAAACACGAGAGATTTGGGGGTAGTGAACAATTAATACCACAAATATGAAAACCATTTTTAATTATTTGGAAATTAATTAAACTTTACACACATGGTTATTGTGTGCCCTAGAACCCATAAAATTAAAATTTTATGTATACATACATAAAATTATGTGTATATTATGTGTACATTATGGGATTTTTACATGCAAATTTTTATATTTATATTATGTATGTATACACAGAAACACACACACACATGCACCACACTCTCATGATTTAGTCCAAGCTTTGATCTGCAGACCACGTCGACATGAAGAATTTGAGTTACTTGACCAATGTGTCATAGCTGTTGCAAATTACCACTGACATATCTTTCTCCAATGGCAGTAATCTTTCTCCAGGGGAAACCTGCCTGATCAGGCACATAATTCCCTGACTCCTAAAGAAAAAGACTAGGAAGCACTGAGATGGAGGATACAATAGCTGAATTAGACTAAATAGTGAGGTTGAAGAAGATCCACAAGGTGCAGCTATTGAGTTAAATGTAATATCAAGAATGAGAACGTGTTGGAAAGGATTTAAATTCTAATTATTGGTCACATTCTTTATCTCAGATTAAATTCTGTAAAGGGCTGCCCAGCATTCTGCTAATTCTTCCTGACAAAGTGAGGCCTGGACTCCAAACCATTATTCTAGTATTCAGGGCTCTATACAGTAGCCATGTGAGAATTGCCACAAATAAATGCTCCTGGAATTCCTGTGATAAAGAGGGAGTTATTCTGCTGAGCTGATGATGACTTTATAAAGGAACAGGTTTGAATTAGAATGTATAAACTGATAGATGCCTAAAAGCAGGCTTAGGGAGAAAAACATAAGGTGACTTGGGTCTGATATTTCAGATTAAAATACCCTATTTTCTTATGTTTGAATCCAATTTCCAAATTATTATTTTCAGCTTTAGCAGTCACATAAATAAGATAAAGAAACACTAGGAAGTGAAGGTTTGCCAATCTTTCACCCTAAAATATCATCTTTGAGAAACTGCTTTCGAGAGACTTTGGCATTTCAAGTTTAGGTCTTATTTGGCAGTACTGCTCTCTTCTGTACATTGTTCCAGGAAAGTGTGGAGTTTAAGGAAATGGAATTTTTATACGCTTTTTATCCCCTTGCCTACTGATGCACTGATATTTTGGCACCCTAGTAAGATCACAGAGCTTTTCTGCAGTGCATTTTATTTTTAGGAAACTCCAGTAGCTTTATCTGCTTCTGTCATCTTTCATACAGGTGACAGACAGACAGACAGACAGACACACACACACACACACACACACACGAAGAAAGTAGAGAAAATCCCTCTTTTTTGGATGTACTTTTAAGGAGTCACAGAGTTTTCTTTCTTATACTAGGTAAAATCAGGTTCAAAATCCAGTCCAGAGTTCCAGTAAGGCTCATACTCTGACAAGCTTCATCACTGGTGGATTTAGAATGTATCATTGCAACTTTGCTATTTTATTTAAATAACAATCCCTCAAAGGAATTTACTAGTAATAAAAATAATTAAGACTTATATAACTTCAGCTCTCAAGACCTTATTCAATTATTTTTTTATTTCATACTGCCTCTTATTGATACAAGTTTATGAATGTAGTGAAGGAATATCTATGAACTGTGTGTGAGATTTAAGCCCACTCACTTTAATTCCAAACTATTTTATTACCCCTCCCCACAAAAAAAACCATGTGGTTAGAACAAAGACGCTCTTAACAAAACTTGACACTGACACTGGGTCAAAATTATACTTC
The DNA here is from genome assembly GCF_003676395.1 of Aethalodelphis obliquidens. Lineage (NCBI taxonomy): Eukaryota > Metazoa > Chordata > Mammalia > Artiodactyla > Delphinidae > Aethalodelphis > Aethalodelphis obliquidens. Next base: position 20,459,143 of record NW_020837973.1, on the reverse strand, counting down.
AAAGCACCCTCCAATTTCCCCAAAGACAGGAAATTGGAAAGAAATGAGAGGGAAGATTTAGCAATTCAATAAGTGGGAGTGGGAACCTCTTTCCCACAGTTTCCAAAATAATAAGGACTCTGATTTCAGACACATAGAAAGTGCTCTAATGCAATTTGTTAGATCAATAAAAAATGAATTAATAAATGTTATGCACAAAGAGAATTTAAAAAGAACAAGGCTCAACCCGATCAAAACTGCGGGCTCATACCTTTGAACAATAATCTCTGAGTACTGAGGCGACTCTTTCTTTAATGAAGTGCTTGTCAGTCTCTGTCCAATAAATACCTTCTAAGTACAGCAAGCCGATGCCTGGCACAAACTGTAGTACTATTTATCAATTATTTATATATTTTCATTTTTTTGAAAACTCCTAAATCAGCAAACAAACCACAGGAGTTCCTGTAGCTTTAATGGAGTTCCCATCAGCCTTTAAATTTTAGGCAGAATTCCTCCTGTGAGACCAGCCAAACCTCAACTATGAAATGCATTTTATCCTAATACAAGAATGACCCAGCACAAAGCATTATGTTTCAGACAGGATACTTTGTTGAAAGAGGAATTTGATTTTAGATAATTAAGTATAAAATAATTTAAAAGAATATTGGGGAGTTCAAAATATCTTTGGAATGACTGCCAGAAAATGTTTAAGTGTAAACGTTCAGATACAGTGTCGAGAACCACAGGCAGATCTACTTGAAGAAATCACCACCGCAACCAGGACCACCACAGGTCCGCGGGGTGTACTGCTACCAGGATTTTAACTTGATTTGCAATCTGTGATGCTGTCAGCATTCACACCACTGCTGCTTCTTCAGGAACCTCATGATGCAACCAATGAGTTCTTCATGATCCACAAGCTTCTACAGTTACCTTTGTTGACGAAGTTGATTAACATGGAGGTGCCTTCCCCAAGAAGCTCATGTTTGAACTAAATCTTTACCTGAGTAAATCTGATTGGTTAGACCTAGATCATGTGCCTGTGACCAGGATGAAAAGGAAGCAGTAGAAGAACATTTTGGGGGTCTCCTTTGAGGAGAAAGTGCTCATATGCTTGCATAATTCCCAACCACGATAAGGTGTTCCAAATTTATTGAAAAAATAGAAACTGTAATGGAAATCTGGCACATTTGCCAAAACCAATTAGTTTTAAGATTTTATTACAATCATAATACAGAGAATTTTCATGTGTCAAGTCAATACAGTCATCCATAATAACTAATCAGTATTATTCCTACCACCACTACTAACTTGCATTTATATAATCATTTGCAATTAATATAACATTAATTAACTTCACATTTTATTTTCCCAATAACCTTGAGAAATAGAACATGGAACCAAGGCTAGAGCTCAGATCTCATTTCCTGTAGCACAGCAGTTCTCAAGAGTTGGACCAAGTACACTTGGTGTGCCCAAGATGCTTTCAGGAGATCTTTGAGGTAAAACTATTTCCACAATGATACTACACTGATATTTGCTTTATTTACTCTTCTGATATTTTATCTCATAGTGCAGAAGCAATAATGGGTAAAACTGCTAGTGCCTTCATACAAACCAAGTAGTGAAGACCAAATTGTACTACCAGTCTCATTCACCTTCACACAATCAGAGGGAGAAAAGAATTATTATTGTTGAAGCAGCAAAAAATGATTAATTTTATTAAACAGTGGCCTTTGAAAGTTATGTTATTTAGGCTAGTATATATTGTATTAATGTTGCTTTTTAAAAATGAATTGATCAATATTTTTAAATCTCTGTGTTAATTTCTCATGCACTAAATATTAAGCTACAAGCCATAATACAAAATTCTTTGTGGTCCTCAACAAATTTTAAGAGTACAGAAGTGTCCTGAAACAAAAAAAATTTGAGAATGTCTCTCCTAGCCTTTCATTAAGGGTTCTACTTCCTGTAATTTATGCATTTTATAAAAAGTAATTATAACAAAAATCTTCAGCATGTTTTTAAAATACTTGAAGTCAGATTCTCGTCTCTGTCATCGTGGTCAAATGCAATGCCTAATATTTACGGTGTCGTCAAATAGGCACGACACAGGATAGCTGTTCAATACATGTCAAAAAGTAAAATTGATGATGCTTAAAATGGGGAAGAAGGTAAGTTTAATAAAATAGTGCATTATTTTATTAATATTTTATATATATTTAAATTATGGTAGTAGTGATTATAATTTGAAAAAAAAATCCAAAGAGGAAAATAACAAAAGCAAAAAGCAGTTATTTAAATAAAACAGAGCACTGCCGTGCCTTTTCCCTCACATGTCAGCCATTACTGAAGCTTTTATTCTCCAGTTGTGTCTTTAGCTGCATGCCATGGAAATGAATTTCTTATTTACTTCACTAGAGTACTTTTATAATGAAACAATTAACAACCCACAAATTGTTAATTCCTTGTTAGTATGAAACCATCTGGTGTCAAATTCTCTATGCCGGGGGGGATTTGAAACAGACATGCTCCCCACAACTTGTTCAGCATTAATCACCAGTGAAACCTGATGACAATAACCTTCTGTTTTTAGAAAAGCAGCTATTGTGTTAGACAGTTCTTTTTTTTTTTTTTTTTGGTACAATGTTTATTTCACTTGAACCTATATTGGAATTTTATTAAATTGCTTGTGTCAGGGGCAATGATAACAAACATTTTAGAAGCTTTGCAAGGTACAGTACAGGAGATGCTTTATATTTATCTGTAGGCACATGCAGCATAATCTTCTTCCCAGCATAATGTTTTAGAGTACTTCTTACATTTAAAAAATATCTAAAATTTATTAACTTACATGCTTCTAGTGTGACTAAAAGTAAAATGTTAGGAAGCATGAAAATAACAAAAATTTAATTTTGATTATGTAATTATGCATATAAAAGGTCATCTGAATCTTGGTCAACCTTTTAGATACATCATAAAAAAGACATGTGACATTTGCGTCATTTCATTGTTCTTCACATTTTATTTTCCCACCTAAATTTTTGTTCACCGTGGTTATCATGTTGACCCAGTTACATATTCCTTAATGATTTCTGAATATCCATTGGTCCAGATATTTTCACCTTTCCCTATGGAACTGGTGAGAGGTTCGGATAATTTGGGAAGTCACGACTGTCAGTGCAGAAGGAATTGCTTTTTCTATTACAGGCACAATTTGACAACCTTGCTTGAATTTCTGGAAAAGACGGTGGTTATAAAAATCATTCTTAAAAATCCCCTTACCTGCAACTCACTTCAAAAGAAGAAGCAAAAAGAAGGAAATACTATTTACAAGGAAACTCAGAAATTTATTATATTATAAACATTAAACAGCATCTTCTATTTGCAATATAATATAAGAAAAATGAAATAAAAAGGATTTCAGATTAACCCATAATTTTTCTATAACAAATGAAAGTGCAAAGTCTTAGGAGGTGGCGCAGAATTCAAAGCACACTACATCTGTCTATCTTGTAGCTTGGTGGAGTATGGGTTAGAAGCAGGCCAAGCTGCAGAGAGGGCAGGCAGGATACTCTACTGTTATCAGCAGTAGTGAACAAGCCATAATAAACACCATCCTGCCAAAATGGACATGAAAAACATGGCTCATATCTCGCTTCTTACCTTGGAGGAATGAGGCCTGGAGATAGGCTATCTTTGCAGCTGTGTAACAAATCTCATGGAAGAGAAGAGCAGGTGATGGAACACAGCGCCAAACGTTTATAACAATTTCACTGCATGGATGTGTCTCTTCTTCCAAGATAAGCCACCTATTACCTATACGTGACAGTCCCAAGAAGAGCCCTATGAAATATATGTCCTCTGATCCTATCCAGCTAGATGTCCCCTCTCCCCAGAAATCATCTGCATGGAGTTTAGCCTTGCCATTTTCTTCTTTTCCCAACAAGTGTGAATATCAAATTTCTTACCCCCAAACCTCCTGGAAAATGTAGTGGAGGACAGAGAGGGAGATGGAAATGGCATATGTCTGGAATGACTACACGGTAACGCTTTCTTTTTTTAGTTCTCTTTGTGTTTGAGCAGAAGTACTGCATCTGCTCTTCATTTGGAAGTTTTACCAGGTGTATTAGCTTTCTATAGCTGCTGTAAAAAATTGCCACACACTTATTTATTGGCTTCTAACAGCACAAATTTATTATCTTACACTTCTCTAAGGCACAAGTCAGTCGCAGGTCTTAGTGGGGTCAAAAAAAGGTGTCGGCAAGATTGCATTCCTTTCTGAGGGCTCTAGGGGAGAATCAGTTTTCTTGTCTTTTCTAGCTTCTGTAAGTCACTTGGATTCCTTGACTCATAGCCCTTTTCCTCCATCTTCACAGCCAGCAATGTTGCATCTCTGACTACTTTTCCATAGTCAGATCTCCTTCTGTCTATCGCTAGGAAAGTCCCAGGTGATTAGACTAGGCCCACCCAGCTAATCCAGGATGATCTCAAAGATCCTAACAATCAAATCTGCAAAGTCCTTTAGCCATGTAATGTAGTATTCACAGGTTCTGGGGATCAGAACTTGGACATCTTGGGGAGTTATTATTCTACTCACCATACCAGAGGAATATTCTCTTGTTTTTGCCTCTGAAAACAAACTTCATTTTACTTTATTTCCACAAAATATCTCTGTATTTTCAGATTTACTTATAAATCTTTTTGCTTAGCCTGCCTTGGCAAATGCTGATTCTTCCTAGTCACACAATGGCTGATCCATCTTTAACTTCAGGTAGAAAGAAGGGAGGGGTAAAGGGGTTAGGAGATAAAGGTACATGCCAATACCCAAAGGTATCTCCCTCCCTTATAAGACTATCATGGGAAATACCCTTAGCAAAATCAGCAAAATTAAACAGTAAAATTGTGATTGATTGATTTTAAATATCTCCTTGTATAGTTCAGTTGAGCTCTCAAGTTTATTTTCCTTCATAAGTGGTGATGCAAATGGCTATGAAACTTAAGAACATTAAGTTTGATATGTACATTTTTAATTTGCTCGACTGTGATGATTCAATGATTTACAAAGTTTGTATATTAAAGACTACATTTCACAGACACTCCTGTACCAAAGATGTCAATCTACTAAATATCTACTGACAAACTCAGATAAAATGTGACCTCCTCAGAGGTTTCCTTTCTGAAACTCCACTAGCTTCTCAATCTCTATTTTATTACTCTTCAGAGGATGCTTCTCTATCAAAAATTATACTTTGCTTATTTAATCATTACCTTTCCCATCCATGGTCCAAAATTTATTTATTCCAGTTACATATAAAAACAGCAACCCCTTTATACTCCATATTTGTGAATGATTGTTCATTTCCTTTCTTTGGAAATAGAAATAAACAAATTAACTGATAGAAGATCTTAAATTTTTAAATAGGAAAATTTCATTTTATTGTAAAAATTTGCTAGGATAACATGATTTCCAATTTCTTAAAATAACTTTCCTTTTAAAAATGTTTGTTTGCTCTTTATATTAATACCATATAATGAAGAGATAGATGTCTGACTACTAAAACTACTTCAAATAAAAAAGTGATTGATGTATGATTGGATCTCCATGTTCAATCATTTCTAAAACATACTGTAATGTCATAAAAGGGCAAGTCATAATGTTATAAAAGGAATTCCCCTACTTTGAAGCATATGTCTAGTTAGAGAAAATACAGAAATCTTCTCTTCTATTTAACATTGTGGGTTCACATTATATTTTACCTATGATAGGGAGAAAGAAATCTTATCACTAAAACAAAAGGATAACATTTCCATAATGCCTATAAGTTGTGTGATATTTTATTGAAAATGGAATAATGAGTAATTAACTAGAAATGACTGGTATTTAACTTCCTCATTGTCTTGAAATTGATTCCACATTGTTTTTTGCTGGTTTCTAAGGAACAAAAATAGGGCTTAGAACTCTGTTGATGTTCACATCATCTGTAAACTGCAGTCTATAGGAGAGCATAAAGGTAAGAACTTCTGACCAAGGACACAGGCCTTGTGAGAAAATAAATTCCATTAAAAAAGTGCTAATGAAGGTTAGGTAATATTCAGAGTGCTGTCACAATTGAACAGAGTGTGCCTTGGGCTTAAGGAAACTACAGTATGCAAATTTCATAAAATTTATGAATTGCATAAAATTTACATATTCTAGAATACAGTGTTCCAGGGTGTTCATTTTCTTTTCACCCTAATTTCCTCTCTTCCCCAAAATCTAAAACATTCCAAGTGCTGAATACAGTATATAAAATATTAGCCCTGAGACCACACACAATATGTATGAGAATTATCAAAAATCGCCCATATAAATACAGAGAAAAATAAATGCAATTCTACTCAGAATAGTTTTGATAAAAGATTAGGCCCAGAAAGAACTGCGTCTCTTCGAAGATAAGTAAGCTGAAGAGAACACACAGCCAAAAAAATGAATCTTACATAATTCTTTTTCAAGTGCAGAAAAAAATGGGAGAAGGGAAATGTCAGACACTATAGAGATGAATAACATGTGTTGGATATATTGCAACAGAAATAAAATGAAATTGCAGGCTAAAACGACTCATCCTCTCAGGAATTCTCAAAAAAAAACCCACTCTTTCAAACAAGGAGTGATAAAGTAATATAATGCAATGAAAAGAGAATTTATGAAAGGAATTAAGATGGGAATGTTATTTCACAATTTGTGAACATGATTAGGAACAGCAAAGACCAGAATTGAACCACCAAAACAGATCACATTGAGAACCTGTCAGAAATATCTTTCAAAGGTTTGAGAAAAAAATACAAATTAATTAAAGTCATAAAAACAAAATTATAATTAAGGAGCATAACCAATGGAAAACATAGAGATTGTTGGTGTTCCTGACCAAGAGAAATAACAACAAAAACAGCAAATCAAAATTTTAAGGAAGCTTTTCTAATTTGAATGAAACCATGAATATTAAACTTCTTCTGAGAAAAGCAAAAAGCAAAGAGAAAAAAGGGTAGATAGATGATAGAGAAATAAATAGGTAGGTAGATATAGTTAGGTATATAGTAGATAGATAGATGATAGATAGAAAAATGAACTTGGTAAAGTTACCAAACTTAAACTTTAGAAAGAATCTTTAAAAATTCAGAGATCTGGGCTTCCGTGGTGGCGCAGTGGTTGAGAGTCCGATGCAGGGGATACGGGTTCGTGCCCCGGTCCTGGAAGATCCCACATGCCGCGGAGCGGCCGGGGCCGTGAGCCATGGCCGCTGAGCCTGCGCGTCCGGAGCCTGTGCTCTGCAACGGGAGAGGCCACAACAGTGAGAGGCCCGCATACGGGGGAAAAAAAAATTCAGAGATCTTTTCAGAAGAACCTGGTCACCTGTAAAGCAAAACATAAAATCATGCCTTTCTTCAACCGTCTAATGGAGGTATTAAATGCAGAACTCAAAGGAGCAGAGCCTGCAGATTTCTGAGGAAGGGAAGATTGAGATTAATTAATTATATATTAAGGCAAGTCATATTCGTGACTGAAGAAAACAGGAATAAAAATTTAGGAAAACCTTTGATTCCTAAAAAGTCAATTGGGAAAGTTAAGCCAGTCAATAAGTAGGTATATATCTCAATAATGAAAACATAAAATGGTGAAGCAATTTAGAGAAGTCAATGAATTTAGAAATAAAATCAATTTTAAATAATCTACAATTTTATGGTTTCACAACACATTAATTTTTAATAAAAAATTAATTAACATTTTTGGACTGAAAATAAAGCCCAAGACTATGACCCTCCCCAAAAAAAGAATGATTTTGGATGAGTTGGAGAAGGAAGAATATGAAATATGTATTCCTACTTCACTTAAGAATGCCAATTATTAATGTTTATTTCTGGACACGGAAAGTTAAAAAACAATTATAACTTATTTATATATGTCAGTTCTCTTAATAGAAAACTGACTTTATAACTCATAAGTTACAAAAGGTGAAAGTAAGATTTAGTAACATGGGAAATACATAGAAAATATTGAGACATGAAACATAGAAAAAAGTCAAACGAACACATTTTACATTGTATAGGATAAACTTACCTCTTAAGAGGAAAAAGACTCACTTTAGGAGACCAAAAATAAGTTTGACTACATATCCCACATCAAAATCTAAAGGACTCTATAAAGTTAAAATTAAGAAAAACATCAACAGATTTAGGCAAATAAAAACCTTAAAAATCTGGCATTACAATACTTATTTCCAATAAATTTCAATTAAAATTAAAAGTACATGTGATATTTCTTTAAAATGATTTCAGGAGCAAACTACAGTGAAGTTGTGAGTATTGGTGGAACAATACATAGATATATAGATGTATGTAAAAATGTTTGAAACTCACAGAGTTACTGATAGGAATAGAATATGATGTTAAACATACATAAACCAGCTCTGTCCTTTAAATATCAAAGTGATTCATAATAACAAGTATACAGAAATCTGAAAAAAATGTAATCATTGTAATTTTTGTGAGTATATTAACTTTATTTACCCTACAAATATCAAATACATCTTCTTTTTGCCTGCTATGGGATATTTTCATAACTCTCCCCCATTAATTTCTGCTCATAATTCTATAACTATAATTATTAAGATCTTTGTCTTCTTATCTTTAGAATTTTAAAGTTTTATTATTTCAATTTTTTTCCTTGAATTCCATTTTCTCTTACTTTATAATTTGTATAGTTACACTCAGGAAATGTAGGTTCCAGAGCTGACAGCCTTGGAGAAGGCTGAGTCCACAATTATAAAAAATGCCTAAAGATTTTCTTCCTCATCTGTTCCAGCAGTACCTCTCCAATTATAATGGTACCCAACTGATGTGCCTTCAGTTCTAAATTATTATGTTACCTTGTACATAGTGGTATTAAAAAAACATCTGTTGAATGAATTAACAAACCAATATGTGTGTGGGTGTGCATATATGTTTGTCTTCCTGTCAAACACCATGTATTTTCCTTATGAAGATTTGTTTTCTAAGTGGCATAGTCTCCAGATTTATAAGTACGGAATGAGGTGGTGGGGAGAAAGGCCTGGGATCCGTGTGCTCAGTTGCTGGAGCCCATGCTAGCTGTGTAGTTATTTCATTTGAGTCGTCTTCTAGGCACTACCTGGGGTTTATTGAGGAACAACTTAGTTTTGAAACATCTAGCAGACATTCATGGGAGGAGGCAGATTACAGACTGTTTACTCAGGCTTCCAGCAACAATTGTCAAGCAGCCATCCTCTAGTATGCTCATTTCTGTTTGGGTGTACATCCTTTGTCTGCAGGACTGCAAAGATTTCCTGGTGGGGTCTCCTCAGTTTCTTTGCATATCTATGAAGTAAAAGGAGGCACTGGCTAGAGTTACGAATAAGTCTAATATTTTGAAAAGATGTGATATGACTACTGAAAGGTTGGGCTGATCTGAAAGGATTCTTATCAAGACCCACTCAAAATTATTGAACATAAAAAAGAAGCTTGTATAGTCATTTTAAACTTCAACCATGAGCCTCGCTCCTCTCCAAGAGGACTTTGTCACAATGTTGCTTCAGTTTAGCTTATCTGACTCCCTGGCTTTCAAATGACTTTCAAATGACCCCCACAGGACAGGGGAAAAGTAACTGAGAAGTTCAGAGTATTTATGGCTCACATCATCTTTTTGATATTTCCTGGGGTTCTTCCCCAATTAAATTACTGTTTGCTTATTTGGAGTCATCAATTGAATAAGTCACTTTCTCCACTTGGAAGACACTAATACAAACTAGTTAATTGTACAATGACCAATTGCACAGGACATCCACACTGACAAAGTGGTAGTTTTTATAACCTTCGTTCTCAAATTTCTCCTCTTCATGTACCAAAGATCCTTACCACAGTCCACAAGAGTACTCTAAATCTGCTAGTTCACACAAATCTGCAGTTCCTAGGTAGCTAATTTGGTCTAGAAAGAGTGACGCTTGAACTATCTCCAAAATCTAACTATGATACTTGGTTCTGGGTGAGATCTAACTGCCCATTATTGATTAGACTTATAAAATGACAATGAGAGCTTAAACTAAGAAGCCTTGTTGCAACTAATTTTCATAACTTATTCAGCAACTTCATTGTTCATCAGAATTGCTCAGCTTTCTCTCATGGAATATGTATGGAAGAGATCAAAAAGTTAAACACCTTAATGAGATATATGTTCTTTTAGTACAGGGGTTGGCAAACTTTTTTTGTAAAGGGTCAGATAGTCAATATTTTAGACCTTGTGGGCCTTACAGTCTCTTGGGCGAGGGCTCAAAGTGTGCTAGCGTTCAAAACCAGCTAGAAACAATATGTGAACGGTTGGAAATGGCTGTGTTCCAATACAGTTTTAACTCTGGACATTAAACTTTGAATTTCAAATAGTTTTCATGTATTACAAAATATTCTTTTTCTGAATTTTTTTTCAACCATTTGACAGTGTAAATTTCCATATACAAATGGGCAGAAGGTGAGATTTGGCTAACAGGGTATAGTTTTCTGACCTTTGCTATAGTATATAAACTTCAAGATATATCTTAGAAAATACTCATAGTCCAAAGTTCAATCTGTTTTTCTCCTCTGCCCATAAGCAAAAAGCACTGATGGAATAAGTGGGAACTGGCCACTCTGCTCTGTCAACCCCAGGCTAAAAATCCACGAAGCTCCTTGGCTCACACTTTAAAAATCTGTTCCAGTTCTAATTCAGGTCCCTGACAACTTGGATGTGATTTGCCTTCGTTCTTTATCCCTCCTGTCAAGGCAATGGCTCTCTGCATGCTTTCTTAGCCACAGTTGGAGAATCTGCTAGTGTTCACTTATTCCATATTCCATAGAGGGGATAATTAACTAAGACTCAGAATAGCAAGCAAGTTTGACAGTGCCCTTCTTGGAACCAATGAGGAATGGGAGGTCTGCTTTTATTTAAGCCAGATATAAAGGAGAAATGTACATGATCTTAAATATATACATATTTTTAAACTAATACGTGCACCAAGTTTAAAAAGTAAAAAGATCCTAATAAGATGTAAGTGAACCATCCACCTACACTGAAGTCCTGATTATTATATTATTTTTGTATTATATTATTATTTTATTTTTTTATCTGGTATTTACTTCCACTTTTTAATGGTAATGCTTGCCTTGCTATTTTATTTAACATCGCTGAGCATAATCTCTTGACTTGCTATTATGGTTTAATCAGCTCAAATACAACACTGTGTCCTGCTTCTGCCTAATATATTGCAGTTTTTGGCTAAATTGATATTTAGCATTTATAATATTATGACCAAATAAATATCATTTACTTGGAGTCAAGTGATTCACTATATTTACATTTGCTCAGTTCTATAGTGTTTTCATTTTCCCTAGAATCAATTACCTCTCAGTTATATGTTCATTTCTCTATGTACCTATTGATAATTCTTCACACTGTCCAAGAGTTTCAAATAGCCTCTCAATACAGTACTCTAAACTAAAAACCCTCCCCATACTCTGTTCACTACATGCACGTTTTTCCCCCGCCTTGTGAGCCTTTTGTTTTCTTGCTCAAATCTGGGCCAACTATGCACGCAAGGATGCTCCAGTTCCCCTGAATCTCATTCTGATGAATCTCCTTACCATTTTCCTTTGTAAAATGCTCTGTTTTCAGAATCTGAAATTTTCCTTTTCCGAGGTTTAAGTACTGTTTTTTTGTGGATTTCACCATCCTAAAAAAGAGGTCAGAGGAGTGAAATTTTTGGTGACTTGCTTATCGAAAAATTTCTTTATTCCATTCTCAAAGTTGATGAACTATTTAAGTATATAACGCATGATTAAAATTAATTGTCCCTCAAAAATTTGAGACATTTTTCCATTTTCTTTTAGCTTTCAATGTTGCTTTTAGGATTCTTCTGTTCAAAAATTTCTGTGATCACCCCTCCTGTGTTTTTTTCTTACTATTAAAGCTTTCTCTCTCTTTCTCTCTCTCTCTCTTTCTCTCTCCCTCCCTCCCACTTTTAATTTAACAGTTATATGCCATACTGAGAATTTTTTGCATCCATTATGCTGAGCACTTATACATATAGAAATATATGCAAATTTATGCTGGGGATAATCGTTACATTATTTCTGTGATATCTTTTTTTTAGTTTTTCTTTTCTTTATGGAATTTCGATAAGGTGCATGTTTGAATTCCTATACTGATTCTCAATTTTCTTATATTTTCTCTCCTGCTATTCTCTTTTTTGCTTGTCTTTTACTTGCAAGGGAACTTCATTATCTTTATCCTTCTACTTTCCTACCTTATACTGAAGTTATGATTTTTTAAATTTATCTTACTTTTAATTTCTAAGAGCTCCTTTAATTTTCTGATTTTTCCTTTTTATAGCATCTTAGATTTGATTCTCTTTCAGACTATTACTTTTAAAATAAATTCCCATCTCTTTTTTGCACTTTGCCTATTTCATCTGAGTTCCTTTGCTTCTGTTCATTTTATTTGTGGTCTTATGGTGGCTTCTGTTCTCAGAAGTCTAGTGATCCTGGGAATCTCATACACATTCAGCCACGAAACAAGACAAAGCTGATAGAAATGTCTACTTAATTCGAGAAAAATCATCTTTAAATGGAAGTTTCTTTCCTAAAAATTTCTTATAACTGAAAGCTGGTAGTGCTGAATGTTAGAATATGGAAGAAATGAGAAAATTTTAGTTAAATGTGAAATCTTAGAGGCTGGGTAATAGACTATACTACTACTATAATTATACCTACTTGCTTGTTACCATGTATAAAATGGGTATTTTAGATTTTATTTACAGAGACCATTTTTCTTCACCTCATCCTTGGTTGAATTGCCTCAGATCCCACATATACCCGTAATTGTACTATTTTTTGAACACTGTAAAGATGAAAAGTGGTGGATTTTTATATCTGCATTAGTAATGTTTTACTTTCAAAAGCTACCCTGAAGTTGAGTTGATCTCCAATAATTTGAAAGAACATTTTATTACTATGTATTGGTAATGTCTGTTTTTATAAATATACTCAGTTTTATATTCTTCCTTTTTAAGCAAATGTGACAATTCCTTATGTACTTTTGATTTTAATACAACTGTTAGGCAAATAAACAAAGAATAATAATATATAAAGTTTACTATATTTATGGCAAACTTTTGGGTTCCTTGTAGGAATACATTTAATTTCACTTGATCCAAGGGTCATGTGCTATTTTTATTGTTACCTGCACTTTACAGATAGGGAATCTGAAAAAAAAAGAGAAAAGTAATATGCCCAAACTCTATAGAAAGTAAGTAGCAGAACTTGGGTTTGAACTTGAGCTATTGGGATGACCACTTAGGTCTACTGGACCTTGAAGAAAAAATAACACCCACAGACTATTTTGGTTTATATGGAAGGGTAAAATATCATAAATAAAAATTTGAATTTATAAGTAAATTGATGTTCCATATATTGCCATTTAAATGACAATTAGTACACATAGAGTACTCTATGATTTAAACATTTCCCATTTATTCCTAAAAACAGCACTTATCCTTCAATTTGCCTGGAACATGCTTGCAGACCATGATATCCTGAAATCAATTTTTATAGGAAAATACAAATGTCTTAGTGAAATTTTAGGTTTACTCTAAGTAAGTGCAAGTTTATAGACATATAACAGTAAAAACAGCTTTCATCATTAATCAAATTTCTCTTTTCATCCAGAACTGAAGAATGGACGTGTCCTAGGTACAACAAGAGGGAGGCAAGAGAAAGCTCCACCACCAGAAACTGAGGTATGTGCTGAGATGCCTTCCAGAAAATATAAGTAGGGTCTTTTCTGCACAAACACAGTCCATGGCAGGGATATATTAAAATACTGTGGTACTGGAGTGGGTATCTTGGGGTTCCAAAGGCAGAACAAAACTAGAACCATGGGTATAATCTACAAGGTATTTAATAAAGATCTGCATCATGGTAATCAACAGCACATTGTACCTGTAGATGTCAGAATCCCTCTTACCATTGGCTTCACTCCTTCAGAAAGGGACCAAGATGACCTTTGAGAAAGATAAGATTTTAAAATTTTATTTAAAGTGAAATAACATCCAGAATAAAAAATAGAATGAAAAGAAAATAATAACCAAGATCATCGATTTTCTGAAGGATAAAGATCAGCAGGAAAAGTTTTTCGTATTGAGGCCTGGCCAGTGTGGCTGAGCAGATGGCTTTGTACACATTGCTGGAGTCCCATCTGAGGAAAATCTGGTCCAGAGATGCAAATAAACCTTCCTTCATCTCTTCTTAGCTGATGAAATAAAAGTGTTTATTGTTCAAAAATAATCTACTATGAACGTAATGAGTATTTCTGCTGACAGAAAAAAGATTAGAAGAGTAGGGCAGGTGGACATTAACATTTCTAATTTAAAAATCATCTTAGTTAGTCATACTTTATTGCAACCATGTTAACCCAAATTTTGCATTTACTTTCTGAAGATAATTCATTTCATGCATGATTTCTTGGGGCATTTTCCTTTTCATGGAATTTCTCAGAATATTTACAATATAGAACAATATTCCTAGTACACAGTAATATAATGGGCTTTTATAAATGTACAGTAAAACAATAAAAAATATTTTATTATATCATCATTGGGAATGCCACTTTAATCTCAAACTCTAAGGCCGATTCACCTTACAGAAATTCACGCTCTATTTTTTTTCTAGGTTGATATGGAATATTGAGTTACAATTCCTTCCTCTGTTTATCTAAGCTCTGTGCTGACTTTTTTTTCTTGTAGATTTATTCCTAGCTATAGTTGCTAATATAAGTTACTTAGCCTGTGTGAACTTCATATATACCTCGGTGGCCAGAAAAATGAACAAGCAATAAGATAAAACAAACAAGCAAAATACCCTCTTATGTCCAGAACAATTGAAAAGAAACACTTCTGTGGCAGAGAAAAGAAGCTACCTACCAAAATCTTTCCTCCTATCCATAATATAGAGATGTAGATTAAAACTGAATACTTAGGCAAGAACTCTATTTTCCAGTTCCCTTGCAGTCATGGGTGATTATATTATTAGTCCCTCCCAGTAGAAAGTGAATGGAACTGACATATGTTACTTCTAAACCAAGGCTTTTAAGAAACCAATATGTCTCTTCCATGCTGTCTTTGTCTCAATCCAATGACTGAATGTATTGCAAATGATATCCTATGGGTTACTTGAGCTGTGAGACAGAAGGAACTAGGATTCTTGCAAAACCACATAGAAGAGAATGGTCCCATCAGCCTAACCAATCACCAAGAATTGTTTTATGAGAAAGAAATATTTTTATTTTATTCTTTTGAGTCGTTGCATTTGGATTTACCACTGCATTCTTGCCTATCATCACTGATAAATCCTCTCTCTGTTACTAACCACAAAGCCTCTTTAAGTTTTCCAAAGATCTTAAAGTCTACACAGCTATCCAGGGGCTTTTGTAACTTGGCCTACTTTCCAGGTGAGCAGACACATTTTGCAGGTATTTGAATGTGGCTCTTGCATTGGGAGATGGAAGGGCAGGGATTCTTATAACTATTGGCACACAATGGAAATCTTTTTATGGAATGATAAATGTGATATTAACAATGCACATAGATGTACAGTGATTTTACCACTTCTTCAGGTAGCAACATACTCCCTTGAATTTAACGAATATTATTTGCTGTGCCCATGAACATTCATTGACAGGTTTGACGAGGCCACATACCTGTTTTCCTTTTTCAGACAGCAAAAGCTGTTTCATGGAACAAGTGTTTTAGATGAAAATGAATAGGTAGGAAATAAAACTATAATGTAAATCTAGACCCATAGTTGGATAGTTGACAGCTGCATGTCTGAGGGAGAAAACAGTCAATATTCTCTGTGATGATAGATTGAAATGAGATTAAAATATAGCAGGATTTCATCTGATACTTCTCAATAGGACACATTTCTCTCAGACTTAAAAGAAGTATCTGGATGAGTTTGAAGCATTAGACTCTTCATTAATCATAAATTTTATTGCTTTTCTTTGAATACAAATATTGCTAATTTTTATGTATCTAAGCTGGTATTTCAGAAATAAGGAATACATTGCTAAATACTGTTTGTAACAGGTTCAAACTTGCTTGTGTGTGACTATGTGATTATTCCTCTGAAGTCCAACCAAAACAGTGTGCTTAATTCATATTTCTTACAAGATTAAAAAAGATATGACCATACTCCAGTGAGTTCATAAACTGTGATTTTGAAAAACATTGCAGCCACTTAGAGTTTCTTTTAGATATGTCATTATTATGTTCAGATATGTGCTTAATCAGTATGCTTCAAATATTATCCAAAAGAAATAAGACTTCATATATGTAACATGAACCATCCTTTCATTAACATTAAATACATTTAGTTTATTAAATAAAAGGCATACCCAAATATTTTACTTTGTTTTATGTTTTTCATGCAGAATTCTATGTTTATGTTGTTCTATTTTATTGTGCATAGTATTAAAGTTCTTGTTAGTTAGAATACAGACATGAATTACATGAGGGAAAGACATTCTTAATTACCTGAAAACACAAGAAATTCATGCTGTCAGCCTGCAAATGTTGTGAAAGCTAGCAACAAAGATTATGATGATATTCATTGCTCTGAGGACAAAGGCTGAAATTTAGCCTGGCCCATAAACCCTAGATCATCTGTTCTTCATCTGCCTCACAAGTCTCATTTAGCATTATGCTTTCACCTCAGGCTCTATGCTCCAGCTATTATGACCTCTTTTCAGTTCCATCTTGAACATTCCAGGCTATTTAGCTTGCCTGAAATTTTCTTCCCCTGCTCACGCACTGCATTCAATCCTTATCTAGTTGAATCTTACTTTCTGTCAGATCTTAGTTCAACAGTCACTTCCTCAGGAAAGCCTACACTAGCCTCCATACTTAGGTGATTTTTACCTAATGTATACTTTATCAGCATGCCCCTCTCCTTCATATCTTTTGCCCTATTCAATTTTTTTTTTTGTTTGTGTGACACTCTGTTGAATGTTATTCTTTCTTGCTAAGCGGCAAGGCTATGACATTTTTGGTCACCTTTATATTTTCATCACTTAAAAAACCTGTTGCTCATAGCGAGAGCCAAATAAATATCAGTTAAGTGGATGAATGAATAAATGAGTAAAGTAGGTTTTATTTGTACCGGGAACAGTGCCTAACAAAAAGATTATTGGCCATGAGCTGAGCTGTTACAATTTCTGTTTGATGATGTCTTTAAAAATGTTTTAATGTATTATAAAGTAAAAATCTATATTCAATTAGGCTTGGAGAGAAAAAAAAAGATGCTTCCTTTCCAAACACTGATAAATTTCAATGAGAAACTTGGTAGTAAGTAAAAGGCAAACTGTGAGCCTAATATTTAGAAAGATAGAGTTTCAGCATCCCTTACACATTCTTAGTTTAAAAGTATGCTCCCATAGTATCAACCCTCTTGCAGACAAACAAGAAAGAAAATACACAAAAAAGAAAGAGAAGGAGAAGGAGGAGAGGAGGAAGAAGAAGTTGTTTTTGATGGGGAGTCAACATTTGGATGAAGGAATGACATACTGAAGAAGGGAATGAACCTGGATGAGCTATTTATATATTTGGTCTTTAAGACTAAGAGGCAGGGGCTTCCCTGGTGGTGCAGTGGTTGAGAGTCCGCCTGCCGATGCAGGGGACACGGGTTCGTGCCCCGGTCCGGGAAGATCCCACATGCCGCGGAGCGGCTGGGCCCGTGAGCCATGGCCGCTGAGCCTGCGCGTCCGGAGCCTGTGCTCCGCAATGGGAGAGGCCACGACAGTGAGAGGCCCGCGTCCCGCAAAAATAAATAAATAAATAAATAAATAAAATAAGACTAAGAGGCAAATCAAACTCTTATAGAAAAACTGCAGTGTTTCTTCCTTATAAAAAACAGAGAATAGAATTTGGGGCACCCAAATAATAAAACCATGCTTTAAAGTGATGAAGGATCCTAAGAAATGAGAGAACAAGAGGGGAGAAGTGATAAATTATGGGTATAATGTATGCTCAAATTGCTACCTGACCCATTAACCACATGTACAGACCATACTCTAAGGGACACAACAAAGGCTAAAATCACTGTACTGAGTTCTGAGCCTATGTCCAAGAGATAAAGATTGCAGTTTAAGTAAATCAAGTTAATTGTCTGCTAAAACAAGCCAACACACACACATAATCATACTGTTTGGAGGAATGTAACAGAATCCAGAGTCTCCAAACACAACCTTCAAAATGTGCAAGATACATCTTAAAATTATTAAACATATGGAGAAGAAGGGAATTTTGAGTGGATTTCAAGAGGAAAGGCAATATACAGAGACTAGCCACAGGCACTAGAATTAGAAGATAAGAATTTTAAAGCAGTTATCATAACTATGATTATTGATGAAAAGGAAAATATATTCATAATGAGTGAAAATGTAAGAAATTCCAGCAGAAGAAAAATGAACCATGATAAAAATACAAATGGAAATTTCAGAGCCAGATTAAATATCTGAAGTAAAATTTTCACTGATTGGACGTGGTAGACACCCTCTAAAGATCTTCATGTCCCAATCTCCAGGACCTATGAATATGGTATTTTACATGGCTAAAGGAAGCTTGCAAATGTGATTAAGAGAACAGACCTTGAAATGGAGAGGTTCTCATGGATTATTTGGTTGTCTCATTGTAATCACAAGGATATTTAAGTGGAAAAGGAAAGGAGAAGAGAAAATCAGAGAGGAGGACATTACTATAGGATGTCAGGGAGATACAATGACTCCACTCACTTTTACTGGCTTTGAAGATTGAGGAAGGTGATCATAGCCAAAAAATGGAAGTGGCCTCTAGAAACTAGAAGAGGAAAGAAAACAGATTATCCCTTAGAGGATCCAGAAACGAATTCAACCCCGAAGACACCCTGAAATTAGTTCATTGGCTTTAGTCCAATCAGACCTCTGTTAGACTTTTTAAACTACGTATAGTAAGATAACTTTTGTGCCTCTTTAACCAATACTTGTGTGTTAATCTGCTGCAGAAGCATGTGTGGAGAAAAGGGAACTCTTGGTGCACCGTTGGTAGAAATATAAATTAGTTTAGCGACTGTGGAAAGCAGTTTGGAAGTTCCTCAAAATTAAAAAGAGAACTGCCTTATGATCCAGCAATCTCACTTCTGAGTGTATATCTACAGGAAATGAAAACAAGATATCGAAAAGATTATCTGCACTCCACGTTTAATGCAGCATTATTCATTCACAATAGCCAAAATGTGGAAACAGCCTCAGTGTCCATCAGCAGATGAATGGGTAAAGAAGACGTGGTATACATAAAATGTGATGTTACTGAGCCATGAGAAAGAAGGAAATCTTGCTATTTACAACAATATTGATAGACCTTGAGGGCATTATTCTAAGTAAGGTAAATTAGACAGAGAAAGACAAATAAGTATGACATCATTTAAATGTGGAATCTAAAAAGGCTAAACTTGTTAGAACAGAGAGTAGAATAGTGGTTATCAGGGGCTAGAGGGTGGGGAAATTGAAGAGATGTGGTTTAAGGATACAAACTTGCAACTAGTAGGTAAATAAGTCCTGGAGATCTAATGCACAGCATAGTGATTACGGTCAACACTACTGTATTATAAACTTCAAGTGTGCTAAGAGACTACGTCTTAATTGTTTTCACCACAAAGAAGAAATGATAATTATGTGACATGATAGAGGTGCTAACTAAGGCAATGGTGGTAATCATATTGCAATATACAAATGTATCAAATCAGCAAGTTGTACGTCTTAAACTTACACAATGTTATATGCCGATTAAAGCTTAATTTAAAAAAATAATAAATAAATAAAGACTGAAGACACCAAAATTGGTGAGGATGTGCAGCAACCAGAATTCTCAAACATTGTGGATGAGAGTGTAAAAGGATATAAACAAAAGTTCTGAGTTACTGATAAAAATAAGCATATTCCTCTCATTTGATCCACCAATTATAATTCTAGCTATTTACAGAAGAGAAATGCATATATATATCCACAAAGTGACATTTTTTAAAAAAAATGATACCAACTTTATTTATAATATCCCTAAACTGAAATCATCGCAGATGATCATACATTTATTTTTTATTCCTTAGGCTTTGCAGATTCCTTAGTAAACTTGATATCAATCAGAATTCACTATATTTGTGTAATGTTTCATCCAAAATAATTCTGATTAAAAAGTATAAGTTCAGTAATTCTCAAAAAATATTTTTCTCCTTAAAATTATGATTTAAGGAATCCTGCTTAATGGCAGTTTATATGTAATGATACAGAGAGATGAGAGATGATAGACAATAAAGAAGGAAAACAGAAGGAAGGAAGAGAGGGAGGAAGGAAAGGAAGGAAAAGAGGAAGGTTGGATAGAAGGGAAAGTGAGGAAGATTGATCTTGATTTGGCAGACTGAAATGCAATGTGATACAGAAACATTGGAAAGGTTGGAAATCCTTTCACAATTGTGTCTGAAGTTTCTGAACCCTTAAATATACATATTGAGTTTCTTATGATAATTGGATTAATTTTAGGGCACAAAGGTACCAGATTAATAGTGAATAACTTTATGATCATCAGAGTGAGAGGACATTTTACTTTTTTCTAACACACACACACACACACACGCACACAGACACACAGACATTTAAAAAGTGTTTCAGGATATCCAGTAGTAAAGATAAAAGTCATTATCAAATATGAGAACTCTACACAGACAACAACAATAACCAAAAATAAAAAAATGCTTCTATAGGTTGATGATTATTTGTACCATGAACCAAATGTGATTAGTAAAATTCCACACATGTGTGATACAAAAGAAAAGAGAAGGGCTTCCCTGGTGGCGCAGTGGTTGAGAGTCCGCCTGCCGATGCAGGGGACACGGGTTTGTAACCCGGTCCGGGAAGATCCCACATGCCGCCGAGCGGCTGCGCCTGTGAGCCATGGCTGCTGAGCCTGCGCGTCCGGAGCCTGTTGTTCCACAACGGGAGAGGCCACAACAGTGAGAGGCCCGGGTACCTCAAAAAAAAAAAAAAAAGAAAAGAAAAGAGAAGCCAAAAAAATAAAGAATGTAATTAAATAGGTTTGATAAGATAAACTTTTAAGTATAATCACATAAATAAAACATATAAATATGTATATTAAATTTAATTACTCACTATAGGATGTTATGTTCCATGAACATAATTACTGACTTCAGCAATTTGGACCATGGTAAAAGGCATATGGTCAATCTTTGCATATCAGATCTATTTAATTCTTGATCCTAGATAAAATACATTAAGAAATGGTCAGGGGTCTTCCAAATGGAGAAATTCCAAAATTATAACTTACTTAAGCTCTTTAGAATATTGCTATCTTTAATCCTTATTGATTTTAATAGGAAAATCTCTTCATAATTCTCATCTTTGTGATTTTCTCATAGACCTACAAAGATTCAAATGAATTATAAATCCATCTCAAATACTAAGGAACAGATTTCTGTTATTTATACTAGGTTACTTAATCCCTCTTCCACTAAATATCAGTGAAAAATCCAACTTGTTTTCTCATTTTCTTTTAAAAAAACATGATAAAAATGGTTATCTTATGCTAGATTTACACAATCATCTGAAACTGAACGTTTCAAGCATTCTCCCTATGTAAAAATAAAGCATATTCTCATAAATATTTACTAAACAGCTACCTTGTCCCAGACACAGTTCTAGATATTGTGAATACAATGTTAACAATAAAGATACTATCCTTATTTTATGGGGCTTTTAGTTTGGTTGGGACGCTAAATATAGTCTAATAACCACACACACACACACACACACACACACACACACACACACAAAATATTTGTGATTGTAGCAAGTGTGAGGAAGAAAGTAAAATGGCCTGGTGTGATACATAGTGACTTGGAAGTACTTCTTTAGATGTAGTGTTCAGAATATAACTATCTGAAATATTGACATTCTTACTGAGACCAACCATGTGAATATCCAGGAGAGTACCTTTTAGGCAGATTGAAATGTGAAGGCTCTAAAGTATGCATGAACTTGGCATACTTTTTAGAACTGCCTGAAAGCCAGCATGGTGGAAAGTGATGGAGTGAAGAAAAGAGTGGGGTATGATAACATTGGAGGGATAGGCAAGTTCATGGAGAGACTAAAAAGCCATGGCAAAGAATTTGTATTTTTTCATAAGTAGAAACCACTGACAAATGCTATGTATTTTCTAAATATTATTGTTTTATACTATACATATTAACGTGTAGACAAACATGGAAGTTGGGAGTGTAAATAGCAGTTAGTGATATTCATTGTAATGTAGGCAAGAAACAATAATATCTTGGAAAAGGATTTTAACAAAGAAGAAAGAGAGAAGTAAGTGGGTTTTGGTTTCATTTTTTAAAATAAAATAAAAGATTAAGTTTGGGCCCTGGTAATATACTTTATCAACATCCAAGTTGAGCTATTAAAAAGGCATTCATATATGTATATGAGCCTGAAACTCTAAGGTTATACAAAATTAACTCTAGGAGAGCTAGACGAAAACAATGGAAATGTGGGTTAGAATTGTATTATGGCAGCCAAAAACAAAAACAAAAAGCACCTCAAATTAATTCATATATGAGCTTTATAAGTGGGAATATTAACACTCAGAAAAAGCTATGACAATCCTATTCTAGTCTTCATTTATCAGACAGGGCAAAGTATTGTATTTATTTTTGATCACTACCTTTTAAAAATGATCAATGCAGTGAAGAGTTAAAAATTATTTAAATGAAAACCCTGGAAGAAACTGAGCATACTTAGCTTAAATAAATAGTATCACAGTGGTCACAATATTTGCTTTTTAATATTTTTCTTTGCCTTGAGTAAAATTTGAGGGTATATTTATGAGGAGTACATATTAAATACAATACTGTACTACTAGGAATACTGATCTAAATAATTACATTAAAGTATGTGAATCTCTATCTCTTGCACTATTGATTTATCAACCTAGTCCTCCTAACCATGATTTCTTGAGTCACTGATACTATTTTAAAGACTGTTAAAGAATTTGCCATCCACCTCAAAAATTGGTACATCCTATATATAGGTTTATCAAACTGTTTATCATTCAAACTGGAACTGATTTGAGTATACAGGAGGCTTTACTAACATTTAAGATGGAAAGACAGTCATAGTACAAAACTGTCCTGGACAGATCAGGATACATGGTTAACCTGCTTGTAAATGATAAACCAACACCATCCTCACATCGCTTTCTTTTTTTTGCGGTACACGGGCCTCTCACTGCTGTGGCCTCTCCCGCTGCGGAGCACAGGCTCCGGACGCACAGGCTGAGCAGCCATGGCTTACGGGCCCAGCCGCTCTGCGTCATGTGGAATCCTCGCGGACCGGGGCTCGAACCCATGTCCCCTGCATCGGCAGGCGGACTCTCAACCACTGCGCCACCAGGGAAGCCCCTCACATCACTTTCTTAATCCCCTTAATTATTTAATCCTCTTCACCTCCAACCCTCTTTGCCACCCATATGTATGGCCATCACTTTGATAATATTATGCCTCTTATCTAATCCACTCTAGCTATTTTAAACTGTAACAACCCAGATCTGAATGCAATCCCTTAGTCTTTCTGTTTTTGATTACAATATCGGAGATAGTTGTGAAGCTTTACCTTGACTTTAGCGGCTCCCCACTTAGTATAGACCTAGTATTTGTTCTCCTGAACCATTTCTATTCTTCTGCTTCACTTGCTCAATAAAGCCCCAACTCAGCATCATTCCAGGGATGTAGATGTCCACACTTTGCTGAGTGATCATCGTGCAACTGTACAGGACTGATATCTTTAATGCTCGTAATATTTTAGTCTTTCTCTCCATGCTAAGCAGCGATTCTCTGACATGCTCAGTTACCCTTCCCTTTCATTTCTCTTCTCACACCCCCTGTAAAGCCACCATTAATTAATAACATCGGGTTAAGCTGGAGTGGATTTTTTCCAAGTACTGACTTTGAACCTATGAAAATATCTTTATTTCATTTTACTCTTGAAAGAAAACAATTTTTCTTCCTGTTTGAGGGTAACTTCTTTACTTGAGCTCTTGTGTTTTGTTTTTTGGGTTTTTTTCAAATAGTATTCTGAAGCATGGCTTCATCAGTTATCATCTTTATATCTGAAGCTTGTTTCCCTCACTCTGTAATTATGATCACATGTCTCACTTTTTTAAAATAAAAGGAAAATAAATATCATACTCAGATTCCCACATGTTGCCTTTTTTCCAGGCATGCTTTTTCTAATCATAATGTATTTTGATTTCTTCACCTCCCATTTCTTTCACAATCTACTGCTATCTAACATCTGCCTCAGCGAAGTCAAGGAAAGTCCTGGCTAGGTTCCCAAATTGTATATTGCTTACTTCATTCAACATATACTTGATGAACAACAAACAACAGCCAGGCACTGTTGAATCGCTCAGATTAAATCAGTGGTGAGAAGAATAAAGGAAACATGGCAGTTTGTATTCTACTGGGTTAAATAGAGTAAAAAAATAAAAAAACAATGAACATACTCAATAGACACATTATGTTGTATGTGAGGAGTTGGTGAGTGATTGTGTGTGTGTGTGTGTGTGTGTTTAAAGAATGAAATGTGAAAAAAGGAGAAGACTGGTGAAAGGGATCAGGAAGGTTAATCGTATTTTTTAACTGAGTGGTCATAATTGACTTTATTGAGAAAGTGATACTGAAAAAAAGTAAAGAAAATAGCTGTATGAATAGCAAAGGGATCGTGCACAATAAGTTCAAGGAACATCAAAGAGGTCAGTATGACTAGAGCAAGGTCGGGCATAGCGGAAGATATGTTCACAGAAGTAACGGAAAACAAGATTATGTATGACCTTGTAGGACATTGTAAGGTAAATGACCTTCATTCATTCTAAGTGACATGGATGCTGTAATACTTTTGAGCAAAAGAATAGCATGATCTGAATTGGGTTTTAGAAGTATCATCCAGGATTCTATATTGAGAATAGAGTGTGGAGGGCAAGGATATGTGCATGGAGGCAGATAGGAAACTATTATAATAATCCAGGGAGAAGTCGAAAGGGCTTTGACCAACATGGTAGCATACAGTGTGGTTAGAAGTACTGCTAGATGGTAGAAGTGGTCATATTCTGAATGTATCAAGGTAGTTTCAACAAGAGTGGACATTGGATCTAAAAGAAGGTGTGATCCTGGCTTTGTGGCCCAAACAACTGAATCAGATGAGTCTCAATCAGGGTTTTCAAAGGACATGAATAGCAACAGCCCCTTAAGAGGGCAACAAAGCCAGCAGGAAAAAAGCATTCAAAGAGGGAATCTTTTTTTCTTCTTCTGTTTATTTAATAATTTTATTTAATTTTATTTAATACATTTGATTTTCAAACTGTAGAATACATATGTGAGAATACTCTTAGTCCTTATCTGAATGTGGGTCTGTGTTAATTAGTATTTACTTTGATCCTTTCTGTGCTGTATATGCTAATTGGCCTTAGAATAAGATCTGAAGCCGTTCAGCGCCTTACTGTGTGGAATGCGGTCCTCAGACAACAGCATAAGAATCACCTAAAAGCTTGTTAGAAATGCAAAATCTCAGTCCTATGTCCAACATACTAAATCAGAATCCCCATTTTCACAAGATCCCCAGGTGATTTATATGTATGTTAATATTTGGGGAGCTTAAGTAACAAGTTATATCAGAGTATAAGAGGGAAGCATAAAATTGGCAAAAGCGGAAAATTATTATTTTTTATTTCCTAGAAAATAGTGGAAACATTTATGGGTCATAGATTATTTTTAATCTGGAGGAAAGTTATTGAAAATTTGCTGTTACTTTTTTTTAAAGGAAAATTGATGCTATAGCCCCTCCATAAAGTTAAAATATCTGCTTTAATCAAAATGTCTAAGAAATTAATTTTATACCCCCCTCCTTCAATTTCTCTGATTTGTGTAATCTAATTTCTGATTCTTTTATTCCTGACAGAAGTGTATTTAATGTAACTGCAGTCATATAATGATTTGGCCACAAATGACCAGGCATGTCAGTTAGTCCAGAATTTGTCTAGAGATATTGAAACAAAGGCCTTTGGAGTCTGCATAACAGATGCAGGTTCATGTAGCTAGTTAGAGGAAGACTTGGGCTAGAATAAAGGAACACTGAACTCTTGAAGATAATTAAGTTGTGATTTTTAAAAAGTGTTCCATAATTCAGGTTTTTCTCAGCCACATAATTTTACCACAAATGTGAATAAATTGGCAAAAATCGCCTTGTACAAAATGCTTATCAAAAGTAGCATAAGCTAATAAAGAAAATGATTTGTGTAATATACCCATAATAAGTGGCATATGTCTAGGGACAATATTGTTAAATTAAGGAGTGCTATATTAGTGTGTTAATATTAGTTACTGTCATATAGTTGGCAACAAACAAACATTAAAAACATAAAATATAAATCTCAAAGCAATCAACCCTGAAGTAATTCTTAATGCCAAACTGCACTTCATCTAGCACATGATATTGATGATGGTACTGCGAGCCTGCCACAGCCCAGACAGACAGAGGCTTCTCTTGTAGTGTCCCAATTAATATTTCCAAACTTGTTTTTCACTAATCACTTAACAAATACCAGTGGAATTTTATGCATTCTGTTCAACACACATTTCCCCAATAATTTTTAAAAAGCTATTTCTGTACTGTGGGTCTCTCCTTCCTAGAGTTTTCCTTCATCAGCCCTTCATCATCACCTGCTGAACTTTACTTTTTCAATCTTGGAATGCTCATCTCAAGGCTATTTCTTTCTTAAATAGCTTCCTGACCTATTATCAGGCTAGAACTTTTTCTTAGTCTTTCTCTTTCTTAGTCTCTGTAGAATACTTTCTTTTCCTATCTTTGTTATTCACCTTTGTCTTATCATTGTCTAAGATGCCACCTTGTGTTGTGGTTATTAGATAAGTTGTTCGAATCCTAAATTGTAAAATCCTTAAGGACAGGAATGGGTCTTCTTTGAAAGTACATTAACTGTATGAATAAGAATGTCATAATAATAACAACTAAATCTTATTGAATATTTATACTCCAAGATGTCTTATTCTTTCTTCTATATACCACCTCAAAAGCACATGAAGCAGATTCTATCAGCCCAAAGTGGCTAAGTATCTTGCCCAAGCTCAATCAGCTTGTGAGTTACATTAATAGGATTCTATCCCCTGAAGCTAGAGACTGTGATTGTATTATTTTACAAAACTGTTTTGACAGAGGGTCCAGAATTCTACAGATCCTTCTTTTATACTGTAACTCTTCTTTTACTCCATGTAGCATCTTTTGGAAGCAGATGCAAATTCTCTGGGATTTCCTTTTCATACTTAAAACATGAGATTGTAATTTATATCAAACTTATAACTTACATCACAGCGAGGTTAATTATTAAAATAAAATAACACATCTAAAATTCATGGGCTACTGAATCCATCTACTAAATCTTAGCCTTATTCTTATTTCTAATTTCTATGTTTTCCATAGAGCATATCACTTTTTTTTTCACAGAGTGAAAAAAATTCAGTAAATTTTAAAAGTAATTTCCATATAATAAAATCCAAACTACCTTTATTTCACTTCCTTTTAGGAAAGATTTGTTTTAGATCTATAGATTTTGTCACAGTGTCTCCTCGACTCACAATTAACCTTCCTTGACATTACCAAACTTTATCACGTTTTATGGGTCCTAGCAGGGAGACTCCAAAGAAGCCAGGCAGCAAATTGTGCATGCTATAGGTTTTACACTTGCCACTGAGAATTGACATTTTTCACTTCCATTAATAGAAAAAAAATAAAAGTCCTGCATTGCTTTAAAAAAAAGAAACAAAGAATTCTTAAGACAGGTTTCCAACACTTTAGTCTATGAAAACAGTAACGACAGAGAAGAATGACTTTTCTTTGAGAAGTCACAAGCAATTGTATTGTCAGTATGAGAACTAAAAGCATTTGGTTTATACATGTGGTATGACGGTCTTAATCTTTTACTTCATCAAATTCCAAGGACTGAGCAAAAGACAAAGATTGTATTTAGCTGCCAAAGAGAGTGTGAATCATTTCTCTCAAGATTTTAAATATCCTTTTTTTAGCTTGGAGGCATAAAGCAACCAACCTGAATGAAAACAGATTTAGGCTGTAACAAGAAGACAAAATTTAACCAGCATATGCTATAGTGCCTTAGTGAAACAGTACAAAAGTTTTTGCATAAATGCTACTTCAAAAAAAAAAGCATGCAGCAAATTATTCAGACTGTGTTTGCTGGACCTTATTATACCTGGAAAGGCTATAAGAACTCTACTAGGATAGAGAAAATACAAAAATAATAATCTGTCATGAGGAAGGATTTTTGATACTTATTGATCAATACAACTTTTTAATAAAATTATCTTCCTAGCTCTAATCTAAGGTTTGTATAGCCAAGTTAATTATGTATTACATTACTTTATATTTTCACTGGATTGGCAATCTTATACTGAAGTAATGTATTGTATTTAAATATCATTTAACTTAACATTTAGTAACAATAATCCTGCAGTTCAATGGATCAAACGAGGAAGCCCAAAATGGACTCAAATATATAGAGAAATTTAGTTTAAAATTAAGATGACATCTCAAGTCAGTATGGAAAGAATTGATTATGCAAAGAATGCTGTAGAAACAGTTGGAGAGCTCTCTATGTATCCATCTATCTATCTATCCATCTATCTTATCAGCCATTTTGTATATATAGATCAGTATTTGAAACCTCATAAAAAAATAAATTCCAAGTGGATCCAAGTTCTAAGTATAAAAACAAATAGAAAAAGTACAATGTAAATACTAAATAAAATATTAACCTTTTCCATTATTGATTAGAAACTATTTTTAGCCCTCATATAAAGTTCAGAAGTCCTAAAATTTGATAATTAGACTATATAGTTGGACAACTAATTTATATCCAGCATACCATAGGCCAAGTTAAAAGGCAAATATGTATCAGACATAAGAAATAGATGTAAGTTTAAATGTATTTAAAGCTCATACAAACCAAAATAAAAGACCAGCTACAGAAAGACAGAGGGCTTTCCTTCAGGTCTCTGGGTAAATATTTTCTTATCAAATAGGTCTTGCCTGACAACCCCACAGAAAAGAACATCCTGAAAATCTCTCTAACCAGCTTAGTCTGATTTTCACTGTATATTCACTGCAAGTTCTAGGAGGGCCAGTACTGGGGACTCTATATTTAGCTTTTATATTCTAGCCCATGAATCATTGCCTGGCTTATGGTCTTTAAATAAAAATTTTGTATGAAGAAAATGAATCCAGGATAAGATGTAAAGAGGCATGATAAATAACAGAAGGATTAGCTTGTAAAGAATGAACACACTATTTTCAGAGGTAAAGGCAAAATAATAAAGGTCTCTGTGTGTGCATGCATGTGTGTGTGTGTGTGTGTGTGAACAGGAAATAACCCAGGTTATAATCTTAGCACAAGGATTATCAAGCACTGCTGAGGGAACATTTTATATTATATAACATGAATTTGTAGAGAACTAGATGAGTTTAATTTTGTAAATTTCTACATAATTGCTCAGCTGCCTAAAATCAAGAATAGAGAAATATAATATCTGAAAATGCCTTAGCTTAGAGTTTGACAAGAAATGATTATGAGCACTGAATAAAAGAATAATTTTATGATCATAGATTACACATATTTGAGCTGGTTTACCATTGGCCACACCATAGGTAAATGAAGCTAAAAATAGGGTGACAACATCAAGAGATAATGAGGATTTGGAAAACACACAGGGACAATGAAGAGGAAATTTAGTCAAGTAGTGGAAAGGGAAATGTTAACACAGATTTGAAATCTCCTTTAAGAACTTATATACTTTCTCTTTCTCTTCCAACTTCTCTGACTGGCTTCTCTTCCAACACCTTCTTATAGCATTGATATTCCCCAATGTTTCTATGCATGTAACAGTTCCCAGATGACTTCAATTTCATGTCTATCATATATGTCCATCAAGACCTAAATTCTAATGATTTCCAAATGTGTACCTCAGTTCTATCCTTTGCTTTAACATCAAGATTTTTAGACTAACTTCCACCCAAATGTAATCGGTTATGGACCAGTTACAGGAACAGAATTCATTCTAGCTATTTCAGACACAAAAGGATTGAATGCAATGATCAGATGCTTTAAAAGTGTTTGGAACAACTGGAAGTGCAAGCTCAAGGCTAGGACCCTAGAATCAACAGCAGGAATTGTTAAGTTAATGAATACATACTGTAGCTATGATCCACATATCATATCACTCAGACCTGCACCCCAACCTGTTGACCCAGGGAAACTAGGGAATAGATTGCTGTAGAAAAACCCAATGCCCTCACAACTGTACCTGATAGAAGGAAGAGCCAATCAAACTCTTTTCTGCGTTCCAAGTGTTGTATAACTACATGTAATTGGAGGAAACTAATTTGTGTCAAAATGGTGGAAACAAAGGATTTTAGAAAAGTTGTTCAGCTCATGCACCTTCTGAATAGAGGTAGATGGGTACAAGGAGGTAAGCTGGAATGCTGAGTGGGAATCATTCATGATCACCCCTTGACCATATCAGCCTCATACTCCATGGTAATTCAACATCAAAATAGAAAACAGACATTTTTGCCTGTCCAACTGCTTTCTATCTTAAACCCTTCATCCTAGGTAAAAGCACTAGCTAGAAATATTTATTTATTCTTCTTTCCCCCTACTTCTTATGTTTTCTTTTTTTTTTAACATCTTTATTGGAGTATAATTGCTTTACAATTGTGTGTTAGTTTCTGCTTTATAACAAAGTGAATCAATTATACATATACATATATCCCCATATCTCCTCCCTCTTGCGTCTCCCTCCCACCCTCCCTATCCCACCCCTCTAGGTGGTCAAAGAACACCAAGCTGTTCTCCCTGTGCTATGCGGCTGCTTCCCACTAGTTATCTATTTTACATTTGGTAGTGTATATATGTCCATGCCACTCTCTCACTTTGTCACAGCTTACCCTTCCCCCTCCCCATATCCTCAAGTCCATTTGCTAGTAGGTCTGAATCTTTATTCCCGTCCTGCCCCTAGGTTCTTCATGACCATTTTTTTGGTTTGTTTTTTAGATTCCATATATATGTGTTAGCATATGGTATTTGTTTTTCTCTTTCTGACTTACTTCACTCTGTATGACAGACTCTAGGTCCATCCACCTCACTACAAATAACTCAATTTCATTTCTTTTTATGGCTGAGTAATATTCCATTGTTTATATGTGCCACATCTTCTTTATCCATTCATCTGTTGATGGACACTTAGGTTGCTTCCATGTCCTGGCTATTATAAATAGAGCTGCAATGAACATTGTGGTACATACCTCTTTTTGAATTATGGTTTTCTCAGGGTATATGCCCAGTAGTGTTTCCCTCTACTTCTAATTCCTATAGTAAATTTGTTTTATTGATTCTAATATTTAAATATCCTTTGAGTCTCTTTTTATGTCTATATATGACATTCCATTGACATATTTTTTACATGATTTGGGGCAGAGTTTAAGCTTTTTGTGTTTCTCATTTTGTTTATAATTGAAAGATTATTACTATTTATGTTAAATTGAAATGAAACAAATTGTTTTCAATTTTTTTGCATTTAATGAACAATTTTAATGTAGATACATTTATTACATATTATTATTTTTCAGAGATTTATTTTCTCCACAGGATTATTTTTTCTCAGGAAAAAGTACAGTTTAATAACCTTGTAATATAGATTGTGTTAATGATTGTGATTAGTGCTATAAATATTTTTAACCAGTGTTAAAGGCAAAAAGTAATCTAAA
Source organism: Aethalodelphis obliquidens (assembly GCF_003676395.1). NCBI lineage: Eukaryota > Metazoa > Chordata > Mammalia > Artiodactyla > Delphinidae > Aethalodelphis > Aethalodelphis obliquidens. Next base: position 20,427,144 of record NW_020837973.1, on the reverse strand, counting down.
ATGCTAAAATTGTAAAGACTTTTAAGTAATTTTAGGTGTGGGTTGTGGATTTTTCAGTTCCAACCTTATTCCACTTTACACGTTTAATTTGTGCTTTAAAAATATTTGGTGATAGGGAATTCCCTGTTGGTCAAGTAGTTATGTGCAGCAAAAAAAAAAAAAAAAAAAAAAAAAAAAAAATCTGGTGGTAAAATCTGCATATTCCACATTGTGGTAAAATGAATAAAGTCCCCCAAAGATGCCTCATCCTAATCAGTGGAACTTGTGAATATGTGATTTTACATGGCAAGAAGATCTTTCTAGATGTAATTAAGTTAAGGACCTTGAAGTGGGGAAGTTATTCTGTATTATCTGAATGGGTCTAATATAACCAGAGGGTTCTTATAAAATGGAGGCAGTCAAGTTCAGAGATTAAAAAGAGTTGTGATGGTAGAAGCATAGGTTGCAATGATGCACTTTGAAGATGGAGAAAGGGGCCACAAGCCAAGAAATGCAGGTGGCCTCTGGTAGCTGGAAAATCTAAGGAAAGGGATCTCCCTTGAATTTTCCAGAAGAAACAAAGCCTTGCCAGCAGGGCTTTTTCTGACTCCCAAAACTATAAGAGAAGAAATTTGTGTTGTATTAAGCCACTAAATTTGTGGTGATTTATTAGAACAACAATAGCAAACTAATACACATGATTACAAATTATAGAGATTAACTTCAGTCTGGCATGCTGTATTATGACAGATGTCTATGAGAGTAAACTTTTGACTTGGATTGGAATGTAATCTTAGACACACCAGCAAGCTTGAGAATTCAAGGAAGCCAAGACGTTGTCACCTCTGCTGAGAAATTAATAGATATGAACCAACTTCAATTTTTTCTTGAGCACAAGGTTTCATTTCCATAATGACAAAATTTTACTTTTCACTTTTTAACGATGTCAGAATAGTTACTATTTTACTCTTCATGTATTTAATGATGTTGGAGTATTATCCAAAACCATCAAGTCATCAGAGAAATACAGTCATATCTGTTAATAACACATTTCTTCTGATAATCAAATTAGTTTGTAGCATGAAAAAGGTGCTCAATGAAAAACATGTTTAATACATTGACATTTCAAAATATTTTCCTAGTACTTCAATAGTCTATAAAGTAGGTTATCTCAAAAAAGAAAGCCCAGGGGCTTCCCTGGTGGCGCAGTGGTTGAGAGTCTGCTTGCCGATGCAGGGGACAGGGGTTCGTGCCCCGGTCTGGGAAGATCCCACATGCCGCGGAGCGGTTGGGACCGTGAGCCATGGCCTCTGAGCCTGCGCGTCCGGAACCTATGCTGCGCAACGGGAGAGGCACTGCAGCCCGCGTACAGCAAAAAAAAAAAAAGCCCAGTTGAGAAAAGATAGGAGTGTTCTCCCAGCCACATGCTTAGTTGAATAGATGTCAAACCAGATAAATAGAAAGATATAAAAATATAAATAAAATACAAAAATATAAATATCTTTAGGGATAGAGTGGTAATGCCCTGTTGGTAAGGCATTTGCAGAGAACAAAAAAAAAAAAAGGGTATACATAAAATTATCTTTAAAGAGACGTGTTTTTTCCTCTGATTGTTTTTTTTTTCTGGAATAGTCATTGCTTGAAAATAATGAAGCTCATTTAAACTTCTCTGAATTAAGTGTCCAAATTAAATGTCCTAAATTGAGTAGATACTACTTTTGTGATTAAAAAATAAAATCACAAAAATCAGGGGACTTCAAACATTTGTGATAAGCTAAGTAGGAAAAAAGAAAAATCACCCTAAGAGAACTGGCATGCACCTAGTAATCAATCATTACAGGTGGAATGACTTACAGTCATGACATTCTTATCTCTTGCTCTGTTCTCCAAGTGGCAAATAAAATGCTATAAATTTTCCTTTCCACTCCTCATCGCAATCTTGGTGCTTTTGTTCTGAAAACACAGGCTCCTGAGCAGTATTCCACCTGCCCCTCACCTGTGACCTTCCCACACCTACTGTGTATGTCTTCCCGTGCACTTGAGAGGCTGTATGCCTGTATATTCTAGGAGCTAGCCTCCGTCTCTTGCTGTCAAGCTCTGCGCATTTCTGAGATGTGCTATTTATTCTCAGAGCTATTGATGTTGATGACAATGTTGATGGACATGTATGGAGATTGCTTACCTAGGCACCTGTGTTCTTGACTTTGCTGACTAAACATCACCTGTCAGTATGAATTCCATCTTAAGAAATGGATCTAGTGTGAACTCCCATCCCTCCCTTTACTTTTTGGTTTTGTTTTGTTTGAAAATTAATTTTTAAGAGCACCTTTAGGTTTCCAACAAAATTGAGAAGAAAGTACAGAGATTTCCCATATACCCCCTACCTTTATACATCTACAAACTTCCCCATTATCAACATCACTCATCAGAGTGGTACATTTGTTAAAATTGATGCACCTGCTTGACACATCATGATCACCCAGAGTCCATGTTTACATTATGGTGGTTCACTCATGGTGTCGTACATTCTCCAAGTTTGAACAAATGTACGATGACTTATATCCATTATTATTATATAGAGTATTCACTACCCTAAAAATCCTCTGTGCTCTGCCTATTTATCTCTTCCTTCTCCCTAGCCCCAGCCCCTGGCAACCACAGATCTGTTTTACTGCATCCATAGTCTTGCCTTTTCCAGAATGTCACATAGGTGGAATTATACAGTATGTAGCATTTCAGATTGGCTTCTTTCACTTAGTAGTATAAATTTAAGCTTCCTGCATGTCTTTTTATAGCTTGATAGCTCATTTCTTTTTATTGCTGAACAAAATTCCATTGTCTAGCTGTACCACAGTTTATTTATCCATTCACCTACTGAAGGACATCTTGGGTGCTTCCAAGTTTCAGCAATTATGAATAAACTTGGCATAAATTCCCCTTTTTCCATAAGCGACAATTCTTTCACCTTTTGGGACCTGACCATTTCAATATAGATTATATATGTTTCATTGTTGTCCTCATGCCATTTAGAATTTTCTTTTAAATTCCCCAAATATTTAACAAATATTTATTGAGAATTAGTAAGAATAGTGTAGATATATTTCTTCTGAAATAAATAATTTTAAATGCATTATTGAAAGGTCATTAAAAATAGTGGGAATTCCTACTAAACTGCTAATAATCCCTTTGTATACTCAATGCTTTACTTATATTTTCACAGAATTATGCATTTTATATTTTATTTGAGTCACCAATTTCCCAATTCTAGTATGACTGGTTATTATTGTTTCGTTCTAGAGTATTTTTTATTTCAGTTACTGTATTGTTCATCTCTTTGTTTGTTCTTTAGTTCTTCTAGGTCTTGGTTAAACATTTCTTGTATCTTCTCGATCTGTGCGTCCATTCTTTTCCCAAGATCTTGGATTGCCTTTATTATGATTATTCTGAATTCTTTTTCATGTAGCTTGCCTATCTCCACTTCACTTAGTTGTTCTTCTGGGGTTTTATCTTGTTCCTTCATCTGGAACATATTCCTCTGCCATCTCACTTTTGTCTGAATTTTGGTGATTGTGGTTTCCCTTCTGCAGGCTGCATGGCTGTAGTTCTTCTTGCTTCTGCTGTCTGCCCCCTGGTGGATGAGGCTGTCTAAGAGGCTTGTGCAGGCTTCCTGGTGGGAGACACTGGTAACTGCCCACTGGTGGGTGGAGCCGGGTCTTGTCCCTCTAGTGGGCAGGGCCATGTCAGGAAACGTGTTTATCAGGCAGTTGTGTGCTCAGGAATACTTTAAGTAGCCTGTCTGCTGATGGTGGGGCTGAGTTTCCACCCTCTTGGTTGTTTGGCCTGAGGGATTACAGCACTGGAGCCTACAGGCTGTTTGGTGGGGCCAGGTCTTGGTGAGAAAATGGCGTCTCCAAGAGGGCTTAACACCAATGAGTACTCAATAGAACTACTGCCACCATTGTCTTTGTCCCCAAAGTGAACCACAGCCACCACCCGCCTCTGCAAGAGACCCTCCAATACTAGCAGGTAAGTCTGGCCCAGTCTCTTATGAGGTCACCGCTTTTTTCTCCGGGTCCTAGTACACAAGAGATCCTACATACACCCTCTAAGAGTGGAGTTTTTGTTTCCCCCAGTCTTGTGGAATTCCTGCAATCAAACTCTGCTGGTCTTCAAAGCCAGATTCTCTGGGGGTTCCTCCTCCCATTGCCAGACACCCCCAGGCTGGGGAGCCTGACGTGGGACTCAGAACTTTCATTCCTGTGGGAGAACTTTTGTGGTATAATTATTTTCCAGTTTATGGACCACCTGCCCAGTGGGTATGGGATTTGATTTTATCGCGATTGTTCCCCTCCTACTGTCTCATTGTGGCTTCTTCTTTGTCTTTGGATGTAGGGTATCTTTTTTTTTTTGGTAGGTTCTAGTGTTTTTTGTTGATGGTTGTTCATCAGTTGTGATTTTGGTGTATCTATAAGAAGAGGTGGGCTCATGTCTACTCTGCCATCTTGTCAGGAGCCTCATGACTGGTAATTAAAACTCAGTTCTAAGTGATTAGATGCAGCTGAAAAAATAATTTAATTCATTCACAAATGTTAGACATTTTGTTACAATCTGTTATATTTTGGGGGTAGCTTTCCCTAAGTTAACTTTATGAAAAAAATTAGAAACCATTTTCAAACTTAAATTGTTTTCAATGTAATGCTCTATACCTAGACAGTAAACTAATTCTAACATAAAAAGAATGTGTTGGGCTTTCACTGAATGTGGCTTGATGAAAATTGAGTCCATAGTTACCAGAAAGCAGGAATTAGGGTTTGTAATGTCACCAGTATAGCAAGTATTAAATAAGACCATAAAATTGAACAAGTTGATCTCATAAAATATTGAAAAGAGAAGTAACATGGTGAAGCACAAATATAGTGATTATAATTATTTTGAATTAAAAATAAAAATAGAAGTGTTATTTTCTGGTAAAAGAAACCCCAGTATTTTTTAATGAACCAGTTGATGACAATGGAACTAACTGATGCCAGTCAATATGAAGCTAATTTTCCATTTTCATGAGGAACAGATGGTATGGATGGACATGAAAACTGGTTTCATTGAGGGGAAAATGGCTTAGTTTGGCAAGTTCATTTCAGAAAATATACTTCAGGAGCTAGACTTGTGTAGCCATTTTGAGAATGTTCTCCCGCTGATATGGTTGATTAAAGGGTAATCATGATTACGTGTGCAATCTGTAGAAGAACGTCTAGATGCCTCCCTTTGGTAAGATCCTCTCCCTGGCCATCTGGCTTTATGAAACAAGCTTCTGAGAATTTTCATTTTATTTATTTAATGAAAGCTTAATAAGCAAGGGAAAAAATCACATAATAAATTAAATTAAAGATACTTTGTATTGCTTGATGCCTGTACCATACTTCTATGAGGAATAATTACAGAAAATTAAAAGAAGAGGCCATAGTCAATGTTCTCTTGAACAAAGATTTTTTGAGAAAAAATTAAGTATTTTTTTAAAGAGTAACCAAATAAAATTTTATCTAAGAGATTGTATTTTTGCCTTGGAAAGAAAATTATTTTATTTAATATAGAAATGAGACTGAAGGACCAGAAGTCTTAAGTTGAGTTTTTTTCTTTCCTTCCAGTTAAAGGTCTGATTTGAAAAAAATTAAAGGAAGTAAGGAAAATGAACAGCTTGCTGTATTTAATATGCCAAATAACAGTTTTTATGAAATTGTGCCTACAACCAGAAGTTCTGTGGCATAAAGTTAGCTCACTCTTTTGGCATGGCAACCTTCATTCTAATCAAGAGAACTTTAACATGAACATGATGGGGAAAAAGAACATACCCCAGAAGAATTCTAAAATGATATAAATGAAGACAACAAATTTGGAACCAAAAGATGATTGATAAAATTAAAGTAAAACATTCTTTAATAATTCACAAGGAAAATATTACAGGTCTTGCAACAAAATGTATTTTTGGATATAAATAGTGACAGATTATGAGTAATAAACAAAATTAACATGAAAGTTTAGCACAGGATGTAAATATCACATGGATAATACCAAAATTGTATAGTGTGGAAATAGTAACTTCACAGAGTATTAAAATAAATTTTATTCAAAAAACCATATCTAATATGAAGAAGGAAACCATATATTTGCATATACCAAAAAAGTATCCACCTATTTGGAAAAATAAATCATAAACGTAAGAATAGATATATGGATGATGGAAAGAATTTTGGGGAAAAATGAAACAAACATGGAGCATTAATACTCTACTGACTAGACAATAAGTGTGGAGGGAGGTATGGCTTAGTACTTTCTTGGTTTAAATTCATATGTAAGGGAAGTACTGAGAGAAACTGCTGTTCTGAACTAAAATCTAATGAAAAAGTAAGAAATAGTTATTGATTTAGACATACAGAAAGCCTGGGAAGAATGGGAAAGTGTACTCCTGGAATTGAATTTAATAAAAGAAAGAAACATTTTACATAGTCAATATAATTATGACATTAGTAGATAGCATTTAAAAATGCAGAAATTAAATTGTACCACCTTTTAATTAGAAAATAATAGATTTATTTAATTAAAAAGTTTGACAGTGATATTATTAGGTTAAACTTTGTGAATTTTTACTTTTGTACGTTAAAAGTAGTCAAATATCAACAATTTTAAATGGTTCAGCAAAATACTCATGGTATGCAAATTAATGAGACTAATAGATCCAAATTTGAAATGTTTCAAATATAAATAAGTACTCATAAGAGGTTTTCAAAAAAGAGTCCAACTTGGCTGTCCCTCGTCTCCTGTGCTTTGTGTGATGCCTCAAGAACCAGGAACATAGCTGCTTCTGTTCTGTAGATCTCTCTTGTACTACTGCTTCATTGTGGGATGCATCCTGTGCTCTGAAGGGGAAAGAAAGCATGAAGGAGCATACATGTTTGTTGTAAGCTTTAGCCCAGAAGCAGCACATACCACCTCTCACATTTCATTGGAAAGAACTGGACCCTCAGTGTGTGCTCAAGAAGAGTAAATATAATATTGGCAATAACTAGCGTGCTCTCTCTCCCTCTCTCTCTTTCTTTTTTTCTCTCCCTCTTGCGCACACGCGCGCACACACACACACACACACACACACACACACACTATACATGGTAAAATTATTTTTGGAATGAGTATGAGAGCTCAGCTACTGAGACTCAGAACCAGAGAGCTGGGCTCAATTTCTGACTCTTCCTACTTGTGGCAGAGACAGTAGTACTCACTTAAGCAATTTTTCTCTATTTCACAGACTTCCGGAAGTTCCAAATGACCATGTCCTGCCTTATGGTAAAACCTAGCCTACATAAGCATGGCATATAGTCTTTTTCTGGTTTCCTCATCTGTAAACTATGGTAGTTTATTATTATCATCATCATCATCATCATCATTATCATCATCAAATCACAGGGTTGCTGTGAGGATAAAATTATTTCATGTATGTAAACACAAGGGGCACTGCCTGCTTTGAACTTAGTAGGCACTTAATAAATTATTAGTTGTTAACAGGGTTTTAGAAGTCAAAAAATGTTAACAGGGTATCCTTAAATCATATTTTTTATTATCATATATATGGTCATATATATATCATATAAGACCATATATATGGTTATTATATATGATATATATATAAAACTATGGTTATAACCAATGGTTATCACAATTTTTAAACCACTTTATTGAGGTACAATTGACAAATAAAAAGCTGCACATATGTAATGCATGCAACTTGATAAATTCAGAGATAAGTATACACCCCATATATTAGATTGATTCAAACTACTTGAAACGAATTATTAAGTATTACAGGTTATATGTCATTTTATAGCTGGGAGTCTTTCATTCAACTTTCCTCACAAAAGAATTTTAATGGCTCTAAAATGCTTTAGAAAAGGTCATAGGAAGGAAAACTTGTATAAGTTGTTATCACCCAAATAAGTATCAAATATAAATTTGATATTATATTTGATATAATAATAAATAAAATATAAAAAAGTTTTGTGTCCCATTTTAGAAAAATTATTTTCATCTTTTAAATGCAATATTGATAGTTGCTACATGTCAAGACTGTTACCGATTGTTAGTTTGCTTATTCACACATATTTCCAAGTTTTAGCCAAAGGCACTTACCTTGGTTTTGTATATTCAATCATTCTACGCATACTTATTGAGTATCTCATGCTTATGAGGGGCTCATAGGAGCTGTGAACACAATTAAGGAAAAAATACAGTTGGCCCTATTTTAATAAAGATTATATTCTAGTGGCTGGATATATATTAATTGAAGACCCACCAAATAAATATAAAAATAAAACTCAGGAAATTTCCAAAAGAAGAGGCATTTATTGAGGTAACAGTGTTTATTAGAGAAAGCTGTTTTAGTAAGGGAGGTCATGAAAACTATCTCTAAGTAAATGGTGATTGATCTGAGACTCTAGGCATTAATTAGATAAAAAGATAGGATAAAATGGAGCAGAGTTCTGGAAACTATTTCTGGAAGAGGAAGCATCTTGAGCAAATTACCTGAAGGAGTTTTCTGAGCTATAGAAAGTGAATGAAGGTCCTGTAGTTGTATTACAGAAAACCAGCAATGCTATGACACAGGGTGAGATTTGGCACAATTATATCAACATTTTTCCTAATTAAGGAAACAATTTCTGTACATTCTGAGTTTGAAACCCAGAAGTGAAAAGCGCCCAATAGATGAAATTGTGGGGGCAATTTATGCAGACTAACTCTTCTAGAAACGTTTATATATTTATTTTATTTCAACTGTAGCACCTTCATTTTAAATGCAGATAACTGATTACTTTTGAAAAATTCAGAGTACAGTCAAAATCAGCATTTCCTTCCTTAAAAGTTGCATCTCTTTTAACTGTCCCCTTTGCCCCATGGCTCTTTCACACTGAAATGTGTTGTCTCAACTTTACATCACTGCTAAGGTCCATGAACACCTTTCTCTTGCTCTCTATTGTTTTTTAATCAAATCCCATTTACAGCTCAACATACTCCAATCTGGATTTTGGTTCCAGCACTCTACTAAAACTCTTCTTGATAAGGTCTCCAATGACTCTTGCAGTTAAACCTGTGGAATATATTTCAGTCCTTTTTTTGCCTAACCCAAACAAACATTTGACACCATTAACCATTTTATCCTTTAAAGATTCTGTCTTGAGTAGCTTCTACAATTGGTGCTTTCCTTGTTTTCCTTTTATCTGTTTGTCTTTCTCCAGGTCAGTCTTCCCTGTGGCCTCTCCTCCTCTTTCTTACACTTTAATATTGAAAGTCCTTAGGTTTCTATCAAGGCTTCACTTTTCCCTCACTCTGTATTCTCTGTAAGTGTTCCCATCCACTTGCATGACTTCAATGTCATTTGCCCACTTTCACCAATTACAGTACAATGACAATAACCGAGTTCAAACCACCCTTATTATTTTCCTGGTGTAATGCTTAATTTTATGTGTCAACTTGACTATACCACAGGGTGCCCATTCATTTGGTCAAACATTATTCTGGGCGTGTCTGTGAGGGTGTTAGTGGATGAAATTAACATTTGAATCAGTAGACTCAGTAAAGCAAATTGCTCTCCCTAATGTATGTGGGTCTCATGCAATTAGTTGTAGACCTGAATAGAGCAAATGGCTAAGAGGGAACTCCTACTTTATTGCTTGAGCTGGGATGATGGTCTTTTCTGGCCTTTGGACTCAGTATGAAACATCTGTTCTTAGATATCCAGACTGAAGGCTTTTGGACTAGAATTTACACCATTGGCTCTCCTGGTTCTCAGGCCTTCAGACTTGGATTAGAACTACACACTGACCATCCTAGGCTTCCAGCTTGCCAACTGCAGGTCTTGGGTTATCTCATCCTCCATGACTGTGTGAGCCATTTCCTATTAAAATAAACCTCTCTCCCTCTCTGTCTCTGTCTCTGTCTGTCTGTCTCTCAAACACACACACACACACACACACACACACACACCCCTAAGGAACTTTTTTTTTTTTTTTTTTTTTTGCGGTACGCGGGCCTCTCACTGCTGTGGCCTCTCCCGTTGCAGAGCACAGGCTCCAGACGCGCAGGCTCAGCGGCCATGGTTCACGGGCCCAGCCGCTCCGCGGCTTGTGGGATCTTCCCGGACTGGGGCACGAACCTGTGTCCCCTGCACCGGCAGGCAGACTCTCAACCACTGCGCGACCAGGGAAGCCCCCTCTAAGGAACTTTTTAAATGAGAATTCCATTTTCATGTATAACATTTTAATGTTTTTATCTTTACTTATACGTAGAGCTCAAAAAATATAATCCATGCATTGGTATGTACTATATTTCAAGTATTATATAGTTGTATTGGTTGCTTAGTTGTTCTGCCCAGTTAAAATTTCTTAGAATTATTTTTGTTTATGAAAATGAGTTAAATGAGATTTTAAAGATGGTTTATTATTCCTACACTGCAAAATTACTTGCTTGATATTATCAATAAGTATATCCTACCTACCACAGTAGAATAGAAGATGTACTTTTTAATATCTGCTCATCAAACAACAACATAATGAAAATAAAAGAGGTGTGTTTTTGTTAAGAAAGCAGAACACCTGAGTTCTATTCTAACTACTTAAATAATTTTAGAAAAATTTCCTCTTTTTCTACTTGTGTTTTTTTTCCCACTCACCTATGAAATGTTATTATTTGGACTAAATGATCCAAAAGATTCCTGCCAACTCAAGTTTTCTGATTGCAGATTTAAAAAAATATATAACATGCTTCACTTGTAGCAAACAAAATGAAGACCTTGCGGGAAAAGGAAAGTTCAGGAAAACAATGCAACCTGAGGGTCTATGTACAATGCAATTACGATTAGAATTTATTTGATTATTGAAATGGAGATACAAACAATAACTGTATTTATAGAAATACTAGTCCATTTTTAGAACCAATTGTTTTCTCTACAATTATCTATCACATAATTTTCAAAGTAGTAAGTCTCCAAAAGGTTAGAATTAGGATTATTTGTACCAGATTAGAATTGTTTGTACTAGTAGCTTTATACAAGACAGGCACAGTCAAGAGTTTGCATTGCTAATATATATTTCATCAAAGCAAATGCAAAGAGAATTAATGTTGCAAATAATCAATTTCAATTTACTGAAGCACATTATTTTATCACAAATGTAATATGAAGCTAGAGCGATCACAGATAAATAGTAGCTGTGAACATTTTAAAATATTATTAAGTTCATGGAATTCTATTAATAATCTACTCTGGCTGCAGATGGGACCTCTAAGATAAAAACACAGGTCCCGGGCTTCCCTGGTGGGGCAGTGGTTGAGAGTCCGCCTGCCGATGCAGGGGACATGGGTTCGTGCCCTGGTCTGGGAAGATCCCGCATGCCGCAGGGTGTCTGGGCCCGTGAGCCATGGCCACTGAGCCTGCACATCCGGCGCCTGTGCTCCGCAACGGGAGATGCCACAACAGTGAGAGACCCGCGTACCGCAAAGAAAAAACAAACAAACAAAAAAAAAAACATGGCTCTCTACTTGCCTCCATTTTCTCTTTTAATAAAAAAAAAAGTTTGGAAAAGAAAATTCCATTTCTAATTTTAAACCATATTTTAGTTAGACTATCCAGTGACTTTCTTTCATATATAATTGCAGAGTTTGAAGTCTCTACTGGCAAGCCGAAGAACTGTCTGCTTCATTTACACATTACTGAGAATTTGTTGATCTCCAGTTGAAAAGGAAATATTGAGCACAGTGCGTTAGAAACTTGATGACTTCTCTTTTAGAAATGATTTATGCACTGGAAGGAAGTATCTCATATGTCATCAGTCATAGCACATATCTACATTTTAAAATTATACTAGAACAGAAGCACAAGAGTAGAATTTCTATGTGAAATTCAAACATATTTATGCATATCAAGAGAGTTATATTGAGTCTAAGAGTTTAGACCTATAGCAGAAGATGTTGTGAGAATCTTAGAAATCATACAATTATTTGTTTTCTTTTCCTCTTTCAGTAATTTTGTTTTATTTTTAAGAAAAATAAAGGTCAAATTAGAGTTACTATAAATGGAAAGCATGCTTAAGTAATATTTCATGCTCATCCATTCATTCAGTGAACACATATTTATTGAGTACATACTCCAGTCATATATTTAACATTGGACTGAAAGGAGGAATGCTAATTTAAATATTTCTGTGCAATAAAAATACAATTATATGGCTGCCAGATTTTTAAAATTAAATTTATCAGTATGGACGCACTGAGTAAACACATGGATCAATTTCATCTGTAAGAAATTCAGAAACCATTTGAGAGACTCCTGAATGCTGAGTAGTTGAGAAATTACCCACAACAAAATGGGTAGGAAAAGTTGGCACATAATCTTGCCATAAACTCCTCTCCAGGCACAATGCCATGCAATCAGGAGGCAACACCAAACTCTCCGCTTTTCCCCAAGGAAAAAAGGTTTTGGACCACACGTATAGGGCCCTAACTTTTTTGGGGGGTATGAAGATAATTTATTTTTCCAGTATATGAAGGAGTGATGATCTTACACTTTTTGTTTTTTGTTTTTAAGAAGGACAGCATAGAGATATGGTGTAAGTTTTTAAAAACGTACCATATGCACTAAGCTACACCAGACGAATAACTTCAATTTTCTAGAATTAGTCTATCTTTGAATAATAGTGAATACGGATTTCTTATTCCCCTTACTAAGAAAAATGCTAAATATATTCCTAAATCTGTTTTCAAAATTCAAGAAGAAATTTAGAATATGGAACAATTAGCTAGAATGAGCCTGAAGAAGATTCTAGCTTTCCTACTGCTAAAATTCAGTTTCTATCCTTTGAAGGATTTTACATGAATTCAAGTAAAAAATGAGCTGAGGATATGACTCCAGAAGAAGACTGGGTCAGGAATATTCATACACAAACAATCAGACTTTATTCCACTTTCCTTGATCTATGCCCTCTTGTTCATACTGATAAACATAGACCCTGCCAAAAACTAGAATGGAAAGAACACTGGCCTAGGAGTCACACTCTGGATTTAAGTCTGGACACAGTCACAGCTTCTATACGATCTTGGGCTAGTCATTTCTACTCTCTGAGCTTCAGATTTGGAATCTTCAAAATGAGGAATCAGGTCTAAGGTCTCTTTCAGCTTTAACAACCATTGTATTTAAGTTTGGTGGCTAAAGCATCTAGAATTCCAGGTGACAGAAGATATAGTAGATTGAACTATTGGCCACAACACTTCATCCCTTCCTGCATCCTCACTCTTGCCATGGCTTCATTGTGAGCAGAGTATATTTCCCTGCCTCTTGATTTTGGGCTTGGCCATATGCCTTCCTTTGACCAAAGGGATATAGTAGACATGACACAAGCAGGGATTTAAAATGTGCATTATTTCTTATTCCCCTTTAATGGCTTAGAACATTTTAGAAAATAAATGTTTACAACAGAGCTCTCTAATAGCTAGGTCATAACTGGGTGACATTACATCCCAATTTTTCCAGGTCAATCCTGGTTTACGTCTGTTGTTCTGGTGTGAAGATTTAGTTCTCTTCGCTCTCAAAAGTGGGATAATTTAGATTATAAATTATATAGTCACCGTAGAAAAACCTGTCAGTTATCTTGAAAACTTACCTGGTTAATCCACAAGTTTGCTGCAATAACAGGTCCACCCCCTTGCCCCGGAACCATCCTCCTCAATGCCTTCTTTGGATCATGGGGATTCCCAGGGTAAGGAAAGGGTAGCCAGTATCCCTTCTTCTAACTCTTCAAGTGGCCTGCATTCCAAGTAGCCTCCTTTTCCCTCAAACCTTGAGAAACTTTTTTGCCCCAACTTTTTTGACTGCTACCCAAGGGACTGACTCCTATCTTTCCTGACTCTGGAAGCTAGCGGCCCAGTATTCACTAGTCCCTTGGGACTGCAGAGAGAAAAGGGTGGTTTTTATTGGGTGCATCCGCAGTTCCTCGCTCTGGTCAGTGCAGAGCAAGGAGGCAATAAACCCAGTTCCCAAGTGCTTCCTGAAAGAAATTAGACTGCACATCAAAAATCCCAACTCTCCAGTGGCTGTCCAAGAGTCCAGCATCTAACTCACCTATCTTCTGGAGCTGATGAGGCAATTGGTCACTAGTTCCCTGGAACTAGTTCCCTAGTTTGAAGGAACTTGTGGGTACTCTCTGTGGCTTCTTCCCCCAGCTCACTCCAGCAATAAAACTAAGACTACAGTTTCTCCTTGGAAGGAGTTAGACTACACATCCAGCACTCTGACTTCTCCAGCTTTTGCCTGAGGTTTCTGGCTTCTAACTCTACTGTCTCTGGGAGCTGATGAGGCCTGACATTCACTAGTCTCCTGGGGTCTAAAGAGAACAAAGCAGTGGTTTTGAACAGCCATGTGGGTTTTTCCTGTGACCCCTCTCCCCACTCACTGTCACAATAAAGCCCAGCTCCCAGCTTCTTCCTAGAAGGAGTCAGACTGCACATCTAGCGCTCTGGTTTCTCTGGCTGCTGCCCAAGGGACTGGCTTCTAACTTATCCATCACTGGGAGATGATGGACAGACAATCACAAGTCCTTTGGTAGTTAAACCAAAGGACTAACTTTGGTTTATGGGGTATGTGGGTACATCCCAGGGCTCCTCTCCCTGGTTTACTCCAGCAATAAAACCAGGGCTCTAGCTTCTCCCTACAGGGATTTGGACTATACGTAGAGACCCTCAACTTTTCTGGCTGCTACCCAAAGACTGGCTTCTACTACACCTGTCCCTGAGAGCTGATGGGGCTCAGCATTCACTAGGCCCCTAAGTGTGACAGAGAGTACGGCAACAGTTCGGAAGATCAGGTAGTCTGAATGGGCGTGCAAGCATATGCCACAGCTCTTCTTCCCAGTTCAGTGAAGAGTGAGCAGGTGATAAACTGCTTCTCCCTTAGGAGAGAAGGAATTGGACCATATATCTAGCACCCCAAGTTTTCTGGCTTCTGTTGGGGAATGGGCTGCTATCTCACATGTCTCAGGGACTGAAAAGACTTGGCATACTCTAGTCTTCTGGGAACTGGTAAGAACAAACACAGTAGTTTAGATGAGCACAAATGTTTCAGATGCACCCAGAATCTCTGGCCAATCTGATTGGTGGGGGTCATCTCCTCTCCAATGGCAGGCTGTGGAGACTGAGAGAAGTGGCTGTTTTATCTAACGTGCAGAAACCAACAGAGAGAGAGAGTCAGGGAAAATAATGAAACAAGTAAATATGCTCCAAATAAAAGAATAAGATAAATCTTCAGAAACTGACCCTGATGATATGCAGGTATGTGATTTACTAGCTGGAGAATTAATATTAACTGTCATAAAGATGCTCACTGAGGTCAGGAGAGCAATACATGAACAAAGTTGTGCACCTTGAATATATACAATTCCTACGTATCAATTTTACCTCAGTAAAGCTGAAAAAGTTATCAATACAAACATTTTTAGTGAGATTCCACTATAATGTTCTCCAGTATATTGCTAGTTATTGAAGAGTCAAGTCACAAATGAAGTAGGTTATTATTTCCATTGTTCATTAACTACTTACTGCTCAAGGTATAATTTCCTTTTTCTAATGGACATGTCTTAACATTAGTGCTTGGTTGTTACCTTTGGGTTTGCAGATAGCTGAAAAGAAAGTGAAATAACCATCATTGCCATAGAATCACAGCAGTAATATTTTCCTTCTTTTATAAATAATTTATATTTCTGCTATAATCCTTACCAAATAATTTCTAAAGTAGATTATGATGATATATTTCTCACAGAAACTGGCTTAGCTAAAAATACCTGTGATAGACTAAGCCTTGCAGAGAAATCAGGTCAATTTACTCGCAGTGAACTGAAGACCACCATTGCTTTCTACAAAAGCTGAAAGCTCAAAAAGCATTTAGTTAACCGTTATACCGTTGTTTTTTATTGAATCTATTAAGGTTATGGTGACAAGACTTAGTTTAAATACTATGTATTACTATGCCAAATATTTCTTTTTTATACAAATTATTTAGCTTTGACTATAATTAAACAAATGTTGCTTCCCATATGGGCCCAAAATAATAGCATAATTCCATATTTTAAAAAGCACACATGGTCAGTGTATTTAACTACACTGATTGCTGTTTTGAGCAATTTTTATTCACTGTGATGTCAAAGTGCTTTAAAATTAAGCAAATTTTTTGTACAAAACATATGTGAAATTACTTCACACTTCAGTGACATTCACTCAGCTGTAGGCTAAATATAGAAACTTAACAGTCTACCACACTCATGTCAAAGCTGGTTAAGGGGAGGAGTAGAAAAGGTAATCCATTCAGTCAAAATCTCCAGGGAACTATAACATGCATGGAACACTATATCCATTTCTGGCACACTGCTACTATTATTTTATTTACATTTTACTGAAACTTTTTTCTCATCTATCCTGGAAAAGAATAACACACTTTTAAATGACTTGAGCCTTATGTGTACATTTCTGACTAACCTTGTAGCGTAAGACCTTTATGTCTTTTCTATTTAAAATTCTTAAATTTTTAAATATAAATAATAGTTCAAGATATATATATATATAATCTAATGGATGTAAAATGGATACTAGAGCCATTTGATGGTCATTTCAACTAAAATAATCTCTGGTTTAAAAAGAAAAACACCCAAGGCTAGGCAGAGAAGATTTCACTCTCTTCTAAGTAGCTTGAAAATACTCCCTTTGGAGTGTGTTACTTCATATATCTTGAACACTATGATTCTGACCCTCCTGACTCTCTAAGTTTCCATGAATCTCATCTAATTATCTAATTTAGCTATCATTTTTAAAATGAGGATGACTCCAAAGTCCAAAGTATGACAACCTGAGTTCCAGTCTTGGCTCTTCACTTACTAATAGTGCACAACTGGTAAATTATTTTTACCTTCCTCCGCCTCATTTTTCCTTATCTGTTAAGTGTGTGTAATATTGGTTGCAGTTCACAGAAATATTGGCCCAGACTACACAGTCAGCCAAATGGTGGTAGCGGCTATTATTTCTGTTTCTCTTCCACATTAGGTTATGCATGTCTAGCTACCTTTAAGATATTATAATTTAAGCTGTGTCACCAGTAATGCAAACTTTAAAAGATCAATGTTAAGTACAGAATAAAACAAAATACATCTCTGCCACAAACTGTCTTTGTAATGCCACGGCTAGAGTCTCACTCACCCAGGATGGAAACATGAAATTATCTTTGTCTTCCCTGTTTCTACATAATGCAATCTTTATATCCTCTGTGTTCTCCTTCCCCAGAATCCTTTTCAAAGGTTATTCTCAAATACTAGTTGTCTTCACGTGTCTTACCTACACTACTACCTCCTGGACTTGCAGTCTCCAAACTATTCATGCTCCCTCCAGTTGTTCCTACTCCATAAGATCTAATTTTTGCTGTTATGTTGATCTTCTTAAAGCACACTTCTTGTCCCATTATGCCTCAGGCCAGACACTTGCAATGACACTCTGAAGCAAAACAAAGTCCAAATTTCCTATTCTATCACTCAATAGCAGCCTACTTCAGAAACCAGTACATGTGTGTCTTCTTTACTTACATCCTTGTGAACTATTACTATTTCCAATAAATATTCTATCTTTTCCAACCTTATGCCATTTCTCACAATTTTCCAACAGTTTTTCTTGCGTATAGTAGACAGTTAGCTATTTATATTGAATGAAAGCAAGGGTTACAATAAAATGCAAAATAAGAACTGAATGTCAAAATAAAATTCTGAGAAAGAGAATGTCTGTAAAGTGTGCTAGTTTTTCTAGGGCTGATGTAACAAGTACAAGTTACAAGATTGACTTAACAAGTTAACTCAATCTGGGTGACTTAAATGAACAGAAATGTGTTCTCTCACAGTTATAGAGGCTAGAAGTCAAAAATCAAGATGCTAACAAGGTTGGTTGCTCCTGGAGGACTTTGTGAGAGAGGCTGTTCCATGGTTCTGTCCTAGCTTCTGGTGGTTTTCCTTGGCTTATAGACACATCACTCCAATTTCTTCATCCACTGTTGTCAAATGGATGTCTTCTCCCTGTGTGTCTTGTGTCTTCACATAGCATTCTCCTTTGTCTCTCTTTCCTCTTCTTAAAAGAACACCAGTCATGTTGGATTAAGGGCCCACTTTACTCATTATGACCTCATCTTAACTTTACTAATTATATCTGCAATGACCCTTTTTCCAAAAAAGATTACATTCTGAGGTATTGAGAGTTAGGATTTCAACATATCTTTTTAGGGGGCATGATTCAACCCATAGCAAAAAGAGAATTAAAAAATCCTGGATGCTGATGCTGGAGCTAGACTATCTGAGTTGCCTCTACCCTTCCTGAGTTGGTCTCTCACTACCTGGGTTGACTTCTGACTCCCACTACTTACAGGGCTCTGTGGTGTTTAGCAACTACTCAACCTCCCTGCATTGCAATTTCCTCATCTATAATGT
Organism: Aethalodelphis obliquidens; assembly: GCF_003676395.1. Classification (NCBI taxonomy): domain Eukaryota; kingdom Metazoa; phylum Chordata; class Mammalia; order Artiodactyla; family Delphinidae; genus Aethalodelphis; species Aethalodelphis obliquidens. The sequence continues at coordinate 20,408,626 of NW_020837973.1, read as the reverse complement.
AAAACTAATAGTAGTTCCCACCTCAAGGCATTTTTCTGAAGATTAAAGGATATGAACATGAATAAACTGTTCAAAACAGTGCCTGGAACATAGTAATCAATGCATGTATTATTCTGTTTATTATTGCAGGTACCTAGGAGGTAGTAGCCTCATGTGCCTAGAGCTGGCATGGAGGGCTGGACTTCTCTTTTTAATTCTTTTAACCACATATTCTACTTGATATTTTCCTATTTCTCTGACTTCTTTTCTTTCTTTCTTTCTTTCTTTCTTTTTTTTACCTTTCTCCATTAAGTAAGATAGCTGTAAGGACATCCATAAAATGTTTTCATTAAAAATATGATTAATGTACCAAGTCTTATCTGCCTGAGGCAAGTAAAGTCATGGAGGAGGAAATGATTGACTGCTTTACCCCTAAAGGTTGGAGTGCCCCAAGAATGAACAAAGTGCCTCAGCTCTTCTCTGTTGTCCTCACCTTCAGAATAACTTCCAGTCCCATGTCTTTATACACTATCTACATGACAATGAACCCTATTAAAAAACAGCTGACACATACAATTAATTACCTAAACGACAACTACACAAAATTTTCTAATAGCTTATTAAAACTGTTAAAACCTGAGTCAAAGTAACATTAAATGAAAAAAAATATTTTAAAACCAATTTCATAAAACAAAATAATTACAGAGGAAAAGATATTTTAATATTTTTCACATTCCCTTGCCACCCACCCACCCCCCATCCAAATTTTAACTAATTATGTTCTCTACCACCTGATTTGGGGGATATTTGGTTTGAAATTTGCAATTATAAACTTTCTTTTCTTTAAAATTTTTTTTTTGGTCAATTCTGTGTATGCATCAAAAGTATGAATGGAACTGTTCTAGTATAAATACAGGACTAATTCACACTGATGATCCTCCATAGATAAAGAAAGCCTAGTTTTAGTTCAAAATGAGAATCTACATGCAAATTAAATTCCATAGATGTTCGAGAAATTATAATCATTATAATCATTCCCATCACATAATTATTTTTACACTTAGGGGACTTTCTAAAGGAAAAGCCATATTAGATGATAATTTTAAATCAATTAGCAGTACATAGACTGTTATATAATTCTTCATGACCAGGTATAGAAAGCTAATGTATCTGCATAAAGATCTCACGGAAACCTCAAGAGTTCATAACCTGAAAATATCTCTTTAAATTACCTATATTATACCTATTTTCATTGTAAAGTAAATGTTAGTTTTTACAGTTGATTTAAATCCCCATGCTTTATTTTGTAGTTGATATGATGGAAGAATATTTCTAATTTACATAAAGCTCAGTTTTCTATATTGTACTGATATATTCAATATTGCTTTGAATAAAATATATTGTGATTTACATAGTCACCTTATGTATAAAATAACATTAAGAATTTCCCATGGAATATATGCAATATCTTTAATAATTCAAAGAATGTCAGGCAAAAGTAAGTTCTATGCAAGTGTTTATTAAACATTAAATGCAATGACTGCATTTCTATACGCTCTATTGATGTGAAATAATACGTATTAGCTTGTGGGCACTGGTTCAAAAGAAGTAAAAGCTGAAATAGGGAACCCAGAAAAATTTGTTGAAAATTTTAGTGGCTATCCTTTAGAGAGCTTTAAATAGGTTCTGAGGGTGTATGAAGTTGAAATAGATGCCACACTCTTAGAAAAATGCTCTAAAAAAGAAAACTAGACTTATATGTAAGTCATTATTTAACATAATGTTAAATATAAGATTAATGGGAAAAGAACAAATGTTATTATGTGGTTTTAGAAGACCTGCTTTCAGGTGGGTAAATCAGGAACTGTTCTGACCTTGGGGCTTTCATAAACATAAAATGGGAAAGTGGAGTAACTCAAGTAGTGTATAGTGAACAGTTCAATTGGTTTCTAGTTTGAAGCAAAATAAAACAGATCATGTAACAAGAAATATGAATAGATAAAACCGAAATATCAGCTTGGGGACAGATAATTCTAGGTTTCACATAAAAAATTAAGGTATATTTCATTTGGTATATAATGAAGACTCTTTAAAAGATTTTATTCAAAATGTATCATGATTGGGGTGGCTTAAGGAAAATTAGTCTGACACCATTTTGCTATGTGAATTAGAACAGGGGGTTAAGAAGTCACTGGAAATTTAATCCAGTAGTCCAGGGAAATGGAATGAGTTTCAGGAGAGTTGAAACGGAGCATTGGCTATAAGCCTGGAGAAAAAGAAAGAGTACAGTGAGTATAAATGTGTTACGAATGACATAAGAAATAGGGACAAATAGAATGCTTGGGAGATGGATGACTCCATTTTGGACATGTTGTATCTATATGCTATGAAAACACCCGGATCAAAGAAGCTTAGCAGTTATTGGAAATGCTAAATGATATTCGGGCAAATCGTCTAAAGTCTACACCTTTTGTTATAATTTTATTTCCATGAGTTGCTAGGTCAGAATTTTGAAAAGTGAGGATTTTGACCACCCACATCAGAATTCTCTAAGATGCTTACTAGAATGCATTTTCCAAAGCCATTCCCTAAACTACTAAATCAAAATATGTATTTAAATTCACTAACCTTATAATCTTACTGTATTTCTTCATACCATGACCTATCATTGAATTATAAATATTAATTTGGGCCTAAATACAATTCAGATAAAGCTTAAATTATAATGAACAGTAAATTATGAAAATAGAGGCATATTTTTTGACACTTTTGTTTAACCTTGATGCTTCACGGGGAGACTTCACTTTAAGTTAATGAATTGCAGTAATCTATAGAGACTGCAATAATACTTAATTTTAAATCATAATGCAATATTGTTGATTAATGGATACAGGAATAACATTTTTATCTGAAATTGTTTAATTATAGTCAGTGCTATAAATGGCCATGTTTTATTTCAAAGCAAAAGTAATCCCGATAATTAGCTTTTATTATTGCCTGTTTCACTACTCATCTTTTGGCATAAATTTTACTCATATTTTTATGAACTTATCTTCTTTTCACAAAATTAGAAGCCCACTGAAGTCATAGTACATTAGCTTTCTATTCCTATCACCTAATACATGGCATTAAATTGTGTAGAACCATCAAAATTGTTGTGAAACTTTTTAGCATAATAAACAAAATATTTGTGAAGAAATTTTCTTTTATTGAGTTTAGAAGCATTTCTTCATAAAAAGCAATACAGGCAAAAATTATAATAAAAAGTTATATTTCTTCCTTTGTTAGTTCCTTAACTATTAATATGTGGTTTTAGGTGAAGAATATAAAGGAATTGAGAAAATTTGGAGAAATGTAATTACTTTTTTTGGGATCTAAACTTTCTGTCTTTACATACCTTAAAGATCAGACAATTTTTATAAAAGACAATCTGAAATTCTTTTTCAAAATCAATATTAATGTGATTATATAGCATTAGAATAAAAAGACCAGATTCCATGTATGTAGCCATAGAAGACAACACTAAACCTATTGCGTTGATAAATTCTTTCTGGGTGGTCAGGGTTGTGATAGCACCGAGGAAGAGGTGGGCTATGCACAAGGTCATTAGAAATTCAATAATGTTACAGGGGAAAATCATATAAGTGTAGTTCAACAAGCAGTTGAACAGGCCCCAAGGCCTAGAGACTCATTTTCATAAGAAGAGTGGAGGATCATTATGAACTTGTTTCAGGAATGGTTAGATAAGAGGAATGTGAAGGCATTGAAGAGCAACTTGTAGAAAAAAATTTTAAAGAGAAAATGAGTTATACCAGAGTGAATGTAGGCAGGATCAGAAAGATGATGAAGCCAGAAAGATGTTTGCCATATGGAGATACAAACCATGACATTTTCCTAAAAATGGGATGTGTATTCCAATCTAGATCTAGATCTGGACTGGGCTGAGTCATACAAATTTTAATCTTCTTAGGAATATAACTGAATAGGGCCTAATATTTATAGTTAGCTAGGAAAAAACTTAAGACATCTAAAGAAATATAAGATTGGTTTCCTGATAATGAGTTGTTGATTCATTGTGCATCAGATTATAAAATAATCTATAAAGCAACCATGTATTCGTCATTTTAAAGTATTCTAACAAGATGTTTTAAACAATCACTGCTTTAACATTTTCTTGGTTAAAATGCCTATAGGACTACAAAACTAGGTTATAACTCACATAAATATGTATGCAAAATTAATATGCCAGGCAGTTAGAGGAATATGTACATTTTAAATGATCACTTTATTTAAAGTATCACTTTATAATAATAAGGCTGATGAAAAAGAATTAAGAAAAAATATACTTTGGCTGTGACTTTAAGATTGCCAAGAATTAGACCAAAGCACAGACCTTGTAATAGAAGAGAAACTCCCTGCTGATGCAGGTCATCTCTACCAGGTACAGAGTATTTTTGCTTCTTCCTCAATACAGTCTTCTCTCTCAGGTGTCCAATTCAATCATAAATTCATCCTATGAATTAAAGGGTACAGGTAGCAGTAAATGTAATAGAGACCTCAGAAATAAACATTTGCATACATGATCAAAATATCTTCAAGAGGGGTACCAAAACCACTCAATGGGGAAGGGTCAGTCTCTTTCAACAAATGCTGTTAGGAAAACTGGATAACCATATGCAAAAGAATAACACTGAGTACACCATATACAAAAATTAACTCAAAATAGATTAAAGACCTAAATATAAGACCCAAAAGTATAAAACTCCTAGAAATAAACACAGGGAAAAATCTTCATGACATTGGATTTGGCAATGATCTCTTGGATATGATTCCAAAAGCATAGGAAACAAAAGCAAAATGGGTAAGTAAGATTACATTAAAATTAAAAACTTTTGTGCATCAAAGAACAAAATCAATAAAGTGAAAAGACAACCTATGGAATTGGAGAAAATATTTACAAATCATGGACATAACAAAGAGTTAATACCCAGGATACATAAAGAACTACTACAAGTTAAGAACAAAAAAATCAAATAACCCAATTAAGAAAATGGGCTAAGGACTTGAGGAGTCATTTCTCCAAAAATGATATACAGATGGCCAATAAGCATATGTAAAGATGCACAACATCACTAATCATCAGGGAAACACAAATCAAAACCACAATGAGATATTGCCTCACACCCATTAGGATGGCTTCTACCAAAAAAAATTAACAAGTGTTGGTAGGGATGTGGAAACAAGGGAATCCCTGTGCACTGTTGGTGGAATTGTAGAATGGTGCAACTGTAATAGAAAACAGCATGGAGGTTCCTCAAAACATTAAAAATAGAACTACTGTAGGATCCAGCAATCCAATTTCTGGGTATATCCAAAATAATTGAAATCAGAATCTCTAAGAGATATCTGCACTCCCATGTGTATAGTAGCACTATTCACTATAGCCATTTTACTCAGCCTAAAAAAAAATAAATCCTGTCGTTTGCAACAACATGGATGACCCTGGAGGGCATTATACTAAGTGAAAAAAAACCAGGGAGAGATTGATAAAAGGATACAAACTTCCAGTTATAAGATGGATAAGGTATGAAGATCGAATGCATAACATGGTGACTATAGTTGATGACAGACAGCATATCGTATAATTGAAATTTCCTGAGTAAAACTTTAATGTTCTTACCAAAAAAAAAAAAAGTAAATGAAAGGTGATAGGATGTCTTTAATTATTCAATGCAAAGAATTATTTCACAATGTTTATATATATCAAATTATCACACTTCAAATATCTTACAGTTTTGTCAGTTATACCTCAAAAAAAGCTGAGGGGTAAAAAAAGAAGTCCTGTTACATCCTACACCATGGAGGAACCTGGAAGACATTAGGCTAAGTGAAATAAGCCAGTTACAAAAAGACAAATACTGTCTCATTCCACTTATATGAGGTAAATAAAGGAGTCAAATTCATAGAAATAAAAGGCAGAATGGTAGTTACCAGGGCCTGGGGGGAGGCGGAAAGCAGTAGTTGTTTAATGGGTTTAGGCTTTTAGATTTGCAAGATGAAAAATTTCTGGAGATCTGTTTCATAACAGTGTGAATATATTTAACATTACTGAATTGTACATTTGAAATGGTAAAGATGGTGAATATTTTTTCTTTTTTGACTGCGTGGGGTCTTCGTTGTTGTGCAGGTTTTCTCTAGTTGTGGTGAGCGGGGGCTACTCTTCGTTGTGGTGCACGGGCTTTTCATTTCAGTGGCTTCTCTTGTTGCAGAGCACAGGCTCTAGGCACATGGGCTTCAGTAGCTGCAGCACACGGGCTTCAGTAATTGTGGCTCACGGGCTCTAGAGCACAGGCTCAGTAGTTGTGGTGCACGGGCTTAGTTGCTCCGTGGCATGTGGGATCTTCCCGGACCAAGGATCAAACCCATGATGCCTGCATTGACAGGCAGATTCTTAACCACTGCACCACCAGGGAAATTCCAAGGTGGTGAATTTCATAGGTTTTTTTTTTTACTACATAAAAAAAAGCATGGTCCCCTTGAAGAGGCAGAAGACCATGAGGAGCCAACAGATTAATATATTTATATATATACAATAGCATGAGATTAAAGAAAATTAGTGATATGAGAAATGTTTACCACAAAACTAAAAATAAACCTACATTGCAGGAAGTAAACGCAGGATTTATTTTGTAGAAAATGGAATCGGATCTGGGAAAAAAGGGAGAAACCTTCTCAGATTACAGATGAGAAGGCCAAAGGGATATACAAGATTAAATAAAAGGATAACATGATGGAGGACAGAGAATAGAGAAGTAGCGTTCAGATAATTGATACTAATTTTAAAAGAAATAAAATGAAAAAGAAAAACAGAGCCTAAAATTAAAGTTTTCATGAAGAAATATTTTCCTGTGAAAAACCGAGTACATGAAAATTTCTAGAAAATAAATTAAAGAGGGTCATAGCTTAAAGATAACTACAAATTATTGCGACAATAATAGAATTTTAAAAACCTCTTAGGAAACCTGAAAAGAAATAAAAATTTGGGGTTTCAAACTTGTGCTTTCTCACATGTACTGGGCATATAGAATAAAAAATGATATTTGAAGAATTGTATACCTGTTCAGGTTGCTTTCCTATATGAAGGTTAAATGAAAGCTTTTTTCTTTTCTTTTCTTTTTTTTAAACATCTTTATTAGAGTATAATTGCTTTACAATGGTGTGTTAGTTTCTGCTTTATAACAAAGAGAATCAGCTATACATATACATATAACCCCATATCTCCTCCGCCTTGCGTCTCCTTCCCACCCTCCCTATCCCAACCCTCTAGGTGGTCACAAAGCCCCCAGCTGATCTCCCTGTGCTATGCAGCTGCTTCCCACTAGCTATCTATTTTACATTTGGTAGTATATGTAAGTCCATGCCACTCTCTCAGTTCATCCCAGCTTACCCTTCCCCCTCCTTGTGTCCTCAAGTCCATTCTCTACGCCTGCGTCTTTATTCCTGTCCTGGCCCTAAGTTCTTCAGAAACAGGGTTTTTTTGTTTTTTTTAGATTCCATGTATATGTGTTAGCATACAGTATTTGTTTTTCTCTTTCTGACTTACTTCACTCTGTATGACAGACTCTAGGTCCATCCACCTCACTACAAATAACTCAATATTGTTTCTTTTTATGGCTGAGTAATATTCCATTGTATATATGTGCCACATCTTCTTTATCCATTCATCTGTTAGTGGACACTTAGGTTGCTTCCATGTCCTGGCTATTGTAAATAGAGCTGCAATGAACATTGTGGTACATGACTTTTTTTTTTTTTCGGTATGCGGGCCTCTCACTGCCATGGCCTCTCCCGCTGTGGAGCACAGGCTCCGGACATGCAGGCTCAGCAGCCACGGCTCACGGGCCCAGCCGTTCCGTGGCATGTGGGATCTTCCCGGACCGGGGCACGAACCCACGTCCCCTGCATCGGCAGGTGGACTCACAACCACTGCGCCACCAGGGAAGCCCATGACTCTTTTTGAATTATGGTTTTCTCAGGGTATATGCCCAGTAGTGGGATTGCTGGGTCATATGGTAGTTCTACCTTTAGTTTTTTAAGGAACCTCCATACTGTTCTCCATAGTGGCTGCATCAATTTACATTCTCACAAACAGTGCAAGAGGGTTCCGTTTCTCCATACCCTCTCCAGCATTTATTGTTTATAGAGTTTTTGATGATGGCCACTCTGACTGGTGTGAGGTGATACCTCACTGTAGTTTTGATTTGCATTTCTCTAATGATTAGTGATGTTGAGCATCCTTTCATGTGTTTGTTGGCAATCTGTATATCTTCTTCGGAGAAATGTCTATTTAGGTCTTCTGCCCATTTTTGGATTGGGTTGTTTGTTATTCGGATATTGAGCTGCATGTGCTGCTTCATTTGCAAATATATTCTCCCGTTCTGAGGGTTGTCTTTTCATCTTATTTTTGGTTTCCTTTGCTGTGCAAAAGCATTTAAGTTTCATTAGGTCCCATTTGTTTATTTTTGTTTTTATTTCCATTTCTCTAGGAGGTGGGTCAAAAAGGATCTTGCTGTGATTTATGTCATAGAGAGTTCTCCGTATGTTTTCCTCTAAGAGTTTTATAGTGTCTGACCTTTCATTTAGGTCTTTAATCCATTTTGAGTTTATTTTTGGGTATGGTGTTAGGAAGTGTTCTAATTTCATTCTTTTACATGTGGCTGTCCAGTTTTCCCAACAGCACTTATTGAAGAGGCTGTCTTTTCTCCATTATATATTCTTGCCTCCTTTATCAAAAATAAGGTGACCATATGTGCATGGGTTTATCTCTGGGATTTCTATCCTGTTCCATTGATCTATCTTTCTGTTTTTGTGCCAGTACCATTTTGTCTTTTTTTTTCCTTTTGCGGTACGTGGGCCTCTCACCGCTGCGGCCTCTCCCATTGTAGAGCACAGGCTCCTGACGCGCAGGCTCAGCGGCCATGGCCCACAGGCCCAGCCGCTCCGTGGCATGCGGGATCCTCCTGGACCAGGTCACAAACCTGTGTCCCCTGCATCAACAGGCGGACTCTCAACCACTGCGCCACCAGGGAAGCCCCTATTCTGTCTTGAATACTGTAGCTTTGTAGTATAGTCTGAAAACGGGGAGCCTGATTCCTCTAGCTCCATATTTCTTTCTCAAGATTGCTTTGGCTATTTGGGGTCTTTTGTGTTTCCATACAAATTGTGAAAATTTTTGTTCTAGTTCTTTGAAAAATGTAATTGGTAATTTGAAAGGGACTGCATTGAATCTGTAGATTGCTTTGGGTAGTACAGTCATGTTCACAATGTTGATTCTTCCAATCCAAGAACATGGTATATCTCTCCATCTGTTTGTATCATCTTTAATTTCTTTCATCAGTGTCTCATAGTTTTCTGCATATAGGTCTTTTGTCTCCTTAGGTAGGTTTATTCCAAGGTATTTTATTCTTTTTGTTGCAATGGTAAATGGGAGTGTTTTCTTAATTTCTCTTTCAGATTTTTCATCATTAGTGTATAGGAATGCAAGAGATATCTGTGCATTAATTTTGTATCCTGCTACTTTACCAAATTCATTGATTAGCTCTAGTAGTTTTCTGGTAGCATCTTTAGGATTCTCTATGTATAGTATCATGTCATTTGCAAACAGTGACAGCTTTACTTCTTCTTTTCCGATTTGGATTCCTTTTATTTCTTTTTCTTCTCTGATTGCTGTGGCTAAAACTTCCAAAACTATGTTAAATAATAATAGTGAGAGTGGATAACCTTGTCTTGTTCCTGATCTTAGAGGAAATGGTTTCAGTTTTTCACCATTGAGAACAATGTTGGCTGTGGGTTTGTCATATATGGCCTTTATTATGTTGAGGAAAGTTCCCTCTTTGCCTACTTTCAGCAGGGTTTTTATCATAAATGGATGTTGAATTTTTTTCAAAGCTTTTTCTACATCTATTGAGATGATCATATGGTTTTTCTCCTTCAATTTTTTAATATGGTTTATCACATTGATTGATTCCTGTATATTGAAGAATGCTTGCATTCCTGGGATAAACCCCACTTGATCATGATGTATGATCCATTTAATGTACTGTTGGATTCTGTTTGCTAGTATTCTGTTGATGATTTTTGCATCTATATTCATAAGTGATACAGGCCTGTAGTTTTCTTTCTTTGTGACATCTTTGTCTGGTTTTGGTATCAGGGTGATGGTGGCCTCGTAGAATGAATTTGGGAGTGTTCCTACCTCTGCTATATTTTGGAAGAGTTTGAGAAGGATAGGTGTTAGCTCTTCTCTAAATGTTTGATAGAATTCTCCTGTGAAGCCATCTGGTCCTGGACTTTTGTTTGTTGGAAGATTTTTAATCACAGTCTCAATTTCAGTGCTTGTGATTAGTCTGTTTATATTTTCTGTTTCTTCCTGGTTCAGTCTCGGAAGGTTGTGCTTTTCTAAGAATTTGTCCATTTCTTCCAGGTTGTCCATTTTATTGGCATAGAGTTGCTTGTAGTAATCTCTCATGATCCTTTGTATTTCTGCAGTGTCACTTGTTACTTCTCTTTCATTTCTGATTCTATCGATTTGAGTCTTCTCCCCTTTTTTTTTTTTTTATGAGTTTGGCTAATTATTTATCAACTCTGTTTACCTTCTCCAAGAACCAGCTTTTAGTGTTTTTGATCTTTGCTATTGTTTCCTTCATTTCTTTTTCATTTATTTTTGATCTGATCTTTATGATTTCTTTCCTTCTGCAAACTTTGGGGGTTGTTTGTTCTTCCCTGTCTAATTGCTTTAGGTGTAAGGTTAGGTTGGTTATTTGACATTTTTCTTGTTTCTTGAGGTAGGATTTTATTGCTGTAAACTTCCCTCTTAGAAGTGCTTTTGCTGATCCCATAGGTTTTGGGTTTTTGTGTTTTCATTGTCATTTGTTTCTAGATATTTTTTGACTTCCTCTTTGAATTCTTCAGTGAACTCTTGGTTATTTAGTACTGTATTGTTTAGCCTCCATATGTTTGTATTTTTTACAGATTTTTTCCTGTAATTGATATCTAGTCTCACAGCATTGTGGTCAGAAAAGATACTTGTTACGATTTCAATTTTCTTAAATTTACCAAGGCTTGCTTTGTGACCCAAGATATGATCTATCCTGGAGAATGTTCCATGAGCACTTGAGAAGAAAGTGTATTCTGTTGTTTTTGGATGGAATGTCCTATAAATATCAATTAAGTCCATCTTGTTTAATATGTCATTTAAAGCTTGTGTTTCCTTATTTATTTTCATTTTGGTGATCTGTCCATTGGTGAAAGTGGGGTGTTGAAGTCCCCTACTATGATTGTGTTGCTGTTGATTTCCCCTTTTATGGTTGTTAGCATTTGCCTTATGTATTGAGCTGCTCCTTATGTATTAAGGTGCATAAATATTTACAATTGTTACAGCTTCTTCTTGGATTGATCCCTTGATCATTATGTAGTGTTCTTCTTTGTCTACTGTAATAGTCTTTATTTTAAAGTCTGTTTTGTCTGATATGAGAATTGCTACTCCAGGTTTCTTTTGATTTCCATTTGCCTGGAATATCTTTTTCCATCCCCTCACTTTCAGTCCATAGGTGTCTCTAGGTCTGAACTGGGTCTCTTGTAGACAGCATATATATGGGTCTTGTTGTTGTATCCATTCAGCCAGTCTATGTCTTTTGGTTGGAGTATGTAATCCATTTACATTTAAGGTAATTATCGATATGTATGCTCCTATTACCATTTTCTTAATTGTTTTAGGTTTGTTTTTATAGATCTTTTCCTTCTCTTGTATTTCCTGCCTAGAGAAGTTCCTTTAGCATTTGTTGTAAAGCTGGTTTAGTGGTGCTGAATTCTCTTAACTTTTGCTTGTCTGTAATCATTTTAATTTCTCCATCGAATCTGAATTTCTCCATCAAATCTGAATTTCTGCATTGAATCTGAATGAGATCCTTGCTGGATAGAGTAATCTTGCTTCTAGGATTTTCCCCTTCATCACTTTAAATATTTCCTGCCACCCCCATCTGGCTTGCAGCGTTTCTGCTGAAAGATCAGCTGTTAACCTTATGGGGATTCCCTTGTATATTATTTGTTGTTTTTCCCTTGCTGCTTTTAATATTTTTTCTTTGTATTTAATTTTTGTTAGCTTGATTAATATGTGTCTTGGCGTGTTTCTCCTTGGGTTTATCCTGTATGGGATTCTCTGCATTTCCTGGACTTGATTGACTATTTCCTTTCCCATATTAGGGAAGTTTTCAACTACAATCTCTTCAAATATTTTCTCAGTCCCTTTCTTTTTCTCTTCTTCTTCTGGAACCCCTATAATTTGAATGTTGGTGTGTTTAATATTGTCCCAGAGGTCTCTAAGACTGTCCTCCATTCTTTTCATTCTTTTTTCTTTATTCTGCTCTGCAGTAGCAACTTCCACTATTTTATCTTCCAGGTCACTTATCCATTCTTCTGCCTCAGTTATTCTGCTATTGATTCCTTCTAGATAATTTTTAATTTCATTTATTGTGTTGTTCATCATTGTTTGTTTGCTCTTTAGTTCTTCTAGGTCCTTGTTAAATGTTTCTTGTATTTTCTCCATTTTATTCCCAAGATTTTGGATCATCTTAACTATCATTATTCTGAATTCTTTTCCAGGTAGACTGCCTATTTCCTCTTCATTTGTTTGGTCTGGTGGGTTTTTACCTTGCTCCTTCATCTACTGTGTATTTCTCTGTCTTCTCATTTTGCTTATCTTACTGTGTTTGGGGTCTCCTTTTCGCAGGCTGCAGGTTTGTAGTTCCTGTTGTTTCTGGTGTCTGCCCCCAGTGGCTAAGGTTGGTTCAGTGGGTTGTGTAGGCTTCCTTGTGGAGGGGACTAGTGCCTCTGTTCTAGTGGATGAAGCTGGATCTTGTCTTTCTGGGCAGGACCACGTCTGGTGGTGTTTTTGGGGTGTCTGTGACCTTAATATGATTTTAGGCAGCCTCTCTGCTAATGGATTGGGTTGTGTTCCTTGCTAGTTGTTTGGCATAAGGTGTCCAGCACTGTAGCTTGCTCATTTTTGAGTGGATCTGGGTCTTAACGTTGAGATGGAGATTTCTGGGAGAGCTTTCACCATTTGATATAACATGGAGCCCAGAGGTCTCTGGTGGACCAATGTCCTGAACTCAGCTTTCTCACCTCAGAGGCCCAGGCCTGACACCCGGCCGGAGCCCCAAGAGTCTGTCAGCCACACTGCTCAGAAGAAAAGGTAGAAAAAAAATGAAAGAAGGAAAGAAAAAATAAAATAAAAGTTATTAAAATAAAAAGTTAAAAAATTATTAAAAATAAAAAAAGTTAAAAAGTACTAAAAAAGAAAGAAAGAAAGAAGTGAGCAACCAAACCAAAAAACAAATCCACCAATGATAACAAGAGCTAAAATCTATACTTTATAAAAAAAAAAAAAAAGGACAGACAGAACCCTAGGACAAATGGTAAAATCAAAGCTATACAGACAAAAGCACAGAAAGAAACGTATACATGCATACACACTCATAAAGACGTAAAAAGAAAAAAATGTGTATATCTATATAAAAAGAAAAAGGAGGAAGAGAGCAACCAAATCAATAAATCTACCAATGATGATTATCTCTAAATACTAAACTAAGATAAGCATAAAACCAGAAACAAATTAGATGCAGAAAGCAAACCCCAAGTCTATAGTTGCTCCCAAAGTCCACTCTGTCAATTTTTGGATGCTTCATTGTCTATTCAGGTATTCCACAGATGCAGGCTACATTAGTTTGATTGTGGAGATGTAATCCACTGCTCCTGAGGCTGCTGGGAGAGATTTCCCTTTCTCTTCTTTGTTTGCACAGCTCCTGGAGTTCAGCTTTGGATTTGGCCCCACCTTTGTGTGTAGGCCACCTGAGGATGTCTGTTCTTCACCCATACAGGATGGGGTTAAAGGAGCAGCTGATTATGGGGCTCTGGCTCACTCAGGTGGTGAGGAGGGAGGGGTACTCAATGTGCGGCGAGCCTGCGGCGGCAGAGGCCACCATGACATTGCAGCAGCCTGAGGCACGCTATGTGTTCTCCTGGGGAAGTTGTCCCTGGATCATGGGACCCTGGCAGTGGTGGGCTGCAGAGGCTCCCAGGAGGGGAGGTGTGGATAGTGACCTGTGCTTACACACAGGCTTCTTGGTGGCTGCAGCAGCAGCCTTAGCATTTCATGCCTGTCTCTGGGGTCCTTGCTGATAGCTGCGGCTCGCACCCGTCTCTGGAGCTCATTTAGGTGGTGCTCTGAATCCCCTCTCCTTGTACACACCGAAACAATGGCCTCTTGCCTCTTAGGCAATTCCAGACTTTTCCTGGACTCCCTCCCGGCTAGCTGTGGTGCACTAGCCCCCTTCAGGCTGTTTTCATGTAGCCAAGCCCAGTCCTCTCCCTGGGATCTGACCTCCGAAGCCCGAGCCTCAGCTCCCAGACCCCGCCCGTCCTGGCAGGTGAGCAGACAAGCCTCTCGGGCTGGTGAGTGCTGGTCGGCACCGATCCTCTGTTCGGGAATCTCTCCACTGTCCCTTCTGCACCCCTGTTGCTGTGCTCTCCTCTGTGGCTCTGAAGTTTCCCCCTCCGCCACCCGCAGTCTCCGCCCACGAAGGGGCTTCTAGTGTGTGGAAACCTTTCCTCCTTCTCAGCTCCCTCCCACAGGTGTAGGTCCCATCCCTGTTCTTCTGTCTTTGTTTTTTCTTTTTTCTTTTGCTCTACCCAGGTACATGAGGAGTTTCTTGCCTTTTGGGAAGTCTGAGGTCTTCTGCCAGCGTTCAGTAGGTGTTCTGTAGGAGTTGTTCCACATATAGATGTATTTCTGATGTGTTTGTGGGGAGGAAGGTGATCTCTGTGTCTTACTCCTCCACCATCTTGAAAGTGTCTCCAAAAGCTTTTGCAATTATGCAATTGTTCTGTCAAGGTTTCACTCATGTAGCTCTTCTTGAAAAATGTTTCTTGAATATTTCAAATTGCCCTTGAATTTTTCCAAATTTAGAACTTCATCCCACACAAAATCCAGGCCATAATTTAAATTCTATTGCTCTTGGTAACAAGAAAAAGCAGAAATCTTAGAGATAAAGATGTGTCATGTGTTTTACCATAGGCTTTTCCTATATTGTCAAGTTGAGGGGCATGGTATATGCAAATGTCATCTTCTCTGCTTTAAGCCCTCTGCCTGAAAGTGGGATTGTCTAATCATCAAATAGTCTTGACCCAAAGAATTGGCCTTGCTTACTTGAAAAAGTAGAGCAGAAGTTAAAGTTACGTCTGTGGGCTACAGTGGATTTTGGGAAAGCATATTGTGAAACTTATTTCCAAGGAAGGCTTTCAAGTGAGAGTGAGTGTTGTTCTGACACTTTTTCTATTTTCCTTCAAGGTTAGTCATTCCATATCAATTCTCTCATACACAAAAGGCAAAAAGGGGTGGCTTTTTTCCTATTCTCTTATGGAACTGTGAAAAAACAGGCTAGTATGATTTTAACATAAAAAAGGATTATAAAAGGATATTGGCAGGCACTGCGTAGTCTCACTTTCATTATAGAATACAGGCTTATATTATGGTAAAAGCCCAGAGAAACCTTTTGTGTCTTGCTTAAGACAAACAGACACTGATTTAATCTGTCTTTCTATTCTGCTTTCCATGAAAAGAGGGAAAAAATGATAATTTTAGTGATGTCAAGGAATCTTAAGTCTAGTTTGGGATTTTTTTTTTCTTGAGGGTCTTTATTAAGTATAAGGGATCACACAAAATGAAAAAGTAAAGAAAATGGTGTATTATAAAGAAAAGACAGTGAGGAGTGAAGTTTGTTAACCAAAGAAGTCTAAATTAAAAGATTGTTTTAAACAGGTTTATTGAGGTACCATCTACATACCATTAAAGTCCATTTAATTGTACAATTTAATAATTTAAGTAAATTTACAGAGTTGTGCAACCATCATCACAGACCAGGTTTAGAAAATTCCCTCACTCCAAAAGCTGCCTTGTGTTCATTTTCAATCATTCCCTATTTCCACACTCAACTCCAGGCAACCATTAATTTATTCTCTTATTCTATATGCTTGACTTTTCTGGGGAAAAATATCTATTCCAAAAATGAATACAATTATGTTTTAAAAAATATTTTAGGAAAGTGTTGAGTGAACTTCATATTCCTGATTCTGTTGCCCAGAATTCCAAATATCTGAACTTTCATGAGAAGCAGCCCTGCCTATATTCCCAGAAAAGAAAACGTTTACAAGCATGCTAAGTGTTGTAAGAGCCTGGCCTCATTTGTTGTTGCTTAGAGTAGTCTTACTATCAGCACTAGGCTACAAAGAGATGAAATTTTATTTCTACAGTGTTCCATTGCTGCTTATCAGACATGGTTCCAGTGTCACAGAAACCTCTTCTAGGCATCTATTTTCCCTGCAGTTGTTAATTTTTCACTCAACCCTGGTTGGACTTTATTCTTATTCATTAATTCTGTCTTATCCACAATCCCAAGGCTCTACTATATGACAAATTCTAGGTGGAATCAATGTGAGGAACTAGGTTTCTCTTTTTAAATGGATATATGTCCTAAATGTCACATGCTCACCTTCATGGATGAACAGCTGTAAGAGAATAGGTCTCTTTTTCTCATGGATAAATGTCCTAAATGTCAAATACTCACCTTCATCAGTGGACAACCATTTATGGCCCAGGGTAGTAAATGCACACAGTGATTATAATCCTGACACCCCACCATCACTACCCTGGTTTCTCTGGTAGGCATTGCAATGAATTATGTGTGAGAAATCTTCATTCCCACAAAACCATTTTAATTGGTCAGTGTCTACATCTGTATTAATCCTTTCAGAACCTTCTGGGAACTAGTGGGCAGCTCTCGAACTAGGTTCCATATTTGTCTCCTGACCTGTCTTCCCCTCATTGCTATGCAGTTAAATTTGTATGTTTTAACTTACATCCAAGATATGCCAAGGAAGTTTATTTACACTTTCTTAAAATGATAACAGGCAGGTATTCTGTATTCTAGCTTCAATGAACCTCACTTATTTTGAATTTCAACAAATCAGTTGGTAGAGGAGAAATTGGAGTCATTCAAAGACCACCTGCAAGAGACCTGGTGAGTCAAACAAGAAATCATTACATTTTGCACAGATGAGGAAGTGTACCCTAAAAAAATTGTCAGTATCTTTCTGTTTTGTCAGAAGACAGAGAAATATACAAGCTGCTATGCAAGAGAACTCAGCGTTACCTGGGAGTGCAGTGACAGATTATAAAGGGATCTTTGTAGACCGTTTTCAATTTTTCTCTCTTTAATTGTTTTTCTTTTTTCTTTTTTTTTTTTTTTTAGTTAAGTTGCAAGTCATCAGATCCTGAACTCTAATGAAAGAAAATACTAACTGGTAAATCAAAATCACTGTCGAGAATGTCTGGTACTGGTATGACTAGTCATTTTGAGGCCATTGAGAGTTCAAACAAATTAAATTTGAAATATGTTTCTCTTTCATCCTAGACTTGAAAAAAAAAAGTTTAGGCTGAAAGTGATTGATAATAGTTGAATATTTTTCTATTTATGCTTTTAAAAATACCAGGCTATAATGATTTTCCTTAATTTCTGTAACATGTAATTCTTCCTTAAGAGAAAAGTCATAGTAGGAGAGATAATATGACCGAAGGAAAATCTGTGGCCTTTAGAATCAGATGTAAATATGATTTCCAGCTCTGTGCTCACTATGCATTTGAACTTTTACATAAAAACAAATACCTAATAGTTATTACCTAAATATTTATTTTATGCAATGAGTAGTATAATCATTGGTCTTAATCTTTAAAGCAATTTTATAATGTAGGTGGTCCACCCTCACTTCCCCACTTGAAATTGGAAAGCAACTTAAAGTAAAACTAGAGATATATTTGGACCTAAATCTACATAACCCCAGAATATATTTCACTTTCATTTTAGCATTTGTTTGGTTAACTGAAATTTTAGTGTAGATTTTTATAAGAAAATTCACAAATCATAAATGTACAGTTCAATGAATTTTACAAACTGATCACATTGTATAACCAAAACTCAGAGCAAGAAACAAAATTACCAGTCAAAATTATCCTGAAAAGTTCGCCTTCCAGTCACTGCCTAACTTCAAAATCACAAACTCATTTTCTTGTTTCTGAAATTTATATAAATGGAATCATATAGCAAAAAATTATATCTGCATTCTTCAGTGCATCATTATGTTTCTGAGATCTCTCTCTTTTATTGCATGTAAGTGTAGTTTGTTCATGAGCATTACTGTATAATAATTCCATGTATGAACTATCTCTTAATTTATATATATATATATACACACACACACACACGCACACACACACATATATGCAGATTTTGCAGTTTAGTTTTGGATAGCATGAGTAAGGCTATGGACATTTTTGCACATAAATTTTGGTGAATATTAGTACACATTTCTGTTGAATGTACACTTAGGAATAAAACTGTCAGTCAAGGAATATACAGATGTTCAACTTTGATAATGCCAAAAACTGTATTTTTTTTTGCTGTGCATTTAGTTTTTTATGTTACCATATCCTGGATTCCCCACTTTATCCTTTGGCAAGATATTTAACCTATCAAAATATTGTTTCACATCTGAAAAAACAAAGAATAACCTTGTGAACATGAGAATTAAATACTGTGGCACATTAAGAGTCATCTGTGTTTGTCCCATTGGAAGTATGTAGCCCTTTGAAAGTAGCTTACCTCTTTAGATTTTCTCCATATTTTTCATACAACATTAATTATTTTGATGATTCTGTCTGTTGCTATTAATTCTAATGCATCAAAAACTCATATACTTTATATGTCGTGTATTTGCATTCTAAGAAAAAATTATAAGTAAAATATGTATAGGAAATGCCTTAGATTTGTCATATGTAGTAAACACACCATTTTGAGATCTAGGGAGCCAATTTCAAATAGAGTTACATTTTAGCTACTGGCTCAGAGTGGTAAAGAAAACACAGTCCTTGTTTTCACGAAGTTTAGAGTCTGTCTTCATGTAATAAGTTTATAGATAATTACCAAGTTACATCTTTCTTCCCTTTTAATTTGCTGCAGAATAATGCCCAGTACTAGAACTATCATTGAGCTAACTGGAATTGGTGTGTACCACCTCTGATTTAAAATAAAGAGGCATATTTTTGGATAGGGAACAGAGATAAATATAAGTTTAGGAACTTGAGAACTATAGTTCAATAAATATTTATTGAGCAACTAACTCAGAACTCTGATTGATTATACAAAACTATACTAAAGCATGATCACTTCTATAAGAAATTCACAGAGTATCTCAGAATTAAAGAGCTGCACTGTGAGTATAAGTGTAATTCATATTCATGTTCAATTGAAGTTTTTGTTATTTGTTGTTTTTTTTTTATGATGGACAGTCTGATGGTTTTAAATTTGAATGACAAAGATACTGGTCTAATGATTTAATGGTATTTTAAACCTACTAAAGCAATAAAATAAATCATACATTTTTCAAAGTTTTCAGAAGGCACATTTTAATTTTAAATATACAAAACCATACTGCTCTGTCTTTTTCTATAAAATAAAAAAATAGTTATTGATAGAACAGCTTTTAAATTGTCTTAGTCAAACTCAACCAAAAGGATTTAAAAAATTAAACATGAACTAAAAAGAGTTTTACCAGAATATTGAACTCGCTTTGATATTCACAGAAATCAACACAATGTCCATTAGTGCAGGATAAAAGACATAGAACAATTCAGTGTAAGAAAAAAGCACATTGCATTAATGGAACATTAAAATTATGATTTAAACCCACAAAATTCAGGAAATTCAGAATTAGAACTCCCAAGGTAGTTCTTAACTGTGACCTCTTGTGCATGTATGCTGTTTAGAAAATTGAGATTTTTTGCCTTCCTGATCACATATCACTATGAAGAACAATTTTGAAGGGGAAAAAAAAAGGTACTTTTCCTTAGAACCGCTGTATATGTTTAAAATTTTATACCCACTTAGAAAATCAAACGATCAATCTTATACTACCATATGAGCTAATTATGGAATAAGAAGGAATTTTTAAAATATACTATAGAAAGCTGTATAAGCTACAACATAATGCACATCTACTTGAAACATGATTTGAACTTTCTTTTTGATATAGCCATAAGTGCCTACTATATAAAAACATATTCACATTGCAGAAAGACAGAGGGGAACACTATTAAAATTGAATAGCATGTAAAGAGGAAGGGTCAGGGAAATAATTGAGCAGAGAGTCAAAAGTAACATCCTTCTTATTTTTAAATCTACACTTTCCTGGGAAGATATTTTATCTCTTCAACTATGGCTTCTTCAATTTTAAAATGAGAGGACTGAGTTAAGTAACATCATAGTTTCTTCTAACTTCAAAACTGTAAGATTCAGTGACTTCATATAAATTAATATTCTAGAGGAGAATCTTAAATTTGATATTGTATTAAACCTTACATAATTTGTATCAGAGCTTAGTGAGATTTGCCAAGAAAGAAAATGATGTTGATAAAACCACTGGGCCTCTTTTAGATATGATCAGCCTATCTCATTGATCCTGCCCTATCTTTTGGATCTTTTAGTCAAAAAAAGGTTAACTCATCCATCCATCCAGATGTTAGTTCAGTATTTGTGCCCGGGGTTATTGGAAGATATCTTCTAGTAAATCAAAAAACATCATCAGGGCTTCCTTGGTGGCGCAGTGGTTGAGAGTCTGCCTGTCGATGCAGGGGACACGGGTTCGTGCCCCAGTCCGGGAAGATCCCACATGCCGTGGAGCGGCTGGGCCCGTGCACCATGGCCGCTGAGCCTGCACGTCCGGAGCCTGTGCTCCGCAACGGAAGAGGCCACAACAGTGAGGGGCCCGTGTACTGCAAAAAAACCCCAAAAACAAACAAACAAAAAACATCATCAGGCCTCCTGAGATATGTTTCTCAATATTATGAATGTGAGATCAAGAAGGACTACAGAGAAAGGTAGTAAAAAAGGTAGTAAGCGTAAGAAGGCCATATTAATGTCACCACGGTATATAGCTCTTCAAGCAAAGTCACCACGGCCCATTTTTTTAAATAAGGAAATATATTTATTGAAAAGACAACTGAAAAAAAAGCGTATATACTTACAGTTATATAAACTGTGGCATAACAGATACTATCACAGCCCTTTTGCTCTCCCAGCAGCCAGCACTTGCATCTCTGTCAGCCAGCTGCCCCCAGTCTGCCAAAACCTGGTTTATCTACATGCACAGAGAATATGCATATCCCAGAAGTATCTTGGAATTTACAGACCCCATAGTGGCTTTTGACCAGTATCTGTAAATACCACTGCTCTCTTGTTTCCTATGCTGCAACCTCCACTGTCTTCACAGCTTCCCTGCAAGGCTGAGGCAATGTTATCTACCCTTCAAAGGATTTATTTGAAATCACATCTAGTCCTAATACGCTGCTGGGTTGACTTTGGGAATCCTGGAATAAAAAAAGGCCCAGTTTTTCACAATGTGTTTATTCCACAATTCCTTTGGGAGAATATTGAGGACAGCAATCAAAAGGCTAAAAGAAGTGAACATGTGAGAAAAGTCCCATTATATACAAGTGGTGAAACTCTTACTGGGCAACCAACTGAAGTGTGAGTGGCATCCTGCTGACCCTATTCTACCATGAGCCCTGTAGTCCTGCACCTGCTGGCCACCAGCCTGGACCAGTCTGAAGGCACTCTGGACCTGACGTTGATGCATGCCCGCCTCCATGAGTTCACCCAGGACATGGGCTGCATGTTTCTCTCTCAATTCACTTTCATATATGTTAGCTTGATGCCCAGTTATAGGCCTATTAATTAAATAATACATTTCTAAAAGCTAGCAACAACAAAAAAATTCATGACTTTTGTTCTATTTAGATCAAAGGAAGAATAGCACTTTGTTTTTAATTGCATGTGTTTGAATCCTTTGTTGAATGAAAATACAATTAGTTCCAAATATAGAATAACACAGAACAACATAAGGATTCTGTCTCAGGGCAACTCAAGTCTAATAACCATCTGTGAAGTTGAAACTTTGTGCCCAACAATTCTTTAACCCAAGAGCAGAATGCAATCTTCAAGAAAACCAAAATGTCTTTGGATTTTCTGTCATAGATAAAGAATCATTGAGATCACTTGTGGAATCCTAGGGAAAAAGAGATTTGTATGGCCCATTTACATGTAGAGAAAGGTGACTCTTTGATGAATATACTGTGGAGAAAATAATATTAAGGTGTTACCTTAATATCATTTAGAAAAAACTAAGAAACCTCTTGATTACTGGTGTTATAGATTAATTGCTGACAATTTTTGCCTAGCTTTCTTACATGCAGTTGGATAAATTGGGAGAATAGCAGCAACAGAGCTTAAGACAAAGTCTTTTATTGAAAAACAAAGTGAATTCTGAAGAAAATAAAATACCCTGTAAATCAAAAATGTCTCAATTATTTTTATATTTGCATATTATCTTTTAAATATTGTCAATAGGGATATGCATATTTTATGGCTGAAATAGTAATGACCGAATCATTGTATAGTCTTCTTTTTAATGGAATTTTATATCATGTTTATATGTCACAAAATTTTTCACGATAATCTTAAAGACAATAATATGTTGCCAAGTTAGTGTACTATAACTTACTTAATTTCTTTATTGTAAGAGACTTTAGGTATTAGAGAATAGACCTTGGGGAATAACCAGGTGCATATTGCTTTTTTTTCTCTTCCTGACAAATTTCCAACATGAAATATTTATGACAATACACAAAGTGACATTGTAACTAGTTGAAGGTGAGGAAAGGAGTGTTTAAAAATTAGACTGCTGTCTTAACGGAAGTGACTGTCAATGATAAATTGTCTACTGAGGAACCAAGACAGAAATCCTGTCTCCTAATGGTATGTAGACATTTAAAAGTAAACTCCCATAGACACGCATTATCTATTCAGCACCCCAAACTAGTTGTTGATGAAAGAGTATCAGAGATGTTTTAGATTTCAACATCCATTCAATGTCACAAAATACTTTTTAGTGCCTATCAAACTGATTTTATCACCTTAAGGTTCAGGTTAAAATATTAGATAACAAATACGGGTACATTCATACTGAAACAAAAATATGGATGCTGTATACATTTTAGCAGGGCAAGCATTACTATTTTTAGAATGAGCACTTTGCTTTGTGTATGTAATAGAATTTGGTGGATATTGTTCCATTATGCAAGACAATTGTTTTTGCTCTGGAATATCACTGCAATTGAGGCTAATATCATTTTACCAAACACCCTTTCACCAGCGTGAATGCCTTGTGGTGTTTTCCTTCTCTTTCCTAGCACAGGTACATTTCTTTATGGAGGAACCAATCCTCTTATTAACTTCTTTCCTCACAATCACTCCTCAGCCTTTGTGGTCTGGTTGCTGGCCCTACCATTTGACTGAAACCTCTCTGACAATAGGCAGAAATAACCTGTGTGAGATGAAATCTAATGGGCACTTTTCAGTCTCTATTTTATTTGACTTCCCTGCCACATTTGATATTTTTGATCAGTTGCTCCAGGAGATTTTATTTTCTCCTTGTTGTCCTATAAATTTGTTATCTCAGCTTTTTTTTTCCAATCCTTTGAGGTTGAGGCTCCCCGAAGTAATGTCCTACCCAATTCCCTTCTTATTTTATACTTCTGCCTGCTAAAACCTTATTCATTTCATTACTTAAAAATTATCTCTTATATACTGATTCTATAATTTAGATTTCCTGTCCAAACTTATGTAGAGAGATCTATTGTAAGGTCAATTTTCTATCTACATGAATAGCTTAAGCCCATTGAAAACTGGACCTATTGCCTTGAACAACTATTCTTATTTCAATACTTGTTCCGATGAAATAAACCATCATCTGCTTAATCAGCCAGGATTGTGTTATCCTCATCATCACCACCACCATCACTCTTCTCTCATTCTATACATCCAATTAGTTATTGTACACCATCAAATATCTCTGCAATCTATTTATTTCACTTCATGATCTCTGCTTTTTTTTGACAATCTCCTTTCCTAAACTATTAAAATATCTTCTTAACTCATATGCTGATAGTTGCCCTCTAATCCTGTCTCTGTCCAAATTTCCTTCCCAGGCTCACTAAAGACAATTTTCTAAAACACGCATTGGATGGAGTCACTTCCCTGTTTGATCCACTGTTCTTGAATCACCTGCAGAAAAGAATCCATACTCTCACAGCATTGTTTTGTATTTCCATTCAGCCACCCACCCATTCATACATCCATTCATTAGGCTGAGTTCCAACAATAAAGAGAATACAGAGCTCCTGGAGTTTATAGTCAAAGATGGAAGACTGAAGTTTAGCTCACAATGACATGTGGAATGAATGTGTGCCATAAAAATGGAAGCAAAGTTCCTATATAGGTCCATAAATTGAGGACCCAGCAATGCTTCAGTCAGGCAAAGGCTTTGTAATCAACCGTAATTTGAAACTTGCATATGAATTTTCCAATTGAGGGTGACAAGAAAAAAAGGCAGTATATCATGGAGAATATTGAGTGAAATGATTGTCCCAAATAGAGGGAATAGCATTAACCAGACTCTGAGGCAAAAGAGAACATATAGTTTTAGAAGAACCTGATGGGGGGGGCGGGGTGGAGCACAAGGATTTTACCTTCATTAAAAAGGATAAGAGGGCTTCCCTGGTGGCGCAGTGGTTGAGAGTCCGCCTGCCGATGCAGGGAACACGGGTTCGTGCCCCGGTCCGGGAAGATCCCACATGCCACGGAGCGGCTGGGCCCGTGAGCCATGGCCACTGAGCCTGCGCTTCTGGAGCCTGTGCTCCGCAATGGGAGAGATCGCAGCGGTGAGAGGCCCGCGTACCGCAAAACAAACAAACAAACAAAAAGGATAAGAAAGAGTCGGTACAGATGAAATTTAGGAGGATTACTGGGACAAGAGCTTGGTGGACCCCACTGTCCCACTAAAGACATTTGCATTTTTAAGAAAAATAAGCAATCAACCAACCAACAAAGCATAAACTTGCTGGTTACAGAATATAACTGTAAGGATCTTCATGATCAAGCTCCTGCCTAAGCCCCTGCCTCATCTCCTTCCACTCATCCTCATGACTCTCCTCCTCCACCCCAAATATCCCCCATCAAAGTTAACATGGCTTTTTCCTAGTATCTACTCTTTCGTGCCTCTACATCTATGCAAATCCTTTTTCTGGTTCCTATAATTTGCTTTTCCTTTTCTCAAACCATCAAAATCTTCCTCATTCTATAGAGCCAGCTCTAGAATTTTCTCTTCTGTAAAGTCATCCTTGACTGTACTTTCATGCACCATATACAAAACTCTATTTGAAGATATGCATACCCATTTTGTGATTTCCTGGTCCTACACGCAAATTATAGTACCTAAAATGACAACATATTTTTAACTCTTTATCCACTGCAGCTAGAACACTACCGGGAACTTGATGAAAAGAAAGAAGGGAGGGTAGGAGATGGGGAGGGAGGGAGAGAGACTGTGTGTGTTATTTGATGAATGTGTGGTATTTTCCTACTATTTCTATTACAAGGGTAAAATACTGAAGTGGTAAAAAAGACTTCCCATGAAAATAAGTAATCTCTACAGAATCCTTGACAGATGGTCATACAGACTTTGTTTGAACATTCGGTGACTTGTGGCTCATTCTTTTTCAACTAAACCATTGTTTAAAATGTTGAATTTTTAGAGCTGACATTTACCTTATAACTTATATCCATTATAACTAGTTCTTCTCCCTGAGGATATATGAAATAAGTGAAAGAATATGGCTCTAGGTACTTTATGTTATTCAGTACATTTCTCTGGACACTTGCTGTTTGATAATGCCCAACATAGAATATAGCACTGATTAAGCATAATATGAAAGCCATATTCGAAGCTAATGCTATCAGATTATTCCATTTACTACCTGATCATGTTGGAGTCATCTACATTTGCTCTTATTTCTTGAAGATTTTGACCCTTAGTTTGCTGACATTCTTTCCAATATTTCTGTCCTGAACCATGATGATTTTAATATTCCCATGGATGATCTTTCTAATATCCTGGAGTTGATATTCTCTACTCCAATGAATTATCACATAACTTTATCTTCCATCCACATTATGCATGGTCACAGCTGGACCTTTCTTACCAATAACTGATAATCCTCCACAAATTCAAAATTAAGAATTCCATTCCACAACTACCTGCTCCTTTTATTTCTCTCAGAACCCTGACCTCAGTAATTTTTGGACTCCAGAGGGATAAACAATTCATTGCATTTTAGAGCCTTTATAACAAGAGATACCAGAGAGCTTGCTTCCTATCTTTCTTCTGCCATGGGAGCACTCAATAAAAACTCTACCATCTGCAAGCCAAGAAGAGAGATCTCACCAGAACCTGATCATACCGACACCTTGATCTTGGAATTCCAGCCTTCAGAACGATGAGGAAATAAATTTCTGTTGTTTAAGCCACACAGTGTATGGCATTTTGTTACGGCATCCAGAGCTGGCTAAGACAGTACTGTTCTGCACAGAGTATGAGATGATAAAAAAATTCTATTATGTTGTATAATAATGCATAATTTTTCTTTTTTCATTATGCCACTATTTTAATCAAACTTCTTAAAAAACTTGCTTTCGTAATTCTATACCTCTTTCTTTATTTATCTCTTTCTGTCCTGGCCTACTTCCCTAAAGATTTTCTCCATTTTTGTCTGGAAACTCTACTTCCTTTCTCAAAAACTGGAGCATATGGTTGTTTATTTTAAGAACTTACTATTTCTTATCTGTTCGTGTGATCATTCTGCCCTTATTGCTTACAACATTTTTGACAATATCAGACAGGAAAACAAAGATAGTGTTGATTGAAGGTCACTTTATTGCTTTCATCAGAATCTATACTGCTTGGATCTCAAGTTGAACAATATTTTTCTGGGTCCCTTCTGAAAACAGCACTCCAAATTAACTGTACTTCAAATCCATTTGTCAGGATTCATGTTGGAGAAGAAATCTTATAAGTACCTTTATGCACTGGTTTATTATCTGATTCATTCAACAAAAATTCTTTAGTACTTGTAGTTATCTATATCTAACTAACTGAAATTTTATTGTTCTCATTTTCTCTTATTAAAATGCAGTGTTTATCCACAAGTAAGGATCAGTAATTCACCAATATTTCTTTTAGTTCTGTTTAATTAACCATCAGTATTCATGCTTTCTATAACTAAAAAATAAGATTCAGTAAAAAAATATAGAAGATATTACACTATGAAAGCAGACAATTACTTCTTGCAATGCAGTTCACCAAGATGTTAACGTTAATTTTATTTTTAATTATTGTACTAAACAATTTCATTCAGTGCCTAAAAGTTAATGACTTCCCATTCTATCACTTATATTTTTTAAATGTGCTTGGGTGCTATTTATTAATAATTTGAAAATTATAAGTATCTTAATATATGCACCTTTAATTCATCCCATTTACCTTCTGAATGAGTTCAACAAGCTTTAAATAACATTATTTGATGATGCAATAGATTTTATTCACTGATAAAATTTTATTGACTAATAATCATACTAAGTATTGTTCTTCCCTTGTCCTCAAATGGGTTAGAATACAATGAGTAAAGAAATGTGAGTAAATAGGCATTTAAAACAGTGAAATAATATTATGTTAAAGTAATACAGGATAAATAAGTTTAATAAGAAAGAACAGAGCTTTAAGGATCACTGCCAATGTTCAAGTATGCCTATTCCATACAATGTGAATTGGATAGGAAATAGAGAAATGATAAGAGAGGAAATTGGATATATTAAAAAAAAGAGATTTTTGGGCTTCCCTGGTGGCACAGTGGTTGAGAGTCTGCCTGCCGATGCAGGGGACACAGGTTCGTGCCCCGGTCCAGGAAGATCCCACATGCCACGGAGTGGCTAGGCCCGTGAGCCATGGCCGCTGAGCCTGCGCGTCCAGAGCCTGTGCTCCGCAGCAGGAGAGGCCACAACAGTGAGAGGCCCGCATACCGCAAAAAAAAAAAAAAAAAGAGATTTTAAAGAGGTAGTATTTCATAATCATTTATAATGTTATGCTAGGTCATAGAATGTTATATTAGAAACAGTAGATAATTACTGAATGTTTTCTAATGGGGACATGGCATAATTATATACACATTTTAAAGAATCACTATGACTATAATGTGAAGAATACATTACTGACGAACTAGCATGGTTAAAAAGTCAACTGTAGTGAAAATAAAATGGCAATCAAGAAAAAGTCATACCTAAATGTGGTGTGAAGTATGATGGTGTTAGTACAGATGGAGAGAAGTAGATAGATATAAGGAATATTAAAATGCAGCAAGTAATTTAACAATATGTTTAATTAATTTCTACTCTATATAAAATATGACACATCTATTATAGTTATAGTTTAAATTAGAGAAATCTAGCAATAAAAAAAGACCCAGGAAATGTCTTTGGATAGCTTATAGCATTGTCAGATTTGAAGAGTGAAAATTTAAAAACAGAAAACAAAGATTTAATCTGAAGGATCAGTTACATTTATGATTGTAGCTTCCATTATTAGAAAAACATCAAATGCTAAAACTTTGGTATTAACCAAATTATCTAATGAAAGTTCAAATTCAACTTCCAGTGGTGATGGGATAACTGGTACCAGCCTTGCTAAAAATGAAAGGACACTATTTTTAGATATTGGACAAAAGGAGTGCTATCCTTGAGAGAAGAGAAACATTCAAGTTGAAGTCCATCTGTCCTCCATTTTTCTACTTGGGAGTGCTTTCTAGTATTGGGCACAGGGAAAAAGAGGTAAAGCAGAGCACAGTGCTCTTGCTGACATGAAGAGGCAGAGATTGAAATGGTAGAAACTTTCAGGGCAGAACGCTGAAGAGGAAAGAGAGGAGAAAGATACACAGAGGTGAGCACCAGCTGTCTACATGGAGATATCTATGAAGCTTTGCCTAAGGCTGATCTGTGGTTTTATGTGCCAAACCCTTATGAGGCTAACAGAGAGGGACTGCTACTGGAGCTGCAAGCTGAATAAAGATACTAAAGGTCATACAGTGCTAGGAGAAGTTGGAATCCTGGCTGAGGATAAATTAGTTTGCACCACAGTAATCCATGCCTTAGAAATAAAGTCCATGTGCTAGATAAAGGTCAGATCCTAACAATAAGGTCAAATCAGAAATAGGATTTTCAAACAAATAATAAAATCAAGTGTGGAAGAATAAAATAATTTACCAGTTATTTAACTCATTGCCAGAACAAAACTTAAAACCTTTTATAGAGATATCACATTATTCAGATAACTTCCAACATGTCATAATAAATGTCCGGCATAAAGTTGAAAAAATAATTTTTCATGTGAAGAAGTAAGAAAAATTATAATCAATTCAAAAAACAAACTGTGTGATACTGGAATTAGCAGACAAGGACTTTAAAAAACTGTTGTGAACATGTTCAGTTATATGAAGAAAATGACTGACATAATGATTGAAGAGAAAGGCAATCTCAGCAGAGCAACTGAATCAATATGAGTGAACCAACTGAAAATTTCAAAATTGAAGATGACAATGTAGAATATGAAACGTTTACTGAATGAGCATAATAGCAAATTGGAGACTACAGAAGAAAAAATAAATTTAGATTGATAGAAATTATCAAATCTGAAGCATAATCAAGAAATAAAATTTTTTGAAAGCAATGAACACTGTTTCATTCTGGACAATATTAAGCTTTGTAACAGAAGTGGAATCCCAGAAATAAAATTGTGCAGAAAATTTTTTTTTTAAATATTAGCTGAAAAATTCACACATTTTTGGAAAAAACATAAACCTACATATCTAAAAGCTTGACTAATTGCTAAGGATAATTTTTTTTTTTAAATGATACTTAGGTATATAATAATTAACATGTTGGAAGTCAACTTTAAAAAAAGAAAAGGCAAACAGTGAATAAGGCTTACTAAATATAGGGGAACAGCAATTTTAATGATAGCTTCATTTTAATCAGAAACAGGTTAGAAGACAATGGGATAACATCTTTAAAGTGGAAAAAGTGTCAATCTAGAATTCTGTATCACAAAAACTTTGTTTAAATTAATTATATTTCAGATGAGTGAAAGCTCAGAGAATTGTTTTCCCCACTGACATACAGAAGAAATACAAAATAAAAAATCAAATTAAATTCAAATAAGTAGAAGAAAGGAAATAATAAAGATAAGACAAAAAGGAAGCAAGAGAAAATCAATGAAACAATGTTTATTTTTTGTATTAATAAAATTTATAAATCTGTAGATACATTCATCATGGGAAAAAAGAGAAAAATATAAATTAGTAATAGCAGGAGTGAAAAAGGAAACATCTTTACGAATCCTGGAGATACAAAAAAATAACATGGGAATATTATGAAAATGTTAATGCCAGTAAATTAGAAACAGAATAAATGGTTGCATTCCTTGACCACACAAATTATCAAAATTGACTCCAGATGAAACAGTAAATCTGAATAGTCCTGTATTTATTAAAAAATTAAACATAATAAAACACTTTCTTCCTACAGGAAGAAATGTGTAGTTTTCTACAGATGGCTTTGCTTATGAATTTGAGCAAACATTTAAAGAAGAAATACTACAAGTCCTATGCAAATCTTTTGAGAAAATGGAGGAGGAAGAAATCCAAATTAATTTTAGGAGGACAACATTACTCTGATATAAAAACCAAATGAAGAACATTAAAGGGGAAACATTCAGATAAGTTTTGGAAAAACTTGCATTATTTATATTAGTATGGGTGGCTGTGACAGAAAAAGAATTGAATTGGGGAGATGGAATAATGTAGATGAAAACAATTTAATACAGGTAAGAGTCACTCCCCACAGATTTTGAGGATAGTGTTCTCTGGGAGGGAGAATGCGTAACTCTGATTAGAAGTGCAAACAGGTTTAAATAAACAATAAAACTGAAGATGTCGCTGATGCAGGTTTGGAGGTTTAAGGGGAAAAGGAGAGGTGAATAGAAGTCTGAGCAACAAATGTCCTCATCTTACATAGTTTCAAGTCAAAAGAAATTATCTTGATAAGGACAAAATTAAAAAAAAAATAGAATCATATTTTGAGGAGAGAAGAACTAGAAATAATATTCTATTTAATCACATATTGGATGAAAGAGTCAAATAGCCAGTAATGCCTAAAATTAATAATTTAAGAGTAATTGAAATAATATCTATAAGAATTAATAATAAACTGTTGAATGTTTTTGCCTCTGGGGAGTGTTGTATATTTGAAGAGAAAGAACTTTGAAATTACTTTTAAGCCATTCTAGGATAGTTGCCTTTTTTTCTGGAAAAAAAAGTGCCTATATTATTTTAAAATTAAAGAAAACAGTGAAACAGGATTCCAGTAAAACTGAAAAAAAAATGCTAGATGATACTAGAACTAGGAGATATGCCAGTCAACTAATCAATTATTAAAGTAGCAGCTGTCCTTTATTTTCAAGGGTCCATGTTAAAAGAAAAAGAGCATACCAAAATTCTGTGTTGTAGAATTTTTTATTGAAGAAGGTTTCAACGTAATCCAGCAGGACATATGCCTGCACACATACAAACACATACACACATATCCTCACAAACCACATACAAGTTGAATATACTTTCTGGCCTTTACGAGTATATTGCTTGAAGAGAATCAGATGTGTTGCACTAGATTTTGACTGTGATCTTCTCAATGAAGAAAAGAGAACCCCAAAAGCTTTCTGTGGAACAGCTGTATATTTTAGAATTACACATCTTAATATTAATTGACATTTAAAAGATTTGAATACGAACATTTAAATTACTACTCTAAGTGATAATTTCTAAATAACCTGAAAATATTAGCTTTTCAAGTTTCACAAATACTCAAATAAGATTTGATTATACTCCTCTTCCTAGCCAACTATGCTAAAGTGTATCAATAAAAAGAGCTGCTTTTCTATTTTGTTAGGAACATTTGTCCATTTTGGTCAGGCCAATGTTCTCATGGTTTATTTTATGTTTTAAGGAAATATCAGTTAGAACGTCAGCAGATACCCTGCAAGTCTCAGGAAACCTCCCACACCCAACTGTTTTCCAAAGAGATTCTTGCAAATGTGAAAAAGCAGCTAAACCTTAAACAAAGGCTAATATGTTTTATGACAGCCAAGATATGAATCAAGTACAAAAATATATGAGAACATTTCCCTTCATTCCAAAAAGTGAGTGGCTCCATTATAACTATTAGACTATTTTTTAGACAGCTGTCCTTATTGCTATTGTTTTGGATTAAGTGGAAAGCATTTCATAAAAATAAGGGTTGTATGTTTTCCATGTGTGTTTATCAGGTAACAACAGATCAGTCCAGCATCGCTTTTGTCCACAGAACCTCCTAGAGTGATTTTTCAGGTCAGTTCACATCATGAATCCATTCTAGCCCCTCCTCCTTGCATTCAAGTTCATACTTTTAATATGACTGTATGTACTTCCTGATATCTTACCTGCTTTTCATTCTTTTTTGTTTCTAGTCTTACACATATGTTCTTTCTTCTGTCTACAGGTATTTCTGACTCCTGCCCACCCCTAAATCTAATAACTCTCTAGCTCCTCACATGAGCTGGATGAACCCTAAAATCTTTCCTAGACTGGAGATCGACACGAATGCTGGCTTAGGTTCAGCAAAATCACTTTCTGTGTGTATTAGCAATAACTAACCAGCTAGATGCCCAAATGATGAAGGAAACAAGGATGCAAAATAGGAGAATAGCACCCTCTTTCTTATTTGGTGGTTATGACGATTTAAGTAAACAGAGAAAAGAATACTGTAGGTTTTTTGGAAAAGCCCAGATGACTTTACTCAGTCCATTAAAACAATCATTTATTTACTTCTACAGAGAAAACTTAACTGAATCCCTAAACAGCTCCACCTAGGTATTTCCTACCATAACTAAATGATTAACTTCACTTTTCCTTATCAGAGTCCAAACTCAATGAGCCAGGGGTGAGGTTACCTATTTTGTTAACTAGCAGAGTAGCTAGCATTAGCAAGCACTCAGCAATTATTTGTTTATGTACTCTGAATGTTTCTCATGTACCTGCTATGTATCAAGCTGTTACTGGAGAATGAACAGAGAAAAAAGAGGCAATAACTTGGTAAAAATCCTATTGTTTACAAACTAAAAAAAGAAAAAAAAAAGAAAAGTCTTCCAGGCAATAACAACTGATTACACATGAGCAAAAATTAAAGAAATAAATGGAATTCTCATGTGCAACAGAAGGTGGAAGACAAAGGAAAAACATCTACAGCCTATGGAGAAGTTCAGACTGTGATCCAACTATCGTGTCCCCAACCAAAATACCAAACGTGTCAGACAAAAGAAAGGCATCTAGAACAATAACAAAAATTAAAAGAATGCACCTTTTTTCTATCTGAAGAAAATCCTCAAAGAAATATATTCAAAATATATCTGAATTAAGAACATGGATTTCAACAGGGAAAATAAAAGGAGAGGGGAAGCAGTGGTGGAGATCAATGAGTCTTGAAATGTATTTAGTTAACTGTAAATGGATAAATGTGCAATATAAGTGCAAGGCGGGGCTCTTGAGGGGGAAAAAAAAAACATACAGAAGAGAAAAACTAGTAATACCCTGGAGCTAAAATAAAATAAAATACTATCCTAGCACAAAATAAGAAATTAGAAAAAGGGCTCTAGGAGGTGGATGAGATTAGTAAAGTTAAATTTCTCTGAAGGTTTTATCTTATTTCATAGCATTTCCCCCAATAACGTTTGCTCCTCATTAGTCATGCGTCTTCTTCATTGCTTAGTATGTGAGCAGAGTATTCTTGCCAGAGACAGTAAAACTAAATAGTAGGCACTATTATTCAGCACTAACTTCTGCTGCCGAAAGGTTGTCAGATAATGGTGGGAAAAAACACAGTTTTAAATAGAGAACAGAAAAATATTCAGGAAGCTGTGAACTTTAGAAGTGACTTTATGCATCCAAAAGGGAGACCAAGAAGACAGATGTTTTCTGGAAAGGGATCAGTATAAAAGGGGGAGGAGTAGTAATTTGTTAATAGGATTGAGTTTATTGTTTTAGGTTAAGTCTTAGCTCTCTGCTGTTTCCTGGAAGCATGGCCATCAGAGAAGCAATACCAGCTGCCACCACAGACTCCTGAAGCAACTGCGGAATAGCAAATAGCTAGACTGTCCCTGAAAAAGTGCCAGTTTGCTTCTCCCTCCCCAACATCCCCTACACAAGCATACATACACACACACAGCAGATTTACTGCATTTTTTTAAATTGGAAGAATGTAAATATGCTTTTTTTTTACTATATCAAAATCTAATATGTATCTGCATAAGAAAAAAAAATAATCTTCTCTTTAGCCAGATAAACCGAACCCTTCCTTGCATCAGAGAAAGGATTTAGATCTCGATGCCCTGCTTCAAACACAGTCATTAGAATACAAGGATAATTAAGCAGTTTTCAGATCCAGTGGGAAAGAGTGGGATCAAATGTACCCCCAGCTGGCATAGGGAACTGGGAACCAGCATCTGTGGCTTATAATTCCAACCCTTATGTTGTAAGGAAAAATGCTCATACTCTATTAGGGTCTATTTTCAATTGATCATTGTCTCTCTTCAGTTGTTTCATTTAGAAGCCTTGTAATTAACCTTCACCTAGAAGTTTCATTTGCTGAAATGGATGGCGCATTTTTGGCTGTGTTGTTTGAGGATTAGAACAGATCAATATAGTCAATAAGATTAAAATAGAATGCATTCAAATTGTTCATTGTAATTAGACATATTTGACATGTCTTAGCATATTAACGATGAGATTGAGGAAATAAGTTAATCTCAATTTATAATAATAATGAAAGAGCAAACTAAGTGAAAAACAAGATACCCAAGGGAAAAAAAATTCTGCAGAGCTTTCTTTTGCTTTACTAAATTGAGGTGACAACTGTGCTGGGATCTCTAGTCCACTTGTTATCACTACCATCACTATCACTGGGTCACCTTGTCATACATCACGTTAGTTACACACAGTTCTGTAGAAACTGCAATAATCAGTGTACATCCAGACAGGTTCCCCTGTCATCTCTCCAAAATGTTTACTGACAAAATGGAAGCAAATCAATGTATTGGCCAAGATTAGAACCTTCAGAATTCAATCAGTAGAGAGAAAAAGAGATATACTCGATGGTTCTAAGCAAATTTAAACTTAAGAAATAGCAATAAAAGTGACTAATAATAACTAATATAATACAGCTAATAAACATTAAGCGTATTTTCTGTGCAATTTGTCCCCATAGGTAGTGGAGGTAAAGTTGGAAGAGGCAGGTCAATTATTTCACCTGTTAACCAAAAAGAAACCTACTGAATGTAGATGTATCTACTTACATCTGTAGATATTGCCTCCTTTGGACACATATTGGTAAGGTCAGATTCACCCACCTATTGCTCTTGTTTCCTCCTTTGTCTATTACTTGGGAAAAGGTAGAGTCAGAAATAGTGAATCCGTCAACAAATAAATTTCATGAACCAGTATTAGGCCAATTCATGAATTTTGCAAAATATTCTTCTCTCATTTATTGTTTGAATGGTAGTGTTAGAGATGATGCAATAGAGAGAGAAAATGAGGTAATATAAATGGGAAAAAAAAACTATAGATAAAATAATTCTGGCTATGATTTGGAAATAACCCCCTTCAAATGAGGGAGAAATTTCCATAAAAATCATAGATGTCTTAAAAAATATATACCATTCCTTCTAATTTATAAAATAATGCTACAGATGCAAATAAGCACAAAAAAAATGAGAAAAAGAAAGACAGACTAAAACATGGAATGTGCTCATATTTTTCCTGCTATTGGAATGCACTGGTTATCTGTTATTAATAGACCCAAACAGCTTTTACTAGTATTACTCCCATGTCACAATGTGTTGACACATTATGTATTTTCTAACACATTTGGAATACTAGGTTTCCCTAGTGAATCTCAGTATCTCACAGGATGAAAACAAAGTCTGAACACTGTCAGAATCATCCAGATCTGCTCTAATTTAAAGACTCAGTGGATTGCCCAATTGTCTTGAGATGTTCATTATACGAGAAGAGATACACCTTTTCTTTTTAGTTTTAACTTCTTTATTTTCCTTTTATTTTTGGCATACTGCTATTATGTTTGCCATTCCTCTCCTTTCCTAGGTCACATAAACAAAATAAATAACAGGAAGCAGGAAAGTTAAAAAAAGAAGAGAAATTACAAAGAAAAAATTAAATTACATGATAGAATATTTTGTAAATCACTGCTACTAGTTTTTATGAACTTTCCTCCATTACTGTTTCTTGGTGCATACATGTAGAGAGAAAACACATGTATATGTCCTTAAATATTCTTTGAACACCTGATTTTCAATAGCTACATATTAGCTAGTGTTTTGACTTAGTAATTCTCTATAGTTAGATATTTGAATTGCTTCTATCTTTTTGCAATCATGGTTGCCATACATTTATGAATATAAAATGCTATTTCCATTTCTTATTATTTCCCTAGTAGAGTTTCCTACAAATGAAGTAACATGGTCTAAATTACTGATTTTTAAAAATTATTTATAGTCTACTTCTTCTTTAGAGAAAAATTGAAAGACCATATACCACAATGGAAAGGGCATGAAACTGCAAGAGTTTCGGATTTCACACCCAGTTGCGTTGTTTAGCACCTCTGTCAACTTTGGAAATTTATGTCAGCTATTTGAGCTTCAGTTCCCTTGTCTAGTCCAAGAAGAACATAAACTCTAGAGATTTCTTGACATGCTGTGTATAAGTGATTACCATAATGTCTTGCAAAATGTAGTGCTCATAACTGGTAAATATTGTTGAAACTTACAAGCACAACTTTGTGGTTGAGAACTTGTCCTCTGGAGCCAGACAGCTTAAAATTGAATATTTGTTCTTCCACTCCACAGATTATGAAAACTAAACAAGTTTTGAAGCTCTCTGTGCCTCTATTTAATGTTAATGATGATGCCTATTTCTAAGATGTTGGGAGGATTAATTGGTAATACATTATAACTAAAGTCCTAGAAAAATGTCCTACACATAATGCATGCTCAATTAATATGGGTTACTACATTATTATTATTATTATTATTTTTTTTTAGCAGTACACGGGCCTCTCACTGTAGTGGCCTCTCCCATTGTGGAGCACAGGCTCCGGACGTGCAGGCCCCGCGGCCATGCCTCACGGGCCCAGCCGCTCCGCGGCATGTGGGATCTTCCCAGACCGGGGCACGAACTCGTGTCCCCTGCATCGGCAGGCAGACTCTCAACCACTGCGCCACCAGGGAAGCCCCACTACATTATTTTTAATACTGCCATGTTCACCTTTCACCAACTTAAAGCTATATCTTATTTTTAAAATATAAAATAAATTCTTTCCAAAGGCCGTAATTATAAAAAGGGTAGTTTTTTAATGTCTTACTTTAGTTAAAGTTTTGTTGAATATCTTTGATTCTTATTCATGGAATTGACTAACTGTACATTTTCCCTAGGTGACGGTAATTTAAAATGTTCATATACTATGAATTTTAACACTTTGCCTTTCATATTTTCTTGCAAATTTTTTCCTAGTTTTATATGTAACGCTGTTGTTGTATTTCCTTTGTAGATTGTCAGATTCAACAATTATCCCTTGGTCTTGCTTCTCTTTTTTGCAGGCAAGTGGGAGTTTGTTGAAGTTCTGTTTAGAAGAGTTTACTTATTTTTAATGGAGGTCAGAACATTATATTTTACCATTTCATTGGCTACATTTAACTCTTTAGTGTTCATTTATAAACTTTATTTATTAACTTGATGTTGGGTGCTTTGGACTACCTCCTAAAATTTATATGTTGAATCCTAAATCCTAAAAGGACTAAAAGGACTACCTTTAGGACTACCTCCTAAAATTTATATGTTGAATCCTAAATCCCCATTTAGAGGTGGGGCCTTTGGGAAGTAATTCATTCATGAGGTTGGAGCCTTCATGATGGGATTAGTGTTCTTATAAGAAAACAGCAGAAAAATGATTTCTCTCTCCAGCATGTGAGAATACAGCAAGAAGGTGTCTGTCTGCAAACTGGGAAGAGGTTTCTTACTAGAAACCACATTGACTGGCACCTTGATCTTGGGACTCCAGCCTCTAGAATTGTGAGAAATAAATGTTTGCTGGTCAAGCCATCCAGTCCATGGTATTTGTTATAGCAGCCTGAGCTAAGACACTGGGGAAGGCTTAATACAGAAATTATACTACTGTCGACTAAAAAACTATTCACAACTTAAAAGTTGAGAGTTATGTTTTATTCAGCGGGAATTTTTAGGACTTCAAGCCTGGGAGGCAGCATCTCAAGTAACCCTGAGAGAACTGCTCCGAGGAGGTGACGGCGGGGGGCGGGGAGCCAGAATATATAGAAGTTTTGCAACAAAGGGCAGGTAGTCTGAACGTCAAGAGATTATTGTGAACTAAAGAAAACCAGATATCTCAAGTTAAGGAATTTAGCTCTTCTCTATGTATGGGAAGATGCAAGAGTCTGGGCTAACTGAAATCATTCCTTTGAAATGCACCTCAGCTATCTGGGGCCAGTATCCTGTGTTTTCTCATCCTGAGTTTCCTCAGGCTCGCTGTGGGGAGTGGCTGTAGTCTGATGGCTGCTATATGGCAGGTACACTTTTCCTTCCTGAGTCCCCTCAGCGCTCACCAGCTTACCATTGGCTGTAGCTGCAGTCACTGATGACTGTGACATCCTTTGTTTACTGATATGGCAGGCAATATTCCATTACTCATTACAAAAAGAGTCAATTTAACAAGAGCCACTTTTAAACAGTTGTCCCTCTCATTTATGTATGATGATTTTTAAATTATATCACTCTGTTTTATTCCACAGATTCCTCATAACTATTTTCAACAGTGCTACACTATTATGATTCTGTGTCTTCTATGGTTTTACACTAGAGAAGATAAGTCTCACAATTCTTCTGAAACATTTTAGCTGTTACACTCATTGTTTTATAAGAGTTTAGAAATATATTTGTAACATAGTAACAATTAAAACATAGTAACACTTAATTGCAATGTCAAAATCTTTTTTGTCTTTTGATGTAATGATATTTGTATTAATTCTAGTGATTTTGGAAAAAGGACATTTAAATTCTTTATTGGTAAAATTGAAATATTTATTAAATTTCCACAAATCTTTGAAAAAATATAAAAGATGGCTAAAATATTGGATTACTTGTGATCTGATTAGTACATGACTCTGAACTTGAAGAGCATATTTATAGAAACTGGATGCTCAGAGAACAAAGCAGAGTGATTTGTGCCTGTCAGGTATTGTGAAAAACCCTATTGGATTATATTTGTAGTACAAAAGGGGTAAATCTCTACATACCTGCTATTCAACTAGGAAGATTAATAACTCATTCAATTAGCCTAAGCTTAAATGATAAAAGTTGGGGAAAAATTCAAATTTAGTTAATCCTGGATAAAGAGGAGTGCACAAGTTTTTGGCAAAAATATATTTTATTTGAGTTCTCCTGATATCACTGGGCGCAAATATTTCAGTGGGCTCAAAATCTCTAAATAATTATCACTTATCCACTTTAGGAAGAAATATATATGAAAGCACTACATCAAATATAAATGACTTTAAGTTTATTCTTGGATCTTCTCATCTACAATTTTTTAAAAAATATAATCAACAGATAAGATTTTTGCTTCAATTAGTGCTAATTTCTTGCTGAGAAAATATATAAAACAACTATCTGCATAATGTCACTAGTTTACTATATGATAATATTTAATGAGAAGAGTATAATTCACTCAACACTCATGAAAACACCTATTTTTTTTAATATTAATGAATACTCTTTAAGTACATTATATAGCAGTGGAAATATTCAATATCCTTATTTATATTATTTCAAAATACATATTATATACATATAAAATAAACAAAGATATGTGTTTATATATATCCAGTACTAGCATAATTAAAAACAGTGATTATACCATTGTCTCTAGATGAAATAGGTTAAACTAGAGATGAGGTAATTTTCCTTCCAGAAATAAAATTTGCAGTTTGTTCTATTTAAAAAGTAATTTTTTTAAATTATAATTTCTTCTTTTCATGGTTTAAAAAAACTTAACCCTGTTTGCCCCTGTACGTAAAAATTTATTTCAGGAAATCAGTGATAGCTCAGCTGGAAAATTTAAATATGTGAGATGAACATACTTGAACATACTCCAAGGATTTCTTTTCATTGTCTTTTTCTTATCTGGATTACAAATCTGATTTTTAGAGACAAGTTTTAATTCCCTTTGGAATTAAATGGTTATTTGCCAAACAAAATGATCATTCTCTATGGGTCTTGATATCAGAGAACTTTACAACAATAGCCCAAATCATAGCTTACTGAATTTCTAGGATTATTGTTTTCAAAGTCATTCTATGGGTAATGTTAATATGCTGCCCAAAATAAACAGAGAAAAACATAGTTTTCTATAAAAATACCACAGTATACAATGTTCTTAGATATGATTTCATCTTCCCGTATTCAGAACAAAGAAGTTCTGGATACATTCAACATCAGAATACAATTTGTCAAAGACCATTGCATCTGAATACAGTTATCATTAGATAGTGAGGGTGAGAGTATTAGTGGCTTTGCCAGTTGAAATTTATCCTGTTCAAGGAAGAGGAAAATGTCTTTGGGAAAAAAAAAAAAAAGTTAAACATGAAAGAAGAGAAATGCTTATTGTAATTTTTTCAAGGCCACATACTTCATGTAGCTAAATTACTCTTTTTATACTTTATCAACTTAGACAAATTTCAAGGCTTCTATCACTATTTAGGACCACTGGAGGGATATATAAAGAGAGCAGTAACAAACTCAAGAGTAAATAATACTCATGTGGCAGAAGGAGTTAAAATAGCTTCCAAAGGAAATTAGTTTTACAGGAGACATACTTAAGGCTTTAAGAACTTCTGACTTTCCTTTCCATCCTGATGAGGGCCCCCAAATCCCATTAATGTCACCATTTATCTCATTTTACAGCTAGTTCAGATTATTTTATTTTGGGCAAAGTGAGAAATAAGCAGAAAACACAACAAAGAAATTACCAAGCCACTGTCTTAAAGCAATTTGTCTCAAATATTTAATGTGCATCTTATGTCTCCCTTTTCTTTGTGAGGATCTATCCCCTTTGAAGATACATGGTTTGGATACTGAAATTAAATTGAAGAAAAAATTTTAAATATAAATAATTGTAAGAGCATACATTAGACTTGTAATCAATTATATTTGTGTCAGCTGGTTAACTCAAAGGGAAAAAGAGGAGAATTTCTTGAGAAATCCAGAGCTATGTTCTTTCTGATACTTAACCTGCTGACAGGACCAAAAATATACCTGGGAACATCACTTCGTATATAGCTGGCAAAAGTCAAGGGAACAGATATTTAAGTGGTAAATAGTAAAAGGTCACATACACACACATATGCTGGAAACCAACGGGGTGTCAGGGGGAAGCATAAAGTTCAGTTGAGCTAATACAACAAAGAATCTATACACAAGCATAGCATTTAGCCTAGATTATCAACACGAAATTTTTACTGGTCCCTGTCTTTAATTGATCTGTGCTCACAAGCAGTGAAATAGAATGTAAAAAAGTGGCATTTCCCTTGATATATTATTTGCAGTATATGAGGGTCACCTTACACTTAGGCTGTACGCTTTTAACTTATTCCCTCTCACAGAGGGATATTTTTCATATATGTAAGTATTTACATAATAGCTCTGCTGTTTTAAATCCATAAGCTTTTAGTCTTGTTCGTTAACCTGTGGAGAACACTGATTCTGTTTGTCCCTGTAAACTGATCAAATCCACAAATGAAAAGAGACAGAGAATAAGGAGCAGAAGGCGGCAGAGTGAGAGCTGAGAAAAGAGTAAATAGGTTACAGGGATGATTCCTGGTTGGGGACAGAGTATAAATGCCAAAGAAAAGACATTTGACAATCAGTGTTGTGCCAGTCAAGTGGTGTTTTTTTTTTTTTTTAAGTGGTGTTTTGATAGACAC
Organism: Aethalodelphis obliquidens; assembly: GCF_003676395.1. Taxonomy (NCBI): domain Eukaryota; kingdom Metazoa; phylum Chordata; class Mammalia; order Artiodactyla; family Delphinidae; genus Aethalodelphis; species Aethalodelphis obliquidens. The sequence goes on along the minus strand of NW_020837973.1, from coordinate 20,366,383 downwards.
ACCAAGAGCATGAGTTACTTGTTCTTTACAAAGAGTTACTTGTTCTTATACAGAGTCTCATATACCCAAATCTCCTTTTAAATTTTGTATATAATATTCGACATCTGCTGAGTGTATTATTTATAATGCTTTGCAAAGCCATAAAACAAAATAGAATTCTTTTAAACTAGTGGGCATGCATGCCTCAGCTTACCCTGAAGCAGGACCATTATCATCTCCTGGGACCTACACTCTCCATTTATACTCCATCCCTGAGCAAAACCCCACTCCAGCTCATGTGAAATACATGAAAAGATCATTAAACCATTGGCAGTAGCTCCTGATCGATGCCTGGCCCCCTCTGAGCATGACACACAGGTTTCCATGACAGAGCTGACTCTCCTGGTCAATGCATTCCTTCAGTGCATGTATTCTTCATTGCTGCTTTGGATCATTTACTGGCTCAGCAGAGGAAGATCTGGGACAAGTCTCTACTGAGACTCTTGCTATTGTTAGTGCTCTACATGGAAACATACAAGCTCCATTGGCTATCTAGGAATATCCCAGCAGATATACTCAAAGTATACTTAATTGGGGGGTTAAATACATTATTAACTTTAGCACTTTTTTTTTTTTGCACATGCAATGTACTGTTTATTATCTTTACATCATTTCAGTTAAAGCCTATTTTTCCCAACAACAAAGGAAAACCCCAAGAATAATTGCATCGCTATCACAGTATTTTTTTTTCTTTTTGACATCTTTATTGGGGTATAATTGCTTTACAATGGTGTGTTAGTTTCTGCTTTATAACAAAATGAATCAGTTATACATATACATATGTTCCCATATCTCTTCCTTCTTGCGTCTCCCTCCCTCCCACCCTCCCTCTCCCACCCCTCCAGGCAGTCACAAAGCACCGAGCCAATATCCCTGTGCCATGCGGCGGCTTCCCACTAGCTATACTTTAGCACTTTTGAGTATCAGTTGAGTTGACAAATGCTTAGTGAACACTTTTGTGCTACTTAGGTCCCATACTAGGCGTTTTGCTGAACTTTTTGTATTTTCTCACACTTCTTGAACTTGGATTTTGTTTACTCATTTTGTTGTTGTTGTTCTGTCTCCTTCCATATTTTCCCACCCAAACTCCACTCATTTTAAGCTGGTGATGAGCTTTCATAATAGATGAATTTGTGATAGTATGTCAGGGACCATAGATACATTAGTGGAAAACACTGGTCTTTGTTACTCTCTTTTCCTACAGATGATAGATGTGCATTTTAAGGGGAACCTCATCAGGCCTCTGCCTTTGCTGTGTTAACACACTATGATTATATTAATGGCACAGATATTGATTCAGGTATTTGTAGTGGGAGGTGTTTCTGGATATAAGGCCTTGTACTACTCCTATCTCCTCCTCCCATCCCAGGCCAGATCATACTGTATTCATGGATTCATATTCTACTCCCACAAAAGATTACTGGTTTCAATTATTTGCCAACTAAAATGGTACAATTATACACACACTATTTCTAGAACAAAGTATACAGATATATAGTTGAATGTTTATTAGACATTATGATGTTATTAAACATTCAACTATATATCTGGATATATCCTTCAAATCTTACTCATTTGGTGGTCTCATTCATTCATTGATTCATTCATTCATTTAATTTAAAAATGCATCTGTTACCTACAAGGTGTTAAGTTTGTTTCCAAACACTAGGCATCATCTAGTGGACAAATTTCAGTCTCTTTCTTCTAGGGGCTTATAACCTATTGAGAATGGTTTGGGGGGTAGAGAATAAAGGGGCAGGGTCAAACAAATTCAAAGGAAATTGTACTAGTGTGGCCATTTCAGTGTTCCTAACTCAATTCAGATCTCATATTCACCTAGTTCAAAATCACCTTTTTAAAAAATTGAAGTATACTTGACATACAATATTATATTAGTTTTAGGTGTACAATATAGTGATTCAACATTTATGTACATCATGAATTGATCACAATAAGTCTGGTAACCTCTTTCACCATACTAAGTTATTGAAATATTATTGATTATATTTCTATCTGTATGTTACATCCCCATGACTTTTTTAATTTTATGTCTGGAAGTTTGTACCTATTAATCCATTTTAATTATTTTGCACAACTTCCCACCCCCAATCCCTCAGGCCAGCACTAGTTTGTTCTTTGTATCTATGAATCTTTTTCTCTTTTGTTTTGTTTATTTGTTTGTTTAGTTTCCACATATAAGGAAATTATATGGTATTTGTCTTTCTCTGTCTAGCTTATTTCACTTAACATAATACCCTCTAGATCTAACCATGCTGTTGCAACCATGTGGTATATATATATATATATATATATATATATCACATCTTCTTTATCCAATTTATCTGTCAATGGATACTTAGGTTACTTCCATATTTTAGCTATTATAAATAATGCTATAATGAACATGGGGCACATATATCTTCTTACATTAGTATTTTCATTTTCTTTGGATAAATACCCAGAAGTGAAATTGCTGGATTGTACGGTAGTTCTATTTTGTAATTTTTTGAGGAAACTCCATGCTGTTTTCCATAGTGGCTCCACCAGTTTACATTCCCATCAACAACAGTGCATAACAGTTCCCTTTTCTCCATATTCTGGCCAACACTTGTTTTTGTTGTCTTTTTGATAATAGCCATTCTGACAGGTGTGAGGTTATATCTAATTATGGTTTTGATTTAAATCTTCCTGATGATTAATGATATTGGGCATCTTTTCATGTGCCATCTGTATATTTTCTTTTGGAAAATGTCTGTTCAGGTTTTCTGCCATTTTTCAATTGGATTTTTTTATATTGAATTATGTGAGTTCTTTATATATTCTGGATATTAACACCTTATCAGATACATTATATGCAAATACCTTCTCCCTTTCAGTAGGTTGCCTTTTTGTTTTGTTGATTTTGTTGATTTTCACTATGCAGAAGTGTTTAGTTTGATGTAGTCCCATTTGTTTATTTTTGCTTTTGTTGCCCTTGCCTGAAGAGATAGATACAAAAAAAAAATATTTCCAATACCTATGTCAAAGCACATACTACCTATGTTTTCTTCTAGGAGTTTTATGGTTTCAGATCTTACATTTAAGTTTTTAGTCTCTTTTGAGTTTATTTTTGTATATAGTGTAAGAAAGTGGTTCAGTTTCATTCTTTTGCATGTAGCTGTCAAGTTTTTCCAACACCATTCATTAAAGAGGCTGTCTTTTCCCCACTGTTTATTGATGACTCCTTTGTCATAAATTAAATGACCATATAAGTATAGGTTTATTTCTGGAATTTCTATTCTGTTCCATTGGTCTATGTGTCTGTTTTTGAGTCAGTACAGTTTTGATTACTCTAGCTTTGTAGTGTAGTTTGAAATCAAGGAACATGATGCCTCCAACTTTGTTTTTTCTTAAAACTGCTTTGGCGGGCTTCCCTGGTGGCGCAGTGGCTGAGAGTCCGCCTGCCGATGCAGGGGACACGGGTTCGTGCCCCAGTCCAGGAAGATCCCACATGCCGCGGAGCGGCTGGACCCGTGAGCCATGGCCGCAGGGCCCATGCGTCCGGAGCCTGTGCTCCGCAGCGGGAGAGGCCGCAATAGTGGGAGGCCCACGTACCGTAAAAAAAAAAAACAAAGCAAACAACAAAAAAACCTGCTTTGGCTATTTGGGGTCTTTGTGATTCCACATAAATTTTAGGATTATTTGTTCCAGTTCTGTCAAAGCTGTCAATGGTATTTTGATGGGGATTGCAATAAAAATCTGTAGATTGCTTTGGCTAGTAGGACATTTTAACAATATTAACTCTTCCATTCCATGAGCATGGACTATCTCATTTATTGGTATCGTCTTCAATTACTTTCATCAATGTCAAAATATCTTTCATCTCCAGAACCTTCGCAGGGGTTCAAGTGCCCTGAATCAGAGCACTAGTGCGCCAGCATAGACCCACTATGAACAATTCTCTGAATGAAGAAAGAAGTGACACCAACTACCCATATCTCCATTATTCAGCTGGGGGAGGAATTGTTCCTGAGGGAGGAGGTAACTAATGATACATTGGCACTGGCTCCTCTGCAACTACTGATTCAGCCATGTAAGTCCCCATTTAGTTTTTGTCCAAAGAGAATTAGAGCAATTCATTCAAGTCTTGCAATATTATATAAATTGTAGGAGCTCAAGTTTGGAAAAATGAGAGCAGAATAATCACCTCAGTGTTTGTATCTTGTAAAGGTTGTTATATCAGAAGCCAGAGTTCACATGAATTGGCTCATTTCCTTCTAAATCCCAATCATAGACATTGGAATTGAATTATAGTGGCAAAGTTAGTAAATTATAGTGTTTTAATATGCAATATATACAGAACTATATTGTGTTATTCCTGATTTATTTTGTATTTTAAATTAAGCTCTTATCAATAACTAAGCTTAAGTTCTCTAAAACAAGGAGTCTGAGGGCAGGGGATTTTTTTTTTTTTAAATTTACTTGCTTTTATATCCTTAGCACCTAGAAAAATGTCAGGTACATAATGGTTGTTTAATAAATGTATGTTGAGTGAACAAGTACACCTAAGTACTTTTCTCTCTCTTCCATTAGGAAGAGGGAGAAATTGTTGTTTGAACAACATTCTGAAGAAAATTCTCTTGCACAGATTTCCACTTTGTTTCATTTCTTCCCAATTGCCTCAAAATGAGAAAATTAAAAAGAACACTTTAGGGCTTCCCTGGTGGCGCAGTGGTTGGGAGTCCGCCTGCCGATGCAGGGGACACGGGTTTGTGCCCCGGTCTGGGAAGATCCCACATACCGTGGAGCGGCTGGGCCCGTGAGCCATGGCCGCTGAGTCTGCGCGTCCGGAGCCTGTGCTCCGCAATGGGAGAGGCCACAGCAGTGAGAGGCCCGTGTAACGCAAAAAAAAAAAAAAAAAGAACACTTCAGGAAACATGGGGTAAAATTACCACAACTATGAGTTTATAAAATCCAGAATGTTTAAGGATTCTTCCAGCTGTCAGTAACAAAAATCCAACTCAAAAGATTTAATAAGCAACTAAATTATTGTTTCACAAAGATGACAAAAACCCAATTTTTTTTTCTCAGACATGGTTGAATAGATGCTCCTATTATGTCCTCAGGGATCTGAGTCAATCATTTTTTTCCCTCTCAATGATATTTTTCTTTTAATTGACTCTTTTCTCAGACAGACCTCTGCATATGGATTCAAGATGCCAGTAACATCTCCAGACTTTCATGATATTATAGCTTGAGTTTTCAGAGAAAGAGAAATTATATTCCCAATACATCACGCTGATAAATGTCCAAAGAGAAATAAGATGATCTCAATATTTTTTATGTGCACATCCCTGAACCAACCCCTGGACTGCTAAGCCTGGGTCTCCTGCTGATCTCTGGGCCGGAGACAGAAAGTCAGGGTAAGATTAGCCCCACCCACAAGCTGGGTAGACAAAAAAATAAACAAACAAGCACTGTCAACCACTCATAGTCACAAGACACTGCAAAATCTCATTCCTACTTTCTTTGGTCACATCTCACCTCAACTCTTTCTATTTCCTCATGATCTGTGTTCCAAATAGAGTGACCTTATTTTTTTCCTAAATGCATCAAAGCTCATTCACTCCAAAACACTTTTACACATGCTGCTCTATCTGGAATGTTCTTCCTTCTTCTATCCTCTTCATCCTTACTAGGATGAAGGGTATTTATCCATCAGCCAGCAATTTAGTGATTACTTTCTCATGGAAGCCATGGATGGTTTTCTAGCTTAGGCAAAATCCTGTGACACATGCTCCCTGCTAAAAAATGTATATGCATTTATCCAGACTTTGTCATTATTGTAATTACTTATATTCTAAATATTTGTTAACTTTTGGTCCTTTTACCTGCAGGAGGACAGTATTCTAGACTGTCTCCTTCCTCATGGTTCCCCCAGCATATGACATACTATCGGTCTGGCCCATGGTAGGCACTAAAAATATTTATTAATGAGTCCAAGAAAATAAGTCAAAGCAATGACTGGATTAATTAAATATTGAATAATTGACTAGTCCATAGGGAGAACAATTTTCTCGGTAAAGGGCTAGGAAATAAATATTTTAGGTTTTGCAGCCACGTTTTCTGCTGTATATTCTTCTTTGGATTTTGCTTGTTTGTCTCTCTGTTTGCTTTTTTACAGTCATTTAAAAATGTAACAAACATTCCTATTTCCTAAGCCATACTAAATAGGTCACTAGCCAGATTTGGCCTGTGGGTCATAGTTGGCCCACCTCTGCATTAGTATACCAGTAGTTACAATTATTTCTGTAATTGCATAATTATAATGAGATTCTATCTCCAACTCTTTTATCTTTTGCTTTGCTTTTGTTACACTTGATTTTCTACCCTACATAAAATACATAAATATTACTTCTGTATTACTTCTGTTCTCAGACCCCAATCCAAGATCATGTTGATGTGTTCTCTTTTCCAACCTATTTGTTACCAACTTTTTCTCCCTATAAAATGCCTGTGTATTTCTTCTAATATCCTGCTGTCTGTGCCACACTGTGTCTTTCGCATTCTTCAGCCAAGCGCACCTGCTGCCCTGGCTTCTTATTGCTGTTTTAAATTTTTATGCTGCATCATCATCCCTTCTGCTTTCTGCAGTATATAGTATAATACTTCAATAGAAGGAGAAATGTTTATTTAAAATAAACTCATTAAAACAGACATTCCTAGATTCTGACACCAGGGAAATAGCATGCCATCTGCCCTCCATAGGATCTCTTTGCCTGAGGGACATAACCATATCACCCAGGTAAGCTCTTACTAATGTGTAGATTGTACTGCAACCTACAAATTGTGGTTGTCATTCTAGACCTTCTGTCCTTTTGCTGCCCTTATTTCTATAGTACATTTTTTCTATTGTATATACTTTGACATTTCTTTCCCCAGAATGCAACAAGCACTATTCTTGTGAATAGGGAACTTAGAACATCTCACCCATTATTTTCTTGTGCCTTCAGTTTCTCAGTGTGAATTGCAAGAATTTTTTTTAGGAAAAACATGGCACATTTCAGGTACTGCTATTGCATAAATAGAGGGTAATAATTCAAAACCCAAAATGTATACATATATAGGTATTTTAAACGCCATCCCTTGTGAATTCATGGTTTATAAAAGTAAGTGAGCATGCCATGTCTTACAAACTTCAAACAAAAAAGGAATCTGTTATCAACTTATAAAATAATCAAATAAAGTGTGGCAAAAATAAATTGTTTCTCAATATTAACCATAGTTATCTATAAACAACACATAGTCTAGTAGCTCTTCATCCAATATGACAAATGGTATATTAAGATAAATTTTACATACAATAAACTGCTTGTTCCTGAACTTCATATAAGTTGAATAGTAGAGTATGTATTATTTTGTTCCCAATTTTTGTTCACCATGATGTTTTGAGATTCAGCCATGCTTTACATGTTCCAAAGGTTCATTCCTTTCATTGCAGAGGATTATTCCATTGTGTCATGAATATACCCCAATTATTCATTCATTACCATGTTGAAGGAATTTTGAGCTGTCAGTTTTTGTCCATTATTAATAAATCTGCTATAAATACACATGAATAAGTCGTTTTGGTGGACCTAAGTGTTTATTTCACTTGGTTAAATACCTTGAAGGGTTTTTGCTGCATTATGAGGTAGGTGTACTTTTAACTTTATAAGATATTGCTGAACATTTCCAAAGTTGTTGCAACATTTTACATTTTCATCAGCAATGTTTGTGAGATTTAGTTGCTCCAAGCCTCATAAAAATTTGGCGCATACAGTATTTTAAATTTTACCCTTTTTATTGGGTGTGAGATAGTTTAATATGCATTTCTCTGATGACTAATGATGTTGAGTACTTTTTCAGTTGCTTATTGGTCTTTCATATAATCTTCCGGCCTTTCATATAATTTCCTTTATGTTTTTTGGGCAACTTTATTGTTTTCTATTATTATTATTAGTTTATAGGAAGTCTTTATATATCCTGACTATAAATATCTGGCATATATATTTTTGGTGTGCTTATTCATTTACTTAAAGGAGTTTTGAAAAGCAGTGAATACTTTTTAAAATAAGCTTTTTATTTGAGAATAACTTTAGATATACAGAAAAACTGCAAAGATAGTACAAGAATTCCTGTACATTCCACATCCAGTTTCACCTGTTAATAACATCTTATATTTGTATGGTCCATTTGTGAAAATTAATGAAACAATATCAATACACTATTATTTCCTTAGTTTTTTTTCCTAATATCTTTTTTTCTGTTCCAAAATACCATGCAGTACATGTAGCAGCTATGTCTCCTTAAGCGCCTCTTGGTTGTAATAGTTTCTCAAGTGTTTTTGATGTCCATGACTATTTTGAGATGCACTGGTCAAGGATTTTGTAGAATGTTCCTCAAGTGGGATTTCTCTAGTATTTTTCTCATAAATAGACTGAAGTTATGAATATGTGAGAGGAAGACCATGAAGATAAAGTGCCATTTTTATCACATCATAAGATACATAGTATCAACCTGACTTGTTATTGTTGATGGTGACCTGATGACCTGGCTGAGGTAATATTCATCAGGTTTCCCCCCTGTCAAGTTAACCACTTCCCCCTATTCGGTCCTTACTGTATTTTTTGGAAGACTCTCACTATACACGGCCCAAACTTAAGGGGTGAAAAGTTATGCAACACCCTGAAGGTAGAGTATCTACATCAATTATTTGGCATTCTTTGGCACTGGGGATTTGTGTCTTCTCCCTTATTATTTATTGATTCAATAATTTGTTTTTATTAGTATGGACTCATGGCATACATTTAATACTTCTGATTGTAATACAACAATACTTTATGTATTTAGTTGCTCAAAATGTTGACATTGGCTATCGGAAACTCTTTCAGTTGACTTCTGTCTCCCTTTGACATGCTCCGTTATTTGTGTGTGTGTGTGTGTGTGTTTATGGTCTATTATTTATTTATTTAAAATTAATAGAGTTTATTTTTAGAGCAGTTTTAGGGTTACAGAAAAATTGTGCAGAAAGCATAAAGAGTTCTTGTATTTCTCTTTTCCTCCCTTAGCTCGTCTCCTCTATTATTAATATTTTGCATTATTGAGGTATATTGTTATAACTGATGAGTGTATCAATACATTATTAACTAAATTTAATCTAGTTTACAATAGAGTTCATTTTTTGTGTTGTATATTCCATGTGTTTTGACAAATGCATAATGTCATGTATTCATCATTACAGTTTCATAGTTTTACTACCCTAAATATCCACTGTGCTCCAACTATTTATTTGTCGCCTTCTCTGACCTGAACCCCTGGCAGATTGTTTCCCTGTCTCTACAGTTTTTCCCTTTCTAGAGTATCATATAGTTGGAATCATACAGTATGTACCCTTTCTAGATGTTCTTCTCTCACTTACCAATACGCATTTAAGATTCCTTCGTGTCTTTTCTGACTTGATAGCTCTTTTCTTTTTATCACTGAATAGCATTCCATTGTATGGGTGTACAACTGTTTGTTTATTCATTCACTTATTGAAGAACATCTTGGTTGCTTCTAACTTTTGGCAGTTATGAAGAAACCTGTTGTAAGTTTTTTAATGCAGGTTTTTGTGTGGACATACTTTTCAATTCATTTGGATAAATACCTGAAAGAATGACGCCCGTATCATATGTTAAGCCTATATATTTAGCTTTATGAGAAACAGCAAACTGCTTCTAAAGTGACTGTAACATTTTTCATTCTGACCAGCAATGAATAAGAGTTCCTGTTGCTCTATATCCTTTCTAGCATTTGGTTTTATAAGTGTTTTGGATTTTAGTTATTCTAAGAAGTATGTAGTAGTATTTCACTGTTGCTTTAATTTGTAATTCCCAAATGACATACGATGCTGAACATCTTTTTGTATGTTTATGTATGCATTTTTTGAGCACTGCCTTACTTTCTGGCGCTACAGAATGTCTCAGGGTTATCTTATATATTTTCTGTCTATGTCCTAGAATCAGCCATTTCTCCAAGGAACCCTGGTTCTGTTTAATGGAGAATGGTATTAGAAACCAAACTCTGGGTGTACGACATGCTTGTTACTACTGGTGTCACTGTTTCTAAGCCATCACAGCTGACAAAACAAGGATATTTATATGTCTATACTAACCTGTATAGATTCACATCCATATTTATTGCTATATGTAATCTTCTGTATCTATATTAAGCTAAACATGAGTTCATAGATTATTGTATCCTCCTACCCTTGTTTAACTCTAACTTCCCACTTCATCAGTAGGAAACCTGGCTCCCACAATCTGCAATAGTATACTTATTTGTTCAATTACAGTATACTGTATAGGGGGTATGAGAATTATTAACCATTACTCCCATGTGAAACAACTTTATCAGCTAGAGGGAAATGCTAATGCACAGTTGTTTTTGCCTTTAGTCTTACAGAATTCACTCATTTCCAGAATTACTTCTTAGTAGATTTTTTACCTGACTCCCTTCAGTGAGGTTGTTTCATCTATTTGTAATACAAGTAGATTGTTTGGTCACATCCTGGTTTCCATTCTCATATACTCAGACCTTCTAAAAAATATTGTAAAATTTGCATATATAAACATTTTACTCTTTGTGCTGTAAAGTTCTGTGATTTTGAAAAATGTACCCTGTCATGTACCCTCCATTACAGTATCACAGAGAATAGTTTCATTTCTCTAAAAAGTCCTCTGTGCTTCAGTAATTCAACCTCACGTCCACTCCAAACTCCTAGAAACTGTTGTTCTTTTTACTATCTCGATATTATTGCCTTTTCCAGAATGTCATAGAATTGGAATGATACAGGCTCCAATGCAGTCTTTTCAGACTGACTTCTTTTACTTACCAATAGGCAAGCTTTTTGTGGTTTGATAGCTTATACTTATCGTTAATAACAGTCCATTGTATGGATGTACAGTTTGTTAGAAGAATGTGTATTCTAATGTTGGTGGATGAAATATTCTATAAGTGTCAATTACATCTAGTTGATTGATGGTGCTGTTAAGTCAACAATATCTTTATTGATGTTCTGCCTACTTTACATATCAATTACTGGCAGAAGACTGTTGAAGTCTCCGATTATAATAGTAGATTTCTTTATGCCTCCCTCAGTTCTATCAGTTTTTGCCTCATGCTATTGGTGTCCTACTTTTAGTTGCATAGATGTTTAAGACTGTTATGCCTGGGCTTCCCTGGTGGCGCAGTGGTTGAGAGTCTGCCTGCCGATGAAGGGAACACGGGTTTGTGCCCCGGTCCGGGAAGATCCCGCATGCCGGGGAGCGGCTAGGCCCGTGAGCCATGGCCGCTGAGCCTGCGCGTCTGGAGCCTGTGCTCGGCAACGGGAGAGGCCACAACAGTGAGAGGCCCGCGTACCGCAAAAAAAAAAAAAAAAAAAAAAAGACTGTTATGCCATATTGGAGAATGATCCCTTTATCATAATATAATGTCTTGTGTTTTTTTATTTTTTTTTGATAATTTTCTTCTGAGGTCTGCTTTGTCTGAAATTAATATAGCTATTCTTCTATTCCAGCTTTCTTATTAGAGTTAACATGGTGTATATTTATCCCATTACTTTAACTTATTTATGAGTTACAGACAACAAATCATTGGGTCTTATTATTTTTATGCATTTTGATAATTTGTCTTTTATTTGGTGTATTCAGAAAATTCACATTTAAAATAATTATTGACATAGTCGGACTAATATCTACCATGTTGTAACTGCTTTCTATTCATTAATCTTGTTCATTTTTCCCTTTATTTTCTGCCTTATCTGGATTTAATTGAGCTTTTTATATTGTTCCATTTAATTTTAGTAGTTGCACTAAAGTTTCCAATATACATTTTTAACTAATATAAGTATACCTTCAACTGGCACTATTCCACTTCATATAAAGTACAAGTACCTTATAACAGAGTAAAACAGGAATTCTTAATTCCTTCCTCCAATCCCTTATGACATTACTGCCATTCATTTCACTTATATATGCTGTAATCACCCAATACATTGTTAATATATATTATTCTCTTAAACAAATATCTTTTAGATTAAGAATAAAAGATTTTATCTTCATTTATCCCTTCCCTGACATTCTACCTTTCTTTATGAAAATTTGAGTTTCTGACTTACTTTGTTTTCTCTCCCCCTTAAAGAAATTTTTAAAACACTTCTTTCATGACAAGTCTGCTCTCCATGAAATCTCTGAGTTTTTGTTTATCTGAGAAAGTCTATTTCTCCTTCACTTTTTTTTTTTTTTTTTTTTGCTGTACACGGGCCTCTCACTGTTGTGGCCTCTCCCTTTGCAGAGCACAGCCTCCAGACGTGCAGGCCCAGCGGCCATGGCTCACGGGCCCAGCCGCTCCGCGGCATGTAGGATCCTCCTGGACCGGGGCACGAACCCGCGTCCCCTGCATCGGCAGGCGGACTCTCAACCACTGCGCCACCAGGGAAGCCCTCTCCTTCACTTTTGAACAGAAAAAAATTTTGGCAGAATTCTTCGTTGGCAGTTTATTGTTTTTGTTTTGTCATCCAACAGTTTAAATATATATACATATATATATACATATATATATATATATATATATATATTTTTTTTTTTTTTTTTTAAAGAAGATGTTGGGGGTAGGAGTTTATTAATTAATTAATTTATTTTTGCTGTGTGGGTCTTCCTTTCTGTGCGAGGGCTTTCTGTAGTTGTGGCAAGCGGGAGCCACTCTTCATCGCGGTGTGCAGGCCTCTCACTGTCGTAGCCTCTCTTGTTGCGGAGCACAGGCTCCAAATGCACAGGCTCAGTAGTTGTGGCTCACGGGCCTAGTTGCTCTGCGGCATGTGGGATTCTCCCAGACCAGGGCTCGAACCTGTGTCCCCTACATTAGCAGGCAGATTCTCAACCACTGCACCACCAGGGAAGCCCAGTTTAAATATATTAATTCATTCTATTCTTGCTTGCATAGTTGCTTAGTTTTTGATAAGAGGTCATAGTAATGTTCCTTTTCAGGTAAGGTTTTTTTTTCCCTGGGATTTAAGGTTTTATCTATGTCATTAGTTTTCTGCAGTTTGAATATACTTACCTTTTTCTTCTTTTTTGTCATTTTTTATCTTTCATTGCAGTTTAGAAAGTTTCTATTGAACTGTCTTCAAACTCACTGATTCTTTCGTTAGCTAAGTCAGTTCACTAATGAGAACCTCCAAAGCATTCTTCAACCTGTTACAGTGCTTGTAGTTTCTAGAATGTCCTTCTGATTCTCTCTCAGTTTCCATTCTCTCTGCTTGTATTACCCATCTATTACATGATTTTATATTTTTTCCATTAGAGCCTTTAACATATTATTCATAGTTACTTTAAATTTCCTGTCTGATAATTTCAACATTTGTGTCATATCCAAGTCTGGTTCTGATACTTGTTCTGTGTCTTCAGATTTTATGTTTTCTTGCCTTTTGGCAGGTTTTCTAATATTCATTGAAAGCCATACATGTTTAATGGGTTCTAGGAACTGAGGTAATAGGCCTTGAATACGAGGATTTGTGTATTCTGGCTAGGAGTTACTGTGTTTAATGTTTGCTAGAGCTGTAGGTGCCAGAAGATTCCAACACCTCTAGTGTTTTTGTTGCTATCTTAACATTGGGCTTCCCTCAATATTCCTCCTCATAGGCAGTCTGCTTTTTGCCCCTCTTTCAGCAGCAATACGCTATTATTATTCTGGAGCCCTGTTGGTATGGTGGTCAAGTGTGGGGAAAGGGAAGCATTCTAAAATCTTATGATTAAATCTTAGCATTTTAGTGGGCTTCTGTGTCTGGGTAATGACTTTAACAAGTGGTTTTTTAGGTGGTATAGCATTTTTCTTCCCTTATCTGAGACAGGAAGTCTATGCGAGATGGACTTGGAGGAAAGACAAGCTCTTCTCTCAATGGAATAAGGCTCTGATAAAACATTTTTACCCTGGAGAATTTTTTTGTAATGAAGAATGCTCTAGGCATATTTTACAATGACTAGTCTTTCCCCACTGTCAGAGTTATGAGGGAATCTTTGAGAACCTAGTGAATTTTCTGAAGATAAAGTTCACAAACTTGTGGAAACCCCCCCGAGACCATAGCCCCAGGTGTTTCTCACTTGCAAGGTAGTCCACATTTAAACTCCAAAAATTCATCAAAATTACCTTTAAATGGCCTTCAAGATTATGGCTACAGTGACTGTTCTCCAAGTAAGCAGATCTCAGCTGTGAATCTCTCAATTTGCCTCCTTTTCCACATTTCAGAGTGGATGGTTTGTGCTACAACCTTAGTTCTCTGATGGGTCCAAGAAAAGTTATTTATTTTCAGTTTGTTAATTTAATTCTTGATATAAACACAGATATGATGGCTTTCAAGCTCTTTACATATTGGAATTGAAATCCAAAATATGAATACTTTAATTTTTATAAAACCAAATTTATACACTTTTTCTTTTTAGTCTAAGAAATCTTTGTCTATCCAAAGGTCATGAAAATTCTTTCCTACATTTTCTTTCAGACGTTTTATAGTTTTAAAATTTACATTGCAGTTTGCCACCTATGTCAAACTAATTGCTCTGTGTGGAATTAGGCAAGGATTTAGGATCATCATTTTTTCAACAGTTGATTAAGCATCATTTGTTGAAAAGACATTCTTTTATCCTGAACTTCTTGCACTTTTGTGAAAATCAATCGTCTGTATAAATGTGGGCTATTTCTAGACTGTCTTCTGCTTCATTGATGAAGTTTACAAACCTTAGGTCAATACTGCAGTGTCATTAGAGAATCTTTAAAATGTTTTAATGTTTTCATTAACAGTCATTTATTTTTTAAAGTAATTTAAAAGAAACAAAAGTAGTGTCTTTTTTACATTTGGTAGTGTATATATGTCCATGCCACTCTCTCACTTCTTCCTAGCTTCCCCTTCCCCTTCCCGTGTCCTCAAGTCCTGATTCACTTTGTTATAAAGAAGAAAGTAACACACCATTTTAAAGCAATTATACTCCAATAAAGATGCTAAAAAAAAAAAGTTGTGTCTTTTATATTTACCCATATATTTACTTTTCTGGGTGTTCTTCATTTTAATTCCATAAATCCAAGTTTCTATCTCGTGCAATTTCCCTTTTATTCTGAAAATTTTTCTTTAGCATTTTTTTGTAGTGCAGGCATTTCCTCAACCTTTGTTTTTCCTAAATTGTCTTTATATTGTGTTCATTTTTGAAGAATGTCTTTATTGGATCTTGAGGTCTGGGATGGCAGTTACTTTTTTGTTTTGTTCTATTATGTACTAGTTTATTCCTGATTTAAAAAGTCTACTGTCTTTCCTATCATTGCTTCTCATATATTATGTGCTTTTTCTAAAAAATCAGTTTCAAAATTTTTCTAGCTTTTGTTTTCTGTAGCTTGTTTATATGGTCCTTTCTTTATCCTATATGAGTTTAACTGAGCTTCTTAGATTTCTAATATAATGTTTTCATAAAATTTGCAGGACTTTCAGTAATTATTTTTTCAAATAATTTTTTTCTTTCCTATTCTTTTACTCTACTTATGCTGTTACTCCAATGAGATTTATGTTAGTCCAGTGATAGTTCTCACAACTCATTGAGGTTCTGTTCCTTTCTATTTTTTACTTTTTGTTTTGAGTTTCTCTTTTTATTTCATAGTGGATCTTCATTCAAGTTCATATTCCTTACTTTTGCCATCTCCAATCTACTGTTGAGTCCACGCATTTTTTTAAACTTTTAGTTATTATAGTTTTCATTTCTATAATTTTCATTTGATTCTTTGGTATAATTTCTACTTCTTTTATGAAATGGTCTGTTTGTTTATTATTACCACATTTTCATTTAAGTCTATGACTTAAGAATTTATAATACCTACTTTGTATTATTTTTCTATTGCTCCATAACAAATTACTACAAATTTAGCTGCTTCAACCAACACCTATTCATTATCTCACAGTTTTGTAGGTCATCAACCTGGGTGTACTCTATTAGTTTCTACTAAATGCATAGGGTCTTACAAGGTTGAAATCAAGGTGTCTGCTGAGCTGGGCTCTTACCCAAGGACTTTAGGAAATAATTCACTTCCAAGTTCATTCCCATTTTTGGCAGAATAAATTTATTTGTGGTTGTAGGACTGAAGTACCCATTTTTTTCTAGCTCCTGGCCTAGGGCTACTTTCAGCTTTTAGAGACCCTTCTCACATTCTAGAAGCTGGTCTAGTCCTTACATATGGCCCCTCCATCTTAAAAGCCAGCAATAATGTGTCAGGTCCTTCTTGTGCTCCAAATCAAGCAAGAAGACAACTGCTTGCTTTTAAAGGGTGAATTTGTTTAGAATAGGTCCAAGCAATAGGATATATAGATGTAAACACACAAACATGAAGATATTCATCATAAGAAACTGTCTCACATGATTATGGGGGTTAGCAAGTCCAATTCTGCAGTGTGGGCCTGCAGTAGAGTTGATGATGCTATATCAGTATGAATGCCAGAAGCCTAGGAACCAAGAAGAGTCAGTGGTATGGATAAAGTCCAAAGGCAGTCTGCTGGATAATTCTCCTTTGTCCTGGAGGCCTGTCTTTTCATTCTAGTCAGACTTTCAACTGATTGGACAAGGCCCACCCATATTATGGAGGATAATCTGCTTTACTCAAAATTCACTGATTGAAATGTTAATCTCATCCAAACACCCCCTCTAAGTTGACACATAATATTAATTACCACAAGTAGTAACCTTAACTTTATCTGTTTAATCTCTTTTGCCATGTTACATGATATAATCATTGCTGTGATATCTTATCATATCATACCATATATACACTCTCAGGAATTAGAACAGAAAATCTTGGTGGGCCATTTTAGGATTCTACCTACTATATGATTTAAAGTTCTTGTCTGTTCATTATAACTAACCCACGTTATCTCAATTCTATTTATATTGACTGCTTTTTCTATTGATCTTTGATCACATTTCCTGTTATTTCATGTATAGTTACTTTTCACTATAACCTGGATAGTATGTATGATAAGGTGTAGAGACTCTGAATTCTATTATCTTCTCTGAACATATGTTTTGTTTTGTTTTGCTTCTAGTATGAAATTAAATTACTGACTGTCACCTTGAACTTATGGAAGTTCAGTATTAAGCTTTTTTTTTAGGACTGCTCCTTTAGTCCTGCAGTATAGTCTTACTTTTAAGGTGTGGGAACTCTGAGTCTTAAATAATAAATCTGAAATGCTAACCATGTCCCTTCTAATGTTTTGGGGCTCACACTCCATATTTTGTCTCTCCTACAGCTTAGAGTTTTAGCCTTCCAGTGATTACCTTCTTTTTTTCTTTTCTTAATATTTATTTATTTATTTGGCTGCATTGGGTCTTAGTTGAGGCATGCAGGATCTTTGTTGTGGCATGCAGGATCTTTCATTGCAGAACACAGGCTTCTCTCTAGTTACGGCGTGCAGGCTCAGTAGTTTTGGCACATGGGCTCTCTAGTTGTGGTATGTGGGCTCCAGAGCACACAGGCTCAGTAGTTGCAGCATGTGGGCTTTCGAGTTGTGGAGCACAGGCTCTAGAGTGTGCGGGCTCAGTAGCTGTGGTGCGTGGGCTTCTAGTTGTGGTGCACAGGCTCCAGAGCATGCATGCTCAGTAGTTGTGGCACACGGGCTCTCTAATTGTGGCACGCAGGCTCTAGAGCACACGGGCTTAGTTGCCCTGTGGCATGTGGGACCTTAGTTCCCTGACCAGGGATTGAACCCACGTCCCCTGCATTGGAAGGTGGATTCTTAACCACTGGACCACCAGGGAAGTCCCCCAGTGGTTACCTTCTGATGGGCTTCTTGAAGTCTGTCTTTTACATGTGTAAGTCAGGATTCATTTAAGGATTTAAAGAGACTTGTTTGGAAATTGTGGAATTGCTCCTTTCGGGTGGCTTCTTTCTTTACAGGATTTCCTTTCTCAATTTCCAGTCAATCTGGCAGCTGAGAACTCTATCTTCTAACATCTTAAATTACTAAGACTGCAACTTTCTGCTTGATTTCTAGTCAATTTGTGTCCCAGGGACTGAGAATTTCACTCAAATTTAAAGCATTTTAAGAATTTCACTTTGTACATTTCCCTTTTTTTTCAAAGGGCTGCATTTACTCAAATATCTATCTAATTTTCTTTCTCTTCCAGTGCTTTCCTTTTAGTGATTTTCTATTTCCTTCCTTCAAATAGTTAAATTTTATCTGTTTACTCATTTAATATATTTTGTCCAGAGGTTATAATTTCTCTCTGTGAGAAGATTTGTCTGATAGCAGGTGATACTGAGCTGTGTTGTTATTACTGATAGCAACCTCCTATAGACATTCTATTTAAAATGCTAACAAATATTTAGATTATTATGATAATAATAGAAATAATCATAACTCTTGAACTGTGGTTTATCCCTAAATTTGGAAATTCATTTAATTTTGTTGAATTTTGTACATAAACTATACACACACATAAACTTGCATATGTATTCATATATACATATGCATACATACACACACACCTCTTTAGTAGAAATGGAATGTCATACAACTGTACTTGGAGGAAGTACTGAAATTATTATATGCCATTCAATTACCTCTATTCAAAATAAGTACAGTTGGTCCTTGCCTAATCATGTGTTTTAAACTATTCAAATTGTTTGTTCCTTTATGATCTAATTCAATTTCTGTCTGCTAAATAAAGAATAATTCAACAACTGTTAACACTCCTGATATTTAAAATATGATTTAGCACTACTTTTCATACTGGCTTAGCTTTCTCACTCTTTGAGTCATATATTACTCATACTACCTCAACTTGAGAGCATACCTCTTCATGATAAGTACAAAGTTAAAGGCTATTTTTTAAACGGTTCATAAAGGAATTAAAAGAGGTTAAGATTTATTCTCAAACAGATATAAGTTGCAGTTCTGGCTTAACGCTTGGCTTTGTAACTTTGACACATTTTCTAACTTTTCTGGTCTCAGTTTCCCCTTCTGAAAAACATACTTGAGAGTGTTCTGCAGATTGTAAGTTGGTCTATCTATGTTATTATTTTTCTAGGATCATGTATTAATGTTGCAAACATACTTTTCTTTCAATAATCTTTGCTGATTGAGTGATAATTCTATTCTCAGTGTGTTGTGAATGCCAAAAGCTAAAAAGATTTGTGTGCTTCTATTTATCGCAACACTTTCGAACAACAAAGAGTCACACTTTTTGAATAATATTCCTAAATGATATACCCCTGATATCAACAATAAAGATTGCATAGCTATTTTAAGACCTGCACAGGAAACCAAACTGGATATATCTCTGTGGCTGAAAAATTTCAATGTGAAATGAGTAGGATGGTGAGAAACAGAATTTCTAAAACTTTAAATTTGATCTGAAATTACACCAGCCTTTATCAGTTTTTTACTTTACCTCATATATATGGAAATGTTTGCCTTTTAGTAAGCAGTTTGAGCACTAGAAAATTTAGAAATTTTCCCTTAGGAAAATTTTGCCTGGAAGTGGGAAAGAGAAAAACAGTCTTCTTTTTTTTTCCAAAACAACAATTATTATGCAAATTGTTTAAATTGTAAAATCTCTAACTATAATAATTAAAGTCAGAGAAAATGAAATGGTGCCATGATAAATAAGCTTATATATGATACACTTTATCCCTAGACTCTGGCTTACCCAGCAACTGAAAAGTGAAATAATTTGCACAAATGCCATATTACATTTAGCTTATGATTTAGATGAGAAGTTTCAAACATTCAATTGATTTAGTTATGTTGTCATAATATCCTCCTATATTTTACCATAGCTCTCTGTTAATTGCAGCCTTCTTATTGATCTTTTTTAGGTGAAAACAAATCTGGAAAAATGTGTAGGCCATATCTTGACAATTATGGAAAGATAAAACAGATTTTTCATAATCATGTTTGTGCTTACTGAAATGGTATAATGAAATTATATTTTTTGGATTAGTGCATCTGTAATTCTGTGAAATTCTAATCAAACACAGAGATTTGCAAGCATTCAGAATATAACTAAATGAAAACTTCAGGGAGATATACTAGGTTTCGATCAATGCATTCATAACTATTAAAAAACATGTAGGGGAAAATTGATAACGTTAGAACACATTTTAATTTGAAATCATTAAATATAGAAACTTTCCCTCTATTTTCATTTTAAAGAAAAAGTATATTTTGTTACTGAACATAAAAAATTGACTGAATATTTTTCTTGTCTTTTTTCTTTGTTCGCATTTTTCTTTTCTCTAAGCTCAGAAAGAGCTTAGTGGATTTTTCTAAGGAAGATAACGATGACAGTGATGATGATGGCGATAAATACGATTTTTATCAGTTAGTTTATTTGAAGAGTGCTACATTATACTATGGTATAAGTGGGAAACAATGTAAAGGACTGTTTTTCTTTTGTCGTTATTCTTTGGACAATAGATTACTGATGTTGCATTTGAAAACACATAAGCTGAGTTTTAATCTTTGGTTCTATATACAGGCAATTTTCTTTCACATTTTGTGTGTGCTGAAAATGGATTTACATACTTCCTTTTTATTTCCACTAATTACCTAATTCTGAGTATAATTTAACTCTTAATTTTTACGGTACGTGGGCCTCTCACTGTTGTGGCCTCTCCCGTTGCGGAGCACAGGCTCCGGACGCGCAGGCTCAGAGGCCATGGCTCACGGGCCCAGCCGTTCCGCGGCATGTGGGATCCTCCCGGACCGGGACACGAACCCATGTCCCCTGCATCAGCAGGCGGACTCTCAACCACTGCGCCACCAGGGAAGCCCCTGACTCATAATTTTTAAAACAAGGCTATGAAGTAGGGACTATTATATTCTGCAATTTTATGGATGGGAAAAATGAGTTGCCGAAAAGATAAATAACTTTCTTAGCATCTTATAGCTGGTTGATACAAAGCAAATATTTGGACTCTGGAATTTTGGCTGCTGGATCCATGTCTTTAACCATTTAATTATGCTTCCTAAGAGTAAGTGGTCCTTTCATGGACAGGAGCTCCAAAAGTGCAGGTTGCTAAGCATGAACAGACAGGAAGCTGAATGTTGAAATGGCCATGATGTGTGGGATTGAAGAATCTCTTGCTTTCCTTTTTCATTAGGCTCTGGGAGACTTTAGGCTGCTAAAGTGATTGAAAGAAAATAATGTTATTTGATCCTTTCTATGTGTTTATGTGTGCCTAAAACTCCTAACCACCAGGATAGACAGATACATGGCTAATTTTTTTTAACCTGGTATGTCCCTAGTTAAAGTGAAAATATATATACAGTTTACATAATGAAGAAGGAAAAAGAAAGGGAAAATGCATTAACAATACATTCAACTGAAGAATAAGAAAGACATTTTTGGATAGGGTGGATTAAGAGTGTAATTGAGGTCATATAGGAATAGCTATGGAGTATGAGGGTAGTTCATGGAAGAGAGAGAAAATAGTAGTTTAAGAATCATTTCTGTGAACTATAGGTTTAGTTTAGTTTTAATACATATATTTAAAAGCATAGAATTGTTGATAAATTATTTTGTATCTTAGAAATACACTCTGATTTTGAACTGCATGAGGAAAGCACACATACACACACATGTGCACACACACACTGAGAGCCAGGTATGGCTATCCTCTCTCGAAAAACCCCTATTTCTGCTTTAAGCCAACACTGGAGTGTACATCTTTAGCATTTTCCTAAATGAAACCCATTGTACATGTCATTATTGAAAAATGTTGATTTGAGTGAATGTGTTGCTGGGTATCTGGGAATGGAGTGTTACTACACAAGAGAGCATTTCCTATCTAAAATCTCATTAGACATCCACTTCGTACCAGCTCTGCCTAGGGAGTCTTCCTCCAAAGAGATTTAAATGGGAGTTCTTACCTATATTTTTTTTTTTTTTTTTTTTTTGCCGTACTCGGGCCTCTCACTGTTGTGGCCTCTCCCGTTGCGGAGCACAGGCTCTGGACGCGCAGGCTCAGCGGCCATGGCTCACGGGCCTAGCCGCTCCGCGGCATGTGGGATCCTCCCAGACCGGGACACGAACCCGTGTCCCCTGCATCGGCAGGCGGACTCTCAACCACTGCACCACCAGGGAAGCCCATTGCCTATTTTTTTTCTATACAATTTAGCTCATGCTCAGCTTCTTCAGACCTAGTTCCCAGTTGAACCACCATATTAGAAGCCTCTCTGAACTAGTTTACAATGATAATCATCCAACAAAATTCGCTCCCTCCCTGGAAGGAAGTGCATTACTAACCATTAAAAATATTAAATTTGGCAATATTGATACGTAAACATAAATTGAATATATAGTAAATATATAAAATTATTTTTCAAGGAAATATATATGAATATAGTATTCTTAAATCTAAATAATTTAATCATGGATATTTAAGGGTTTTTCCTCCAAGAATTCTAAGAAGCAAACTGTTATGGTTATATTCTTTTAATTAAATCTTTAATTTTATTTAAATGAAATAATGATTTCAGATAGGTCTACCTATCCTTCATAAAATGAAGCAAATCTAAAATCCTTTTAACATACTAATGGTAACTCATTTTCATTGATTAAAGTTACATTTGATTTACTGATAGCTAATATTCATGTCATCATTTTTGAAATCAGAAATAAAATTATGTGTGTACGTGTTCTCAAAGAATAATATACTAGGTTTTATTTTCAGAGATTTTTGAAATGAACTTGAAGATATTTTAAAGTAAGCCAAAATATTAGAAAGGTTTTGCTGTATTCCACTGAAGCAGTTGATTTTCAGGAAGACTGATTGAGATTAGCAAGCATATTCTGAAAGCAGCACTGTTTTGCACTGATGAGGAAGATTGCCGGGCTCATTCCCATAAAACTTTTAATGATTCAAATATGTTGTCAGGCTGTCGTAATTTTTTAAGTTGTATTTTACTGTGGTAAGAACACTTAACATAAGATCTACACTCAACAAATTTTTAAGTGTGTAATACACTATTGTTGACTATAGGTACAATGTAGTACGGCAGATCTCTAGAGCTTATTCATTTTGCAAAACTGGAACTTTATTCCTGTTGAATAGAAACCCCCCATTTCTCCCTCCTCTTGCCTCTGGCAACCACCATTCTATATGTACTTCTATGTATTTGGCTATTCTAGATACCTCAGATAAGTACTTATCTTTCTGTGACAGACTTATTTCACTTAGCATAGCGTCCTCCAGGTTCATCTATGGTGGCACATTTTGCAGAATTTTTTTCTTTTTAAAGTCATAATAATATTCCATTGTACCTTTATACCATTTTTATTGGTATCCATTCATCTGTTGATGGACATTTAGGTTGTTTCTACTTCTTAGCTATGGTGCATAGTGATGGAATGTGGGGATGCTGATATCTTTTTGATATCCTGATTTCAATTCTTTTGAATATATACCCGGAAGTGGGATTGTTGGCTCATATGGTACTCTTTTAATTTTATGAGGAACCTCCATACTATTTGCCATAGCAGCTGTTGTATTTTTAAAGCATTAAAATTGCAGAAATAGTACAAATTGAGATAGGGACATTTTTTTCCCTTCATTTTATAGATGAGGAAACAGAGGTAGAGGAAGTTTAAGTCACTTGCACAATGTCAAACACCCACTGAGTGACAGAGCCCTAAAGCTAAGAACTACTGCACACATCCTCTAATGTAAGGTAGTATGGTGAAACATTTCACCTGTTTTCCCATCGATAAGATAAACTCTAATCACCACCATTGTATTGCTATCATTGATCCCAAGATGAGAGAAAAAAGAGACATGGAAAAATAACATACAGGATTCTGCATAATGTAGTTAGCTTTCCAGATATACTGAGATTAATATCTTATCTCCCAAACAAACATATCTCAGTTCAGACATTATCAATTAAGCACCAAAGACACATATAAATGCTTCAATCAAAATAGGCCTTTCTAAATGAAACCATGCTTAGTCCACCAGACAGACCCAATCAGTGTCTACATTAAATCAAAATTTGTGTAACTCAGGACTAAAATCCTGTGGAGTTTTTTCAAAAGCTGTTAAAAATATTATTTAACATTTTGAAAAAAAAAAGTTGACTGCTTTTTTAAAAATTTCAAGTAGTTGTTGTGTTCTTTGGTTGATACAGCCCCACATATAAAAGCTGGTATATTTTAAAGCAGCAAAACATAGCTATATATAGCATTACATTTTCTACATATTGTGTTATTTTATATAATCTCTTCAGTCCCTTAAAAGTGTTATTGAGTAAGTGGTTGTTTGGCAGTTTTACATTTATAATTGACCAGTAATGAAAATTTAAATAAGAGAAAAAATATAAAATGTTGTCAGATGGTGATCAATTTATAGTGGAATTTTTCCATGTAAAGTTCTATAAATGAAACAATATTTGGAAGAGTTATCCTAGAAGAAATTTTTCCTGAGTGCATGCATATGGAGCGTTTTCCAAATTGCCTTTGTTAAAACTTTACTCAGAACAAATATTTAAAAATTTTATTGGTATTAACCCTTCAGAAAATGAGTAAGACTTTTATTATGACAATAATATTGAGTACACAAACACCTAGAAATAACTCTATGCTTGAATATGGGTCTGCTATAAGAATATGGTACTGAATAATAATTTCATGTAAGTCTCTTTAATTCCTAACTTTGTGTGGGTTTTAAAAACTGAAACATAGGGAAAACAAACAAACAAACAAAAACAAACATTCCCAAGCTTGAACTAATAATCTCCCACAGGTCTTAATTATAGTTCCTACCTTCATTCACTCCAACACATTAGAAACTTTCAGAACCTAGATTTAGATGAGGTTTCTTAGGAAAGCAGTGCAAGTAAAGAAACTAGAATCAAACACCCTTGGCCACTTTCCAGTTTATACATGAAAAATAGAGGCCACTGGCCTCTTAAACACTTTGTTTTTGTTGTTTGTGAGTTTGCTTTTTTTGGAAAAAAAAAAAGATATATTACCTTAAGATAAAACTCTGTACTTTTTTTGTTTCTTTATGGACTTATTATTCTATGCCATACTGTACTTTTTGTAGATAAAAATATAAAAACTTCTTTAGGGAATTGAAACATACCCTGCACCAAAAATAATATTTCAAAACTCTATTTCAGGGAAAAATTATCATGATGAAAGCTTCTTTCTAGTCTACATTGACCCATGTGCCTTAACCTTTGTCAGGTAAGTTACAGCCTACAGAGCCACAATAATTCTACAGAGTACATAAAAACTGGTTTTCCAATTGGTGAGGTCACATTAAATCAAAACACAAACGCCGAGGTCATTGGTTTGATTTCTACTGTCCTATTAATTCCATCCATCAGCCATAGTTTGGTACCCTAACCTTGGAAAGTGAGCTTGAAAACATGAATATTTATTTTCTTAGATTTTGGGAATGAGGTAAACGTTAAGTGTGCAAATAGATCACCAGTCTTTTATGTAAAATAACGATAGAGATAAAACTGCAAAGTCTACAAAGGGGGTTGATGAGGAGTATCACTCAAAGGACTCTACATAAGAGTGCGTTATTGTCACACACACGTGCTCTTGAAGATTTAATCCTCTGCTTCAAACATGCAACTCCAAGCTGGCAAGTGCCTTAGACCCAAAGGTCATGTGATTTAGTGTGCTTCTAATTCTGTGGTAGCATGCACAAGAATAAATAAGTGCTTAAGTATCCAGTCGTTTGACAGGTCTTGACTTTGCTAAAAATCAGCATTTTAGTCTCATGCAAGAATTAATATTTTTCTGACACCTCTTACTCAACTCTCGAACAATGATTTTGGAGAGGCTCACTCCCAAGTTTGCCACTCGACCTATGGTTTTATGAATTAGTGAGTTAGTTAACAATTAATATGTTACAAAAGAGGTCATATAATGTAGTCAAAGAATAAAAGTTAAAAGAAAAAGTCATCATGCAGGAAATCAGAGAATATTTAAATAGCACAATTAGTCCATTCTCAAAAGACATCAGAAAAATTTTGTTGAGTTAAAGTGATAGACAAATACTAAGATAAAAACCGGTGGTCTGACTTATAATTAAAAGACCTTATAACAAATGTATGGAATAAATTAAAATTAGTAACTTTGTGATTTAATTTGGTGAAAAAAAAAGGCCTATACAGAACAATCATTAATTAAACATTTGGAAAGCAAACCTGGACATTTTAATTTTGACATCACTAAATTTTATTTGCAGGAAAAGGAAAAAAAAATTCTGTTGACTAACAATTATCTTAAGGTGGATGACATTGTGGTCTGCCTTGCATGACTGTTGATCACATCTCACATTAATTTTTAAAAAACAATCAGATTAATGAAAGCTATTCTGGGTTGGTATATTTTTAGATTATTTCAATAAATTAGCAGAATAGTAACTTAATTCTACTATTTTTAAAATTCTGAATTTTGTAGAATATCTATGTTTTATCCTGAAACAGAAAGAGGTATTATTTTTGGTATAAATTATATTTTTATATTTAGACATAAATTAGTGAACATATTTTATTATTATGTTATTAATTCAGTACATAGGTCATGACTCAGCTGGTACTAATATTTATTATAAACTATTTGTTATTTAATAGAATATTCTTTTTTTCCATCTATGTGTTGCTCTTCACACTATATACTTATAAGAATTCACCCACATGTGTATGCCTACATGACATCATCAAAGTTCAGTGAATATAGGAACACATATAAGCCTGAAGAAGGCTCACATGCCCAGGTAGGGAAGAATATATATATATATTTTTTCTTTAAGAATATCTAAACTCTTGGTAATACTTCAGATACTTGATGATAATCTACAAAATATATAATCAAAATAATTTCATTACCTGTCATTAAAATTATTTTCTCAACTGATGATTTAATGGGTGTTTATGTTGATCAGTAAATGTTTAAAAATACTACTTTGCTAAAATATAGTGAGAGATATGCACATTTCAGTTACATTAAAGTAAATCTTATTTTGTGTACAATTTTTAATTTCATATCTACATGTTTAGGTACTTCATATGGGTCTGGAGAGAGTTTATTATTGAGATCTACTTTTCAACAATTGGCAATTCTTGTAGATGTTTTAATTAAATACAAATTACTTTCAACTTTATTCTTCTTAATTCACTGTTTAATATTAAGTATACAAATCTATGCCTACCATTCCTAGTACAATGTTTTTGTAATATATGATGCTGACATTTTTGAATTCATGAAAATGATAGTAGTTATTTTTAATGTGTGAAACCTATCACCTAATAGAACAAAAGTGCTCATTCCCACATCCTAGCACCTGGGAACCAATTGCAATGGCTAAGAAAATCAAAGAGTAGAACTTTGTAATTGTGAAATTTCATCTCAATGAATTTGCATATACCTTCAAAATATCATTTTTATTTCGATTTTCAAATTAGGTTTTATCTAGAAAATACTCAAATGAAAAATGTATAATTTTCAGGATGGTTAGGAAGATAGGTAAGCAAAAAACACTGAAGCTATGAATTTTCAGGTGAGCAACACAGAAGTGGTGCATCCAGCATGAAAATATTAATGGTCTCTTCTAAAGTATTATTTATTCTGAAAATTTTAAATTAATGAATACTGAGCAAATAACTGAGCAATAATAGTCATGTGTGATATTGAAGGCAGAGAAAAAGACAGGTGAATACAACATATGTGAGGCGTGGAGAAGAAATGTTTAAAAATCACAAAACAGACAACCAAACCAATACTTTGGTTGGTTCCAAATCTACTTTTCCCTCAGTTCTCATCTCAGGATGGCAATTCTATTTGGCAGCCAGAGTCATCCCTCTCTTATTTTTCCTAACACTAATATGTAATTCATCATCAAGTCCTATCATATTTATCTTTATAGTATATACAAAATATAACTGTTCCTCCATGATATCATCATCTTCTACTTGAACATCATTGAAGTCTCTTTTTTGATCTCTCAGCTTGACCAGTCCTACTCTTCCCTTTCCTTCAGTCTGTTCTCCATGGTGTGATCAAAATGACCCATTTTAAAATCTAAATCAGATGATGCTTTTCCTCTGCCCCAAACCTGCAAAAGCTCCCTATCTCAGTTAGAATAAAATGCCTGGATGTAACCAGCCCCACAAGGCTGACTCCTTGATGCCAGCACTCATCTCATTACAGAATTATTTACTTTCAATTTACTGCTTTTCAGTCCTGATGGTCTCTATGCTATTCTTCAAATAACTGAGCAAGTTTCTGCCTCTGGGCATTTGCATTTGCTGTTCCCTCTGCCTAGTGAGTTCTTCCCACATGTAGGCAGATGGCTGGTTTCGCTTCATTCACTTCTGCTCAAGCATCACATCATCAAAGACTCCTTTTCTAACAGTGTTGTGCGAAAAGGCATATACTTACCAATCTCTCTCGATCTCCTGTATTAGGTTTCTATTTCTCCTAGAACTAAGTACCTCAAATTTGGTGACTTAAATGACATAAATTTATTATCTTACAGTTCTGTAGGTTAGCATTCCCACACAAGTCTCACTAGACTAAAATCAAGATGTCAACAAGCTTTGTGTTCCTTTCTCTCTAGGATAGACTCTGTTCTCCTGTGTTTTCTAGCTTCCAGAGACTGACCACATTCCTTGGCTCCTCCGTCCTCTCATACCACCGTCTCACTGATTCCCTTCTATTTTCACATCGCTTTTTGAGATGAGAAACGTTCTCTGCTTTTAAAGGTTCGTGAAATTATATTAAGCCTGCCAGAATCATACAGGATAAATATTTCATTTCAAGATCTTTAACTTAAACATATCTGCAAA
Organism: Aethalodelphis obliquidens; assembly: GCF_003676395.1. NCBI lineage: Eukaryota > Metazoa > Chordata > Mammalia > Artiodactyla > Delphinidae > Aethalodelphis > Aethalodelphis obliquidens. The sequence goes on along the minus strand of NW_020837973.1, from coordinate 20,337,444 downwards.
GTCCCTTTTACTATGTAAGGTAATATATTCACAAATATCAAATATTGGATTGTGGACATCTTCGGGTGCCATTCTTTTGTCTACCGTCTCTCTTTACCCGCTTTATTTTTACCTATAGCACTTATCACCATCTTTGGCATTAGTATATGCTTGTTTATTTGCTTACTTTCTTTCTCCCCTTACTTGAATGCAAGTTTCTTGAGATGAACCTTTCTATATTTTCTTTACTGCTCTATCCCTAAGTCCTAGAATAGTCCCTGGGATATTAGAGGCATTACAGAAATATTTGTTCAATGAATAAATAAGTCAGGTGCATTTAATAACTAAAATAGATACTTATGAGCAGGAATAGTAGATTTGATTTTGAAATTAAGAAATATTACTAAACAAATCTGTGATTTCATTTGAATATAAGAACAGAATTTGCAGGTATAGTGAAATAATATGTCTTACGTTTTCATCATAGCCGTCTGTCAGCAAAGGACCACTTCTTCCATGACCATCCAAGGAGTGGTAGGTTAAGTATATAAAAATGAACAAATCTCATATTGAAAGTTTGTTATCAGAAGACACTTTAATTCTGTAAAAAAAACAAAACACACAATAGCATATTAACTGCTAAGCTAGATGGTACCCCGAAGATTCCAAAGTGGGTAGGTGGTAGGGTCACTGGAGAAAACAATGAAGTCTAAACATTTCGTACGAAGAGTACTGCACATCAATGTCTTTTCTTTGAAAAGTGTTAACACATATTAAAATAATTATCATCTGAAGTTATTCCCTTTGGCTATGGTCATAAATCTATCTCAAATTTTATCATTTAACTTTTGATTACATTTTATTTTTTGAGGAATTGCATATAAACAATGTTATATTTTTGAGGGATTGCTTGTAAACAAAAACTACATATTTATTTCTATGGACTTCAAAAATGGGGGCTTGTAATCTTATTTGCACTGTACATGGTAAGCTAATAAGAACACAGAGGATAAAAGGTAATAATATTGTAAGAAAGATTTTCAAAGCTCTAATAATTGATATCTGGAATGTATTTCTCTTTATGATATCAAATAGCCATTTATATGTGACTGTATATTGTGCTAAATTTGAATACATCCACATTATGTATGGTTCACCTAGCTGTTTCAATACTGCTAATATAATAAAGATTTAAACTTTTTACCTGCATGTGGTTATCAATTTCATAAATATTTTAGTGGCTTCTATTTATGTATAATTTTCTCCCTTAACAACAAAAGAAAAGGAGAATTAATTAAAGGACAATATATTGATCAGAGAGACAAAGACAGAGATACTTAAGAATGTACGTAGAATTTTAATATTAAAAGCTAGGATTAAACCGTTATTTTAGCTTAGTCCACTTTATCCTACATCCTGGTTTAATGAGGGGGAACAGCCCACTGTTGTGGTGACAACCACCTGTTCCAAGCTAGGACCAGAAACCTCCAGTGATGAAGCCAAGCTTGGAGGCCTCCCTATCCTAGGGCTTTGATTCAAACTCAGTTCTTTCCCACTTCTGGGTCCCTGCATATGCTCCTCAGTTCAGGTCTTCTCTCCTTGCTGCTGTCCTCTCCCAACCCCAGTGTAAGATATAGGAGCTGAAAACATCTAGATTGATTAATATTGGACTGACCAGGAACTTATTCAAGAAAATGTCAATAGGTCTGGACGACTTACGAAGGGGGATGTTTGCGAGAGAGAGGAAAAGGCAGCTCAGGATTAAGATACAGGAAGGAATTCTTTTTGATAAATAAAAAAAAGTAATAATGTTTAAACATACTTTGTTGATTATGATACTATAAGTCTCATGTCTGTACAAACACTTTAAAACTTTTTGGGTTATTATGATGCTATTAGATATGAGTTAATGTTGAAAGTCACGGATAGTTCTGCATCATAAATCTTCCCCCCGTTTTGGAATTCTATGTTTAGCACTACTTATTTTGTTAAATGATGTTGTTCTCTTGTTTTTCTTAAATACTGATTATTTCATTTGTACTTTTCAGAAAAGCCCTTTTACTATACTAGAATGATGACAAATAACAAAAATAAAGTTGATATAGAACACACTTAAAAAATTTCCACTCCTGGAGCAGTATTTACAGAAACCAACTAAGGAATTTCACAAGTGCTCATTCTTTTGCTTTGATTTATTTTGTTTCTTAAATTTATTTATTTTTGTCTGCATTGGGTCTTCACTGCTGCGTGCGGGCTTTCTCTAGTTGCGGTGAGTGGGGGCTACTTGTCTCTGTGGTGCTCCGGCTTCTCCTTACGGTGGCTTCTCTTGTTGTGGAGCACGGGCTCTAGGTGCGCAGGCTTCAGTAGCTGTGGCACGTGGGCTCAGTAGTTGTAGTGCACAGGCTTAGGTGCTCCATGGCATGTGGGATCTTCCTGGACCGGGCTCGAACCCATGTCCCCTGCATTGACAGGCAGATTCTTAACCACTGCACCACCAGGGAAATCCCTATTTCTTAATTTAATATTTAAACTAGGCAGTAATTGAATTGCTAATAATTTTAACAAATCACCTAGAAATTGCTTTTGATTTTGTATTTTTTGCAAAGAATTTGAATCATTTGCATTAATTAAGTTAGGATAAAAAATGCAAAATGTTAAGCAACTGTACTTAGCTTGAGATCTTGTATCTAGCTGAATAGCTGCAGTATCAGTTAAATGAAGAAATTTATGAAATATAAACCTTTATCTAAAAATAAAACTCTTCTCTTGAGGGTGCATTTATTTTGGCCCTTGGTCTAACTGTCGGCTGTATCAGATTGTGTTTAAAGAAATCTAAATACTTGATAAATCTTGGTGACTTTTCAGCCAAAGGATATCTTGATGCAGGGACCATGATATCAAAATTAAATAAATCTTTACATAAAATTAAACAATGGTGTAGTCACTATATAAATGACTTGCACCAACAGATTTTTTTTCTCCATGATTTTCTTAAAATACATGTGGTTCAATAGGTGTTTTGCTTTTGTTTTTGTGTTGTTTTGCTTTTGTTTTTGATTTGTTTTGCTTGTGCTGAAAAGTGGTTGAAAAGTTGGCAAAGGTTAAAGTACTTTTGCACGGGCTACATTGTAGGAGTTGAAGTGTGTTTTGCTCTATTTCAATGACCTATATAGCATGAGCAAGATGTTCTTAGGGCAACAAAAAGGATACATATATGCATAATATGTCTGGTAAATTAGGAATCCATTGTTGTAGTGGTTACATATATCTGCAGTAAGGAAACTACTTTGGCCAATTAGGTGCTAGGAGGGCATGATTTAAGTGTTACCAGGCAACACACACAATGATTTCTTCTAACGGTCACTGGAGTAAAGGGCATTCCATCATGTTTCTAATTTTACCTCAAGCCTCAACCTCATCTAGGAAACTTCTTTGACCCTCTTCCTAGCCCCTCCCCAGTTAGGTCAAGACCCTTATGAGATGCAATAGAATGGTGTCTTCTTTCACAGTACTTATCATGGTGAATAATAATATAATCATTTATGAAATTAAATAATTATTCTTTTCTCCTACTAGAGAGTGAGCTCTGTGCAGTTGAGAGCTAAGTGAGCTATTGATTACATCACATCCCCAGTGATAAGCAAAATGTATGACGCATTGTAGCAGCTCAATAAGTAGCTGGAAAATGAATAACTGAATACAAGGATGAATGAAACTTTACCTACTGATATCATTGAGGCCTGATGCCAGTGACTTGACACTAGAGATCAGATGTTATAGAGTCAAGCCCAGCTTAACAGGAGTCAAATACACTTTATTGTCCTTGTTTACTATTGACAAATAGATTTATCGATGTGTTTGTTAAATGTCAACACTGATTACTGTTCAAAGACTCACCTATCATGGGAACTTTTCAGTCTATGAATGACATCATAATGCATTAGTATTATAAGTAGTTCAGCTACAAAATCATGGGTTCCAGAGCAAAATGAAAATGTGGAACCCGTTGTTCAAAAATTACTAAGAAACTCAAGACTGCACCAGCAGTACATTAAACCAGGAGTGGGCTCCTTCTGAGCATGGGGCCCTGTGTGACTACACAGGATGCAGGCCCACAAAGCCAGCCCTATCTATAAGGAAGAAGATATTTTCAGTTTCCTTTAGTTTTGGAATCTATGAAACTCCTCCTCCTTCCCCTGTTTCCTCTCCTCGTTTCATTACCTCTAGCTCTTCCATATTATCACATGAAGGATTACACAGGACTGAGCGTAATCCCAAGAGGGTATCGGATAGGAACAGACATTTGCATGCCAAGCAAGCTACCATCATCACTGGAGATTGTAAGAAAGGAGTTCAGAACCCCTCCTTCTTCTGTTTGTTCTCCTGGTAATTCTGGTGGGACTCTGTTTAATCAACATGCTGCCGGGATAGAGTATCATCACCAGGCATTTTCACTGCTGTCCTCCCTCTAACATGTTGACTGCTGAAATTAAAACCAAAACTGACATTTATAGGAGTTGTAACACTATATTTTGGAAGCTCGAGAGTAACTACTTCCACATTCATCACACACTTGGCAAATTCCCCCTTCTTTCCCTTCATTTACTTTCGTGTATCACTTGTCTTCATTTCTGTCTCTCTCATTAGACGGTTACGTCCTCATTTAGCCGGGATCATGATTATAGCTCTCCCCTACAATCTCATAAATAGCACAATGTTTTGCAGTGCTTCTGCATATAATATATATGTGTTAAAAATAATGAGTGACTGCATAAACAGTTCTCTCAATTGTAAATCGTGAGTTTTAAGTTGGGGTTTCTTCCTTTCCTAGATTGCTTTACAGCAACTGTAGGCCAGTGATTCTCAGATTTCAGCTCTCAGGATCAATTTGAGACATTTGAAAACACAGAGTGCTGACCACCCCCTTAGTTTCTGAGTCAGTAGGTCTGAGAAGATGAGAATCTGCATTGATAACAAGGTTTCAGAGGATGCTAATGTTGTTGGTCCATAGACTGCATTTGTGAACATTGTTCCACACATTTAAAGAAAACATTACTACTTTTCCTCCAGTTCTATTGAGATATAATTGACATACAGCACTGTCTAAGTTTAAGGTGTAGGGCATAATGATGTGATTTACATACATCATGAAATGATTAGCATATTAAGTCTGATGAACCTCCATCATCTCATGTAGATGCAAAATTAAAGAAAGAGAAAAAAGTATTTTTTCTTGTGATGAGAACACAGGATTTACTCTCTTAACTTTCATATATAACACAGAGCAGTGTTAATTATATTTATCATGTTATACATTACACATCCCTAATACTTATTTATCTTATAAATGAAAGTTTTTACAGAAAAAAAATATTCAGTGATACTTGCTAAAGCATGGTAAGGAAGTCTTTATTCAAAGGGGTCATCGAGATGGGTATAGGGACCACTGCAGTGGGGTCTGCGGTGGAGTAGAAAGGTTGGGCTTAACTCTGAATACAGCATGGGTAAGCGGGAATTATAGCCAAGGAGCAGGATGGGGCCAGTGGATGGAAAATTACTGATAGGAAACATCAGCGGTAAGGGGGGATTCTGGTTAAATTGACCTAATCAGACTCTTGCTAAAGGCAGAACAGAGTAATCAGACATCACCTGGGGGATGATAGAGCATGAGGAACTTGATCAAAAATTGAAGGTGATCAGATATTGAGGGTGGGGATTTTAATTAAATTGACTCAGCAGGATTCTTGCTAAAATTGAACAATGCAGAGTTGAACATGGAAGTCCAAATGTCAGGCCTAGTTGTAAAAGAGTTCAGGGGAGCCTGAGTAAAGTTTGATCAATGAGGGACTCTTTGTCACAGGCCACATATTTGGTTCTATAGGTTGAATGCCCAGTTATGTGCAGAATTTTCCTAAAGACTAGGGTGACCATATGCTGCAAATAGGTGAGTTTCCAGCTGACATTTCTCATTGGAACAACAAATAATAATCTGGGGAGACAATTTTCCATGTGTCTCTCTCAGATTTTTGTACTAAACTCCCTTTTCTTAGAGCTATCTCTTTAAAGACATCTGTATAGAAACACCCTTGAATGATGAGTTATTGTTTCCACCAGGGTAGAGGGATTTGCATGTTTTACAATAACGCAAACATAATATCTCCCTTTGGAGTTCAGGCAGTTTTGGTCACAATCCATTATATAAAAAGCAGTGCTGGGCTTCCCTGGTGGCGCAGTGGTTGAGAGTCCGCCTGCCGATGCAGGGGACATGGGTTCGTGCCCCGGTCTGGGAAGATCACACATGCCTGCCGCGGAGCGGCTGGGCCCGTGATCCATGGCCGCTGAGCCTGCGCGTCCGGAGCCTGTGCTCCGCAACGGGAGAGGCCACAACAGTGACAGACCAGCGTACCGCCAAAAAAAAAAAAAAAGCAGTGCTCCCTAACCTTGGTGTCCCTCAGTTACAATGCAAACCCACTGCCTGTGCAACATCCACCTGCCCATCTCAGGCATTGCCCAAATGAGATGTGGAGACCAAGAACATGGACACAGATATGATAGCCATGCTGCTTCCGTTGCCTTTAGTCTCTGACTTAGGAGTCTCACGTCTTCTGCCAACATCCATTAAGCTCCCAGCTAGTTTGATACCTTACGTGTAGGGTAAAATGTCACAAAATTAACATTTATTGACAAATAATAAGTGAAGGAAAGGAAGAGGAGGAATGAAATATTTTAAGAGAGAAGAAATAAAAAATAGTTGTGACTTTTCTAGTCTTAGATATTTAATTTATTTAAAAATATTGCCTTTTCTTAAAAAGATTCTAAGAATTCTCAGAATTCTTTTCAGAGTGATAATATTAATTAAAATGTTTTTACCACTCAGACCTAGTCTCTGTATTAACTGTACAACTTAAAATCTAACATAAAAGATTATATTTTTGTCCATTAAATGCAATTGCAAACACATTAGAATTATGATTTATTGTTTTCCACTTTTTTTATTTGAAAGATTTTCCTTTTATTCACTTTCTCAGGTATAAATTTAAGTCATAACCAAACAGTGGAAAATTCAGTCCTGATTACTTTCACTTCACCAGTGTTTCAAAATTTAAAATAAGCCACTATCCTTATTCAGGTAGAGATAGAAGCAGTCAGATTGAGTAAGAATTTACTTTTCAATCAACATGAGAATTATTCAATCTATTTTTTTCTGTCTCGCTAAGACAATAAGATTCAAGTTACTTGTAAATCTTTTCATGTGTCACCAAAAATTTTTACATTAAAAATAGTAGGAAAGAAGTCAAACAACATGATTTAGGTTTGATCTAAGGAAGAAAATGAGCCCTGACCTTTATACCTAAAGTACACAGAACATGGTGGCTTATAAAGAGGAGGGGGCAGGAGGGTCAAAATAAATTTAAGATCACATGTTCTTTCATTAACTCTTGATTGTTTTTCATAATAATTATATTTTTGGAAACATAACTGGCTATTTGATACTTTAATTTTTCCTGGCTCAAGGCTCCCTCGTCCCACTCCCAAACTGCATGATCAAAGAAATGTTGACGTATGGTTAAATAGTATTAGTAACAGAGGTTATCATTACAAACAGGTTGTAGTAAGAGTTCAGTTGCAGATAACAGAAACTACTCCAGCTACTTCAGGCAAAATAAATAAGTAAAATAATAATAATTATTATTATTTCATTTTGAGTGATAGATGGTAGTTTACAACATGAATAGAAAGAGAGGATTAGGTGACTATCATCAAGAGCACTTCTAGCCCCCAAAATCACACATCCATTTCTGTGATCCAAACAGCTGCCTCAGGTAAGGGTGACTGCAAAACCATGCTTCTTCAGCTATTATCCATGGGGCCAAAATAATGCCTCTCACCTTGCCTTTCTCTTTATTTAATTCAATTTCTAATTCTAATATGATGAGGACACCTAAAAAGTGGAATATGAATCACCCTACCCCCTCCCAGACCACTCACTGCCAGGAGAATGTACTTTAAAATTTTCCAGCCTCTAGAGTCTAGTAAGGCAGGCTGGTAGGAGATTAGAAAAAATGTGTCAAACAAACTATGCCAAATTATTTCTCTGCCATTGTATTTGTGGAGAGTGAAGCAGTGTAGACATTCTCTATTCTCATTTCATAACCATAGAGAACTAGATTTGATTAACTTCCTGTTATAGTGGAATTGATATAATCTCTAGTACCATTAAAAGAAACCCTGGATTTTTATTTTTCCTTAAAAAAATAAAAATAGAATTACCATATGACCCAGCAATCCCACTACTGGGCATATACCCAGAGAAAACCATAATTCAAAAAGAGTCATGTACCAAAATGTTCATTGCAGCTCTATTTACAGTAGCCAGGAGATGGAAACAACCTAAGTGCCCATCATCAGATGAATGGATAAAGAAGATGTGGTACATATATACAATGGAATATTACTCAGCCAAGAACAAGGAATGAAATTGGGTCATGTGTAGAGACATGGGTGGACATAGAGACTGTCATAGAGTGAAGTAAGTCAGAAAGAGAAAAATGAATAGCATATAAAACAAAAACAAATGTATGGACACGAAGGTAGGAAAGTGGCGGGGGTGGTGGTGGTGGTGGTGGGATGAACTGGGAGATTGGGATTGACATATATACGCTAATATGTATAAAATAGATAACTAATGAGAACCTGTTGTCTAAAAAAATAAAATAAAATTCAAAAAGAAAAGACAAGAAAAGAAAAAAATGCATGTGAAATTAACTTGCTTCTAAAAAAAAAAAAAAAAGAAAAAGGAACCCTGGAAAGATAGCTGAGAAGCTGTTGTTTTAAAACAAGTATGTAGCTGTTTAGCAGGTGACACCTTAAGGATTGATGCTTATTGTTTAGCAACAGTGAGACAACTTTTAGGCATATAATTCCACATGGAATGGAAGGTTGTTTTAGTTAACTGATTTTAACCAAATTGGGTCTTTTACATTTGCAATGAAGAGGGTCAGCCTTCAGAGGGTCCCTTATTATAATGACAGCATGCTCTTCAATTTCTTGAGTGTTTTATTACTATAGTAAGGCATTTTCTGTGCAATTTCACATTTAGTTTTTAAATTATGGAAATATATTTTTTAAAGTTTTCATCAGCTTTTACTTGCTTATAATGGTCGTGTGGCCTTTCCTTACATCGAGGGACACTTTTGTGAGGCGCTGACCCATTTGTCCCATTTATACAGAGTTTACTGTTCCTTTTTCTGACTTTCCATGGGGTAACATTTCCTAACATTCGTGACCATAGGGAAGCTTTACCTAATGCGCAGGACTAGTTTACGTAAGATTTCCAGAGAAAACAAAAGAAATAGAGAAATTTGCAGAATCCCAAGTTAAACCATGTATAGAGTGAAACAGACAAGGAACTGAAAAATGATATTGCTTAATAAAACAAAAATTATCAGAAGCTTTAATTTTTAGCCAACATTTCGTTTATACTTTAATTTTTATTACTAAAGCTTTTACTCAACAGGATACCATACGAGTCTCTCTTGCACAAGGAGGGCATTAAGAAAAATGGGATACATTTTAATGCACTCGTTCAAATTCTCTGTCTCTGTCTCTCTCATATCTGTATCTACACAGTCTGAATTTTAGGATACATGGATGTTTTGTTTACTATTTACTTAATACATATCTGATCATAAAACAGAAAATGCAATAACTGGTGATACCACTGTTTCATACTTCAAAGTTTTTAAATGCTAGTAAAATTTATATTGCATGGATACCATTCTGTAACATTATAACAAAATTTTAATTTTAAACAGAACAAAATTTTGTTTTTTCTCTTAAAATTAATAAAATATGCTGCTATATGATACATAGATATGGTGACACTACCGCTATTTTTATCCAATTCTGTCATCTTCTCTAATAGTATGAGTGGTTTTAGCTGGGCAAATACCTTTCCAGAGTAAATACTACATTTCCAAGCATCCCTTGAAACAATATGTGGCCAAGTGTCTCATTTCCAGCTAAGGAAACCATAGAAGATTCTAATGAAAGAGGGCATCCTTTCCTTCTTTATTTTATTCCTCTTTCTAGAAAGTGGATGTGGGGGTGATTGCTATTATATCATATATGTGAGTTCAACTCCTCAGGACTAGGAGAAAAAGAACCATCAAGAGAAAAGGAACCCAAGTTTCTGATGACTACACAGAGCACAGAAATCATATCAATTCCGAAATTTATGCAAGAGAAGAGTAAACTTCTATCTCGTTAAAGAAAACTGTTATCAGTATTTGGGGAATACATCATTGCAACATGTATTTTCATTAGTAAAACAGCATTTTACATATGAGATCAGCCTTTGGTTATTTTCTCAACTGGACCAATGGAAATGTAATATAAGCAACTCCTCATACTATGCAGCCATTTATTCTGAAACTAACAACAAACATACAAAAATAATTAATCTAGTAAAATGCCATCATACATGTATGCACCTGACCTGTTGCATTTAATTAAACACTATACAATTTATATATAGACTATGACATTCTATAATTTCTCTTGACAACCAACTTTAATATGTCAATGGCAGTATTATATTGAACACATACATACATCATATTAACACAAATATATTACAGAAAAAAATGGAATATTTATTTTTATCCGATTCTAAAGTTAAGGTCCTCTGTTCAAAAGCAAAAACAAAAAAACTATGGGTAAGTGAACTAGAGACAAGTGTAAGAATTCTTGCTCTATTATCACACAACTTTAGTAGGGTCATCACAATTTTCCAGATGCCCTCATCTGGAAAATTGTTTCAAAAGGCTCTTTTGAGAGTTTCCCTGGTAGCGCAGTGGTTGGGAGTCCGCCTGCCGATGCAGGGGACACGGATTCGTGCCCCGGTCCAGGAAGATACCACATGCCACGGAGCGGCTAGGCCTGTGAGCCATGGCCGCTGAGCCTGCACGTCCGGAGCCTGTGCTCCGCAACGGGAGAGGCCACAACAGTGAGAGGCCCGCGTACCGCAAAAAAAAAAAAAAGTCCCTTTTGGCTCTAAATATCATTTTGTTGAACCGAAATATTTGATATTTTAAAATATTAAACTAGCTGGTAACATTGGTCATATAATAACCTTGCGTATACTAAAACTTATTTGAAATCTAATTTAGGATCCCCACACCCTTTTTCTCCCCCAGATTGAGTTGTCCCATTATGCTGATTATATACGGGGTCTGCTGGGGTTAGAATAATAAAATAGTCTACCAGGAGGTAGTATGACATCTCAGAAACAGTACTAAACTGGAATTATGACTATACATAAGTATATATGTTATATATTTAATAAACATGTTTATATAAATATAAAATATAAATGTCATTCTAGTTTTAACTCTAGTTAGCTCTGTGACCTTAATTAAATCATTTAACATTTCTGAGCAGAATCATGTATTCTAAAAAAGTTACTATCTTCATAATTCCTCCTCCAGCTTTACGATTATATTTATAGTATATTATTATTTTATGGCATGTTTATGTAATTTATTCATTTAAAAAGGAATCTACATGTAGCCAGAAAAATATAAGGACGCTCATTTTTTTGTGGAGCTATACTGACATCCTTTGGTAAGATTTTGGTTCATTCCAACTTAATGTAGAGATAAATAGGGAGATGAACAGTTAGATGGTTAAGTAAACAGAACCACCCAAATGTATTTATTACCTCCCCCCTCCCCCCCGCCCCCCACACGTTTGGGCATGACAGTTAAGTTTCCGAGAAAAAAAGTTAAAAGAAAAAAAAAAGAAAGATGCTGTTACGCCCCAAATCTAAATATTTTAATAGGGTTAATTGAATATTTACATTATGAATAAAATATTTTATCTATAAAATATAAAAAGGCAAAGCAGGTAAGATTAAGCAGACAAGACTGGCTCACGGACATCCCCAAACGATGAGCAAGGTATGTTCTAGTATGAAAATAAGCAACAAAAATAAGGTGTTTGGAGAATCAAAGAAAGAAAGTTCCCTGAAAGCAAAAATAAATCATTTAAACCGCACCAAAAATCACTCTGGTAACGTGTCAGATCTCGTTGCAGTGTGACTTGGCACTCGGTTCATGTATTTCGGTAGTCTGGCGTAAGGATGGTGCCCGAATAGATATATCAGATGAAGAAGTATCTATTAAAAGGAATTGCAAGAAGCAGTCCTGTTCTGAGATTGTATTACGGACACAGCCGGATTAGATTGGGTTGATTACCTTAGCCTTGAAACAGAGAGTCTTTCTGCCCTGCGGGGGAGGGGACGCCTTTCATCCAAAGCTCTCCTCTGCGCTGCGCCCTCCCCTCGCATTCACTTGCAAATCGCTGTGTGCTTGCAAAAGCCAGCACTTCTAACCTTCCCATGGCGAGTGCTGCAGCTCTATCAGCAGAACCTTTCTCTCCGAGTGAGGAAGGGTTTTCCCCCCCTCCTTCCTTTTCTTTTCTTTTCTTTTCTTTCTTTTTTCTCCCTTAATCAGAAGCACTGAATGAAAGCCAATCAGAGAGAGCTCGCCCCCGTTTTTTTCGGTTCCCTGCCGTCCAGAGTTAAAAGTGATGCTGAGAGAAAGCTTGAGTTAGATTGAAGTAGAATCAGTGATAGAAAATAACAGCCGAAAACAAACAAAAAGGGGACATAGTGACAATTTCTCCAGGGTTATTTTGGCTGGAACCAACTTCCATTATCCAGAAGCTGATAAAAAAAGGTAGGAAGACTTCATCTCGCTCTCTCTCTCTCTGTCAATCTCTCTCTCTTTTTTTCCCCCTAACTCCCTTAAGGTCTCTTATTTTCTTTCCCTGGGGGAAAATGTTTGTTTTTAAGTTGTATTCAGCAGTTATTTTCAAATAATTATCTTTAATACATAGAAAATTACTAAGCATAAAACTATATATTGTATTCTAGAAACAACTGCTTTGAATATCTGAAGAGGTAATCTAAAACTGGATAAATTACATATTATGCTCAACAGTGGGTCATTATGTTAGAGTTTATGAATTCATTCACTGTGAGCAAATGCTAAAAATATATTATGGAGTGTAATTTGTCACGCTCATACTTGTTCATCTTAATTTTTAAAAATCCGTTGAAAAGAACATTGTTGCTTATGAACTCTATCACCGAACATTACTTTGCATTCCATATGAATGGGTCCACTCTGCACTTATTTATAGTCGTAGTTCATTGTAAGTTCAATATAAGGAGAAATGACAGGCAGAAGACAGATGCCTTGAACCTGTCAATGGTCACTAAGCATCTACATAAATAAGATAGATTGGCATTTATCAGAAATAGAATAGGCATAATTCCTAGATTCGCATTTTGTATCTGAGTCAGAAGTATGAGAGAGGAAAGATGAAGAGGGGAGATTAAATGCATGTAGTCAGCAGTTGCAGTATTTATTGTCTCTGCTGCAATAAAATCCATATTTTATGTGGTGTTAAATTAATGCAGCACATTGCAAGACTAAATGCATATCCCCAACAAGTAACTATTGATAGCCCTGTAAGTGTGGGAAAAAGCGGTAGTCTGAAAGTGTTTTTATGCCACTGCAATAAAAACCTACCATCTTCTTATCATTAAAAAGGGGGAGTCTACAGGTGCAGTCACAGGCAAAGTCATTTTAGAATTGACCTCTTGTCTTTTGCTTCCAAAAAGCAGATCTATTTCCTATAATTGTTGTTCTTCATTCCAGTAAGAGCTTCTGTTATCCAAAAGGGCACGTGCATTACTCTCAGTTGTTTGGAGATGCATGCTTTTTTCTTGCTGTGTTTTTCTTGAAGGATCTATATTAAAAATAATCTGTCCCTCTGATGCTGACAACTGGTATACTTCAATATATATGTTAGTAGAGTTTCTCCCTCCATAGCATCCCCCTGTCTATCCTGCTTTAAAATGTGGCTACAAGAGCTTCTCTGTGGTGAATAACACTTGGCAAGAGTGTGCTCATTTTTTAGGTCTGGTATGGTGAGGATTTTTAATTAGTAGAACTTTCAGGAAAACATTATGTCATGGACAAGAGCTCTAGGTTCATTTTTAGTTAAACTATGAAGAAAATAGGAAGAGGTCTGTGTCATAGGGAAATAGGTAAATGGTAAATTGCATAGATAATCTGCTTGCCCCCCTTCCCTGTAGCATAGTAAAGGTGGCACATACGTATTCAATGTGTAATGCATAAGGAAAGAGTGGTTTATTGGTGGGCGGGTGTGGAGCAAAGGTGTTAGAAAGTGCACAAATCTAAGCAGAGTGTGTTTGTGGCTTAGGAACACATCAAATACAAATCCATTCTGATGATGAAAACAAAGAAATGCTTCTTTCATTTGCTTTCACTTTTTTTTTTTGGATGTGTTTTTAAAGTGTGAGTCAACGTCTGCTTTCATTAAATCAGATACTTCTTTGGTTTCAAATACTTGCTGCTAACATATTGACTTCCCTTGTGAATGTGTATGCCTTCCCTGACTCCAATCAAAGCATAGAATTCCATACACTTAGACGCCTGAAAAAGAAAAAAAAAGAGAGAGAAAAAAAACCCCAGGGACATAGGAGAGGCGCACATAACCTGTATGACATCCGTATGCACATGTATATGTGTGGTTAGATTGCTTGCTACCTGATTAATGCTTCAGGTGATATTCCTAGATGTTTATAGAACCTAGCTGTTTGTTGATAAGAACAGTACTATACAGGTATTGAATTTAATATTGTTCTGTTAGATTTTCACCTACACTAAGATTTTCTTAAAGAAAAAAGGGATAGAAAATTGTTTTTCTGTTTAGCGAGATATGCATTTCTGGCACAATATTAAGAAAGTTAGTGTATCTGAAAGAGGTATGCTTTTTTTTTTTTTTTCCCGTGTTGAAAAAGAATATTTGAAACTGAAGGGTTAATTCCAACATGTGTGAACCCTGTTCAGAGTCTAGGATGCGTTTTTTGGTCTTCATTTAATTTCACATATAAACAAATGACTGAGACAGAGCATATATGATCTGGGAGTTTCTGGGCATATGACTTATTTCATATGTTTCTTAACCTACTTTGCAGCAAGTGATAGAACCAGTGCTCCTGGAATATGTTATTTTTATACCAAATCATTCCGCTAGGCTGCAGCACGGGAACAGCATTCGCTCTGACGATGCTGATTCAGCAGCAAAGTGAACAATATTTCTGTTAAATGTTATTATCAGAAATAGCATTGCAGAGTAAACAATTAGTACAAAGTGGGGCTGTAAAACCAACTACCTCTAGTCTAGCCCTTAGGTTTCAAAAGCATTGACCATAATATATTCTTATTTCTACCATGCAAATTACATTCTAATACTGTTGCCACACAGAAGTTCTCATAAAATACTGAAACAACAAAGTATTAAGTAGAGAAATAAAACTTATTTATGCCAGTCATAAGTAATTTTATACAGCTATTTGGTCTCCAGATTCCAGGTCTGTTTTTGAAAACTCTACTTCTGATTAAACTAAAGTATTATCTGGAATAGGGTTTCAGAAAAGTCACTTCACTAACCATATTATATTTAACAGTCATGCCTGAAATAGGCTGAAGTTAAAACCCAAGTAGCAAGAAAGGTGCCCTCATTCTTGTTAGGCTTATACTGAAAAATGGTGGCATAGATTAAGCCTTGTACTAAGTGTGTATAGTCCCTCTTATGAATATTTTGAAAAAAAAAATCAGAGTCCAAAGAATAGCATTATGAATTCATAGTTGAGAAATGAAAGTTAACATAAAAAAATCTTTTTCCTTTTCCTCACACTTAATTCGGACCAGTGAGTTCATGGAGAAAATTTTATTTTTTCATAACTGCAATAACCTAAAATATGCAGATAGAAAAAATGTTCTGAATTTAAGCATTTTTAAATCTGCCTTTTTTTTTCTAATTAAAGCATTTGAATTATGTGATATAACAATCCCTGCTTTTACCTCCAGTAAGTTCCACACTCAGAATTACAGATTTTTTTTTATCACGCATCTGAATGAGAAAATTTCAAACAAGTCTACAAGGAATGCCTGTTTTCTAAGATAACAAAATCAGCTCAGGGTCACCTCTCTCCTCTTCCTTTCTTGTCCTAGAGCAGCTTCAGCTCACTTGATATTTTAGTATGAGACCGCAAGCCCTTTTATAATCCAGTTATGCTGTCTTTCTTAAGGGTATCTAACATGTGATGCCATTTTTGCCTTTGCCATACCTTCTTCGTCCAACTAACTCAAGAGGCAAACATTATAAGAAAATCATATCTATGACAATGAAAGTTGTAGATTTCTGGGAATGCATTATTGTAATGTAATATTGGCATTGATCGGTTAAAATAGTCTGAGTTTAAAAGAATGTTTCAGTATAACTTTTGATTAACTCTTTATTCTCAATGCAACTTCTCACGAAAAAGTAACTTGATTTTTTTTAAAGAATAAAGGTACTTTGTTTTCACCAGTCTTTTTACTTTTTCTCTCTTGCAATGTATGTGAATTTCTCTATATCACTAAGAGACATTTGTTAAATATTACCTATTGGTGGTAATATTTAAAGAAAGGGATTTAAAGAAAGGGAAAACTGAAAATTGAGTAAGAACGAATAAAATAGAATTCCATTGTACTGCATTTTACGAAATAAAGTGTAGCGTTCCTTGAAAATAATGACTGTCTGTGGGAGGCTGAAGTACTTTCATATAGCAGTCCCTTATAGCAGAGGACATTATGTACTTAGAGAGTTTGTCAGTAACATTATAAAGCACTTAACCAAACCATGTGATCTCAATTTGAAATCCACCACCGCCCCCCACCCCCACCCGCCGCCCCTGCTTTGTTCTTTTTAGAAAGAAGCCTTGATACTACATACTCTATATGATGCAGAAATACAAAGTTAAATAACATTTCCACTTTCAGGGCAGGATTAAGCAATAGGCTATAAGGTATCATACAACAACATTGCTTCATAACAGGAAATTCAGTATTAATGACATGTCTAAACATTTCAGAGGCCTGCTGACCTTCCTCCCTTCCTCCACCGCCCCCCACCTCCTTCTCCCTCTCTCATTCCTTCTCCCTTCCTTTCTTCTCCTCTTCTTCGTTTATGACAATTACAGACGTCTTTGAATGAGTTTTCTCTTGTGCTTTTTTTATATTATCCTATATGAAATAATATTTCTGTAAATCTTGTGATGTTTATGGCCAGTATTCTATCATCTGCCACATTGTACATTGGATTGATTACATTATCCTTTGCATTACACCATAAAGTATATGAGAGTTCAGTTGACTAGAGCGTGTCCTTTCAAATGAAAGCAATTTTTATAAACATTATAACACCTAGGCTTTTAAGGAATTGAAATTGGCACCAAAGTAGTTTACTGCACTAGCAAGCAAAGTATGGGAATTCAGCATTTATTAGTGAAATGACTTCTCCTAAATATCAGAATGTAGATGCATAGACATAAGTTATTATACTCAGTACATCAGTTATTGATTGGGAATCTTTGTTGGTTTCCTGGAACAGAGAATATTGAAATAGTTTGACAGAGCCCTGATTTTAAACATACATTAAACATAAATTGTGTGTTTTCAGAAAGCAGTCTTTCATTAGACTTGTTGACTCTTCTTCGTTGCAAAATACAGATATTACCAGTGTGTAATCTAAAAATGTAAACTGATTTAAAATGAGCAAACGTCTATTCTAGATATTGTAGAGTAAAGAATTACATTGCTCCTACCTTGCTTCCAGTTGAAAATTTGGGAAACAAAAACCGTAACAATAATCAAGTCAAGCAGAACATGTGGGGAATTTAAATAACCAATAAACTGAATAAAGTCAATGTTTTAACTTGGGTTATTCTGGTAATTCTCTACAATGTTCGTATGGTAGTTATAAATACAAGAATTGAAGTTGAAATTTGGAAGAGTTAGATGAATAGATCAAGGGCAATCAACATATTTGCCTAGGTTATTGAGTGCATTTTTTGCATAATGCTAGTATCATAAGTTTCAAAAATGTGACTGATTCTCCTTTTTTATGTAACTCTACTCCTAATAAAATCAAGTTCAATCAATCCCATGTGAAAACCATGGTAACTTCTGGGATTTTTAAAAGTAAAGAATGTTTCCATAATTCTTGGATCAGACTTCAAATTTAGATGAAGTACCATAATGTTTCTGGATAATTTGACTTCCAAGTACCAGCTTTAAACTAATAGCCTCACATATAGGTTGACTTGAAAGCATTTGAACTATCTGAGGGACTTCAATAGTTTTGTGTTTACCATGTAAATCTAAGTGTATAGTATATTAATTATTTTATTTAAAATATTTGCTTTAAATAGACCAAAAATTTTAAATTTTATTCCTTCAAACTCATTGGTTTCAATCTATTGCTAATAAAATAAAGACTGTGAATTACTAATCTTTTCATACCAACGGTGTGATATTTATTTGCTTTTGCAATGACATAAAAAGAAAAGGAACCAGTAGAATAAAACCAAGTGTATATCAACTTATTTAATCAAATAAGCAGAAATTGAGTACACAATGACTAACCATAGCCTAGTAAAATATAATATTTTGTTTTACTTCTTTCTGAAGCCTTCTAAGTTGGGGGTTGTTCCTGCTCTGTAGTCTTGAACTGTATTTTGTCACCAGAGTGACTTTTTAATGTGTAGTGCACATTTATTCTGTCTGCATCTAGCTTCCTAAATTTGAATAAAATCCTTTCCCAGTGAATAAGTACCTATGGAAAGTCTTGATTTCTTTATCCACTCCCTTCAACAAGGCTTCAGTGAGTCTTTTGGAGATTTGTTCAACATTGAATGCCAACCACAGGCAAATACTTAGAAACCCCTTCCCTTTCTCCTCTTCTTTTCCTTCTTCTTTTTTCCCCTGATTGAGTGAAGAACGGAGATTTATTATAGAATTTCTACATTTTAATCTACTGACCTAAAATTTCAACATTTTAACATACTGACCAAGGTTTTGGATGGATGCATCTGAAAGAGAACTACATTTTTCGAAGATTCTCTTCTGGCTACTGTGCCCTTTAAAATATGCCCTGATTTTTCAATATTTAACTAGATACTTTTACATAATCTTATCTTATTATCAATTTGTAAAATGTCACTATCTTGGGAAGAGACACTAGTAAGTATTTTCAATACTAAAAAAAAAAGAAAAAAGACAAATACTGGGGAAATGAAATATCCCTAAAATCTAAGTTAAGAAAAATGGTTTCTTAGCTAGACTTATTTTCTTTGAGTTGGATTATCCTCCATAATTGAGTATGAAATCTGAACAAAGTAGGTGAAAAACATGTTTTCTATTTTAGGGCAAAGATATGTCAGTGTTAGGCATACAACCTCTGCTGGGCATCTAGACCCGTGGAGATGTGAAGTTAGAGAAATGGTGACCACAGACTTGTCTTTGACTTCAGAGCAAAGACATTAATTCACCACTTTTTAGGTAGGGGTTGGATCAAACCAGTTTCTAGGTATGTCCAAGATGAACAAAGTATGAATGAGAAGAGCCGCGTCTTTTCTAGAAGCAAACTGAAACATTGAATATAAACCACTGCTCCCCCCAAATCCTTATGGAAATGTTCAGCTTTTAATGGTGCTAATAAATTAAGATATGATAATGCAAAATTCACAATCATTGTGTTTTGATTTTAAGCTATCATGTATACCTACATATTTATTATTTTGCATGTGTTATATTTTTCGTTTGCTTTTTACTCAATAAATTTAAATGATCTCCTGGTATCTAAACAATCACTTGCTCAATTTTTTCTTAGCTTCTAATTAATTTTATTCATTTAGGGGGAGGTTCCTACGAGCCATTCCCTTAGTGCTACACCCAGAGATATAAGGATGTATCTAATATAAATTTTGTGCTTGAGAAGTGGTTTTAATGTGAGATATTCACAATTAAATATCATATGATTTATAATAGAAATATTAGTAGTTCTAAATATTTCAGTTATCATGGAAAAGTATTAAATTAGCAGAATGTCATTGGACAGTTACCTATTCCTCTGCCTAACACAGATTCTTCGGTTTTGATTTTCTATTATGTAAACTACCTATTATGTAAACTATTATGTAAAGAAACTTCTCACTATCTTGTTTAATTAAATCTTTCATTTTTCTATTCACTGTTCTTTAAATGCCTGCCATGAGCCAGACACTGTGCAAACAGCCAGATACGAGAATGAAGGGGGAGAAAGACAAAACAAAACAAAAACCTTTTCTGCAGTGAGGCATTAAATAATTAATCACATTACTTTTTATTATATTCTAGTTTTGATTAATACAAGAACGATGAGTATCAGGTAGTTTTAAAATGAGTAACATGAGGTTCTAATTTCACCTATTTTCATAAGCTGTATTATTGTATTCAAGGCCACATGACATCTTTCAAGAACCTATCAAAATGAGTTAGCAGATTAGTTTAAGATGCATATTTATTCAGTCAGTGTTCAGTCAGTGGGGGCCCGAGGGTGGATTCTGAATTGGTGCTTCAGTTAGGAGCAGCCAAGGTGGTTGGTGATCCATGTTTGCACTTCACATGTGCAGTAACCGATTGTCATCCTGCAGCAAGGACTCAAATTTGAGACTAATATTCCAATCCCAAACGAGAAGCCTAAATGAAAAGCCTACATATCTGAAGACCAGGCAAATTCTATTGCTAAAAATTCTTATGAACAGAAGCTTCCACACCCCAACAAGCAAAATATTCACTGCATAGAAGCCACTGAGTTTCAAACTTGGTCACTCCGTCAAAAAGTTTCTTCTATATAATATTATTTCGTGAGGATACCTGACAAAGGTCATGTTTAGTAAGGAGATGACACAGTGATAAGGCTACATGCCAGAAGCACTGAGATTGCCTTTCTTAATAAATGTAGTGACTCTTACCTAAGTTTACTCACAAGGATGAAAGCATGGAAGGTGGCACCAAACTGGGTTCAAATGCTGTGTCACTTACCAAATATTTAATATTCCTGGTAGGTTTTTCATCTGTAAAATGTGGTTAAATAATTGTACTTATATGATAGTGCAGTTGTCATGACTGAAAGAAACCATAACTGTAAAGTACTAACAATTCTTGACGCACAATAGGTGTTCTAGTGCTACGTATTATTGTTATTGTCACCTTGGGGTTTTTTTGGTATTATTATTTGTAAATTAACGTGACCTATGCTTTTTCATTAATATTGAGCGTGTTTTATTTTAACCATAGCATATGATGCAACTTGGGCTACCAAATTCAATTTGTATCATGTAATAATAATTTTGTGTTGAGATGACAACTACATGGTGTTTGAAGTCTGATTTTGTCACTAATTCTACTGCCAACATCATAAATTTCTCATTCCAAATTTTTTGTTTGTTTGTGAAAATGGGAGTTTGAACCAAATAATTTCCAAGGACACAGTTAGTTTATCTATTGTTCCAATTGGAAAGGGCTAATACAACCTATTATTGTAACTGGAAAGGACTCAATATATTACTGTTAAAATATAATCATTCCCTAACCATTGTGAAAATGTCAGTTGCGTAAAGCGAGAATGTAACCTGAAAACTTAAACTACATTCTCAGAATCACATATAGTTAATCACATGAACTAGGGAATTAATGGATTCAAATTTTGAAAATGATGTGAAAGACCTAAAAAGGGGACAGAGGAGGGAGAAAGCATTAGAAAGATGGACACTAAGTGTTGTGAGTTCTGTAAGTCACATAAACTCACTCAGGTGAAACATGAACCATTTCTGAATATACTGCAGTAATGGTTCCTTTCACAGATTCTCCTTCCTGAGGTCAGAGTAATGAAAATTAGAACAAGGATGATGAACAGAGTCAGTGCATTAACAGAAATAATCCCATTAAAGTTTTGATACCTATAAATCTCAAGAATAGTTCTGCCATCTGTATTACAAGCTGAAAGGTCAGTGGGTCAGAAAGTCTCTATTACAAGCTGAAAGACTAGGTCCAAGAAACCGTCTGATGGAGACAGAATCTGCTGCAAAATGTGAAAATTTTAACAGGTTTTACTTAGATAATTCATTTTTTCATTCTTCACATTTAAGGTAATATGAAAATCAATGAAAAATCACTGTTTCTGTTTTTTTCTGCCTTTTTGTGGCTCTATTTATATGGTATATTAAAAAACATCTGGAATGAATTCTATGGAATTACGTAAAGTCTATAAATTCCTTTCTTTTTAAAACTTCATTTTAAAAATCCAGAATTATATCACATTTTTTATTTTCTAGTTTTATTTATAATTCCGGACTCATTAATATATTTGTTTTAGAAATTTAAACATATTAAACATATTTAAAGAATAAACTTAGCCGTTTATCTTACCCACCCACATGTAGAGGTGAGGTGAGTCATAATAGAGACTACTAATCCTAGCCAACAAATATAATTTTGTGAACATAGTGAAGATAATTCTCATTTTTGGTCATAGCTATATATTTACATTTATTATCTATTTAATTATTTACTATTTAATCAAAGTCACAGTCTTCTTCATAACGTGTTTATTAATGCTGTGATCATTTGATAATACTTTTTTTGTCATGGCTTCACTATAGTTTTGGCTAAGCGATTTAACTTTATGGCTGATTGATTAGAATGGCTCATTTAAAATATTCTAATAATAATATATACTTCATTTTACTTGACTTTCTAAAGGCATGTACTTTTAGAATTAGGCCTCCCGCGGGCTAAAAATTAGTCATGCTTTGTCTTTAGTTTTAAAATTCTTTAATTATGCTAGAGAAAAAGTTCATTCACTCGCATATATATTTACTTTCCTTTAACTGGGAATCAAGTGAGAATAAAATTGTGTGAAACTACAGGAGAAATTAATTTTGAAACCTAAGTAAATGAAACGTTGAATAAGTATGCAGATTAAATCACTTCCTTTCAAAATCCATCAAATTCTTCAAGGTTTTCAACCATTTAATGTGTTGTTTTGAAAGTCTGCATTTTAAAATAATATAAAATCGACTTCCAGACTTAATCAGAAGGTTGAAATGAGTTTATGTTTCTGAGGTATTGACCCATTTATAGGGTAAATTGCTGCTAATATTTCTGGTAAAATTCTATTCGACAAGAGGTAAAACATACTTAGGTGTTTGGCGCCCCCTTGTGGCCATCATATAGTATATTAGGGAAAACTCCAGATTCTTTTCCAACTGAACGCTGCACTTGGGAGCATTGAAACCAATGTGAACTTATATTAAGGGTTATACAATGGCATTACAGATGGTTAATGTTTAATATTTACATGTCTATATGAATTATAAAAATATTGTTTTCCAAAAATCTAAACAAAATATTTTAAACAACACTTTTCAGGCAAGATATAATTTCTAAACCAAAATATACTTTTACTGTTCAGCTGCAAGTCAACACTAATGACTCCTTAAACATTTAATGTTCTCAAAGCAAAATTCCCTCCAGTATCCTCTGGTGTGCAGCACAAAGAAACCCGGGGCTGCGTTATTGTGATTTTTGCATTTTGTAAAACTTAAATGTAAATATGCAGCCTGCATGAAAAGCATGAAACGACTGCCAGTAACCCCTGGTCATTGAATGTGTTTTTCAGGGGGCTCACTGGAAATTCAGAGAGACAAATTGTTTGCTTTCATTTTTTTCGTAAATATTCGAGTAATTTATAATTTGCATAGTGTAATATACATATTCACCAAATGTCTCTTTTACTAAGTTTTTTGTAACCTAACAACACACTTTCATGAAAGTAGGGCCCATTGTTTCCTTCTCTTACAAGTTTACCAGGAAGTACCTGCATTTAAAAATAAAACAATACTATTATTTTCTTGAAACCAAAAATAAGACTTCTAGATTTTTAAGTCCGGAACCCTCACTGATTTCTTATATGGTTTTCTTCCTCATTATCTAGTTAATTATCTGAGGGTAAAAATAAAGAAATTTGATCAGAATGAATTTTCTTTGTACATCACCCATAGCAATAGATGAGCAAAAGAAGTTCTCTAATTTATTCCTATATCTATAGCTCTTTATCTCTACCTACCTACCTATTAGGATGGCACACTTATGTTACCATCCTAAAATATTACCATTCATCATCATTATCATTAAAACCTGAGTAAGACTTCAGTTCCAAGACTGGACATGAAAATGCCTAGTCATACTTACAGGCTTCAGTGTCAACAGTTCCTGAACTGCCTGTCTTTGGGGCACTGGGATGATTAATTTTAAAAGAATGGAACTTAATGGGAACTGAAGACAAATTTATAAAATAACAAAAAGTCTTGTGAAGATTATCTGTATGTTCTGTGTTAAAGCCCTGAGTTTCCCATCTTTATAAAGCAAATCATTTTCTCTCTGTTCTGAACTTGCCAGGTTGGCTCTTGATGTAAAACAGGTGGTCAGAGCACGTCATTTCTCATGCACAGCCCAACAGTCTCACTGAAAACGGAGATTACTTTGCTTCCCATTAAACCATGTTCCCTCTGTCAACAAAAGTGCTTCTATTCTAAGAGATATTACTATTGATTTGCCTTTATTCTCAAAAGACTGATAGGGTTTTCATTCTATGCAGTGGTGCACACTGTGTAATTTAAACAAATATGTAAAGTATATATTTCAACTCCAAAAGGGAGACAGAAATTGAAATGGTGTATTTAAGAGGTTAGAAATGTTTAAAATTTAGAAGAAGCCTTGTAATGATGTCATATTCACATTTAGTGCTATTGTTTAGGGCAAAGTCTCTTTTTTTGCAGAATGAATGGTAAACAGATAATCATAGATATTGAAAGAAACATATAGAAATCTCTCCTCTGGTGAGTAAAACCAAGAAATAACTCAAGACACTCTTACCTAGAAATTTCTAGTTCCTTCTCAATTTTAGTCTAAAACGTAGCATACCTATTTGCCCAAGATAATTTAGCTTCAAGTGATAAGGGAGATTTCCATAATTAACCATCATCCTAAGACCATTATTAAACTTCTTAAAAATTTCTTCACTGTCCTAGAGCTAAAAATGCATTGTCTCTAATCTTAACTCTCCACCCCCAAATATGCTTATTTGATAAATCCTTTTAATTCTAACTGTATAACAAATATAAAATTGGTCTTTTTAAAATTTCAACTCAATACTACAGAAGGGATTAAAATTACATCTTTCCTTCACAGTTCAATCATGTTTTAGAGTTCTTAATATATATTATAGAATTTGCTAGGAACTTGAGATACAGTTGTAGATAACATGGTCCCTTCCTCAATGAAATGAAAATATAGTAGGAAAGAGCAACATTTAAAGGTAAATACATTGTAAATTAGTGTTTTGCTTGTAGGATGAATGAAATTTTAGGGGAATGTAGGCGGGAGAACATGGCAATTTAATCCTGGGGGAGCTGAAGGGGGGCTTGAAAGGTGAGTGTTATTTCATTGGTTATTAAGAGATGAAATTAATGAAATAAGAAACAGCTTTCTGCACATCCAAAATCCTCCTAGCTGATCTTCTCTCTTTCCCCTCTAACCCTTCCTAAAATATATTTTTCTTAATTTATTTTTTCATATAATTATTCATTCAATAATACTTACCGATTTTCCATTATGGAGAAGGCAGTATGTTAGGGACCATGATGTGATGGAAAATAAGTCATATTCAAACTTTTAAACCTCGAATGCCTTCTGGTGTTTTACAGGAGACAATCAAAACAGAAGTTAAAATATAGTCTGATAATTGCAAGGAACAGTGTCAGTACAGGGTACTATGACGTTAAAGATGTGGGCATATGCCAATGTTTGAGTCCAAGAACGGACTCCTTCAGGGATGAAATTAAAGCTAAACCCTTAAAGCTGTGACACTTTGTGTCACTCATACACTCAAAGATTTTTCTGCACAAGTCCATTTTGAGAGATATTGCTACATAGTGGTAAATTGTTCTCCAGAGTTGGGCAGATCTACATAGAGTATTACTTCTGTCACCAAGGAGTTTGGGAATCTTGGCCAAGATGTTTAATCTAGCTAAGCCTCAGTGTCTTGTCTGGAAGATGAGATAATATGGCTACTTCTTAAACCTGCTGAAAGGATTAAATGAAACTATACTTATAAAGCACTTAGTAGAATTGTTTTTGTTTTGTAATTAATAGATTCCTAATAAATATTCCCAGCATTATTACTCCTTGTGGGTAAAATCCAAATTCTTTAACCTAATATGATCTAATTCTTCTTCTTTTAAATCATTGTAAGTCCCTCTGCCCAAACCCCTGTAATTTGCCTCTTAGTAAAGACAAGTTCACCAGCTCTCAGTTTCAGGTGAATTGTCCTTACTTTGTGTATTATTTTATTATTATTATATCTCTCTAGCTTTGTTTATATTGGTCACTTTGCCCCTAGACTCTGCCTGGTAAAACTCATACTACTCAGGTAGGCTTCAAAAGTTATTTTTTCCTTAAGTTGTTCCTTGCATTCTCCTGCTAAAAGGGTTCTTTAGCTTTGGAAAACTCACAACTTTTTATTCATACCTCTCTTTACCATGAGTAATCATCTGCCTTGAATTTTTTTTGTGTGTTTGTCTTATTTCTTTTTTTAATATATAATTACTTTCTTAAAACCAGGATCATGTTGATTTTTATCTACAACTCCAGCACTTAGCTCAGTAACTCCCACATAGTAGCAGATGTGTGATAAGGAAATTCATGCGTCAGATAAGTACAACATATATTATGGTTTACATTTTATAGACATATTACCATAGAATAATTGAAAGATTAAACAACCGTTAAAAACACAAAAGCCATCTTTCTTTTCACTGGATAATATTCTGGCTCTCTCCTTTACCCTAAAGCAATTTTCTTTTTTACAAATACAAACTCTAAAGCAGCTTTTTCTCATCCTGATTGATTGACTGATTATTATCTTATTCGTTTAGCATTCACAATTGGCCCACCCCAAACCTACTTTATCAGAATTTTTGGAGTTATGGTATGGCCATACATATTTTATTTTATTTATTTATTTTTTATGGACGTATAGTTAATTTACAATGTGTTAGTTTCAGGTGTACAGCAAAGTGATTCAGTTATATGGCATATATATATACACACACATATTGATATATATGTGTGTGTGTGTATATATATTCTTTTTCAGATTCTTTTCCCTTGTAAGTTATTACAAAATATTAAGTATAGTTCCCTGTGCTATACAGTAGATCCTTGTTGGTTATCTATTTTATATATAGTAATGTGTATCTGTTAATCCCAAACTCCTAATTTATCCTCCCTCTTTTCCCCTTTGGTAACCGTAAGTTTGTTTTCTATGTCTATGGGTCTATTATTGTTTTGCATGTAAGTTCATTTGTGTCTTTTTTTTTTATATTCCACATATAAGCCATATCATATGATATTTGCCTTTGTCTGGCTTATTTGACTTAGTATGATAATCTCTAGGTCCATCCATCTTGCTGCAAATGGCATTATTTCATTCTTTTTTTACGGCTAATATTCCATTATACATATATACCACATCTTCCTTACCCATTCATCTGTTGATGGACATTTAGGTTGCTTCCATGTCTTGGCTATTGTAAATGGTGCTGCAGTGAACATTGGAGTGCATATATCTTTTTGAATTATGGTTTTCTCTTTATACGTGCCCAGGAGTGGGATTGCAGGATCTTATGCTAGCTCTATTTTTGGTTTTATAAGGAACCTCCATACTGTTATCCATAGTGGCTGTACCAATTTACATTCCTACCAACAGTGTAGGAAGGTTCCTTTTTCTCCACACCCTCTCCAGCATTAACTATTTGTAGACTTTTTGATGAAGGCCATTCTGACCAGTGTGAGGTGATACCTCATTGTAGTTTTGATTTGCATTTCTTTAATAATTAACAATGTTGAGCTATACCACAAAGCTACAGTAATCAAAATAGTATGGTACTGGCACAGAAACAAATATGGATCAATGGAACAGGATAGAAAGCCCAGAAATAAACACACACACCTAGGTCAATTAATTTACAACAAAGGTGGCAAGAATATACTATGGTGAGAAGACAGTCTCTTCTATAAGTGGTGCTAGGAAAACTGAACAGCTACATGTAAAAGATTGAAATTAGAACATTCTCTAATACCATACACAAAAATAAACTCAAAATGGATTAAAGACCTAAATGTAAGACCAGATAGTATAAAACTCCTAGAGGAAAACGTAGGCAGAACACTCTTTGACATAAATCACAACAATATCTTTTTAGATCTGTGTCCTAGAGTAATGGAAATAAAAATAAACAAATGGGACCTAATTAAACTTAAAAGCTTTTGCATGGCGAAGGAAACCATAAACAAAAAGAAATGACAACCTATAGAATGAGAGAAAATATTTGCAAATGATGCGACCGACAAGGGATTGATCTCTAAAATATACCAAGAGTTCATACAGCTCAATATGAAGAAAACAAACAACCCAATCAAAAAATGGGCAGACGATCTAAATAGACATTTCTCCAAAGAAGACATACAGATGGCCGAGAGGCACATGAAAATATGCTCAACATCACTAATTATTAAAGGAATGGCTGTATATATTTAAAATTTTTTCCTGGGTTATTTGAACGTGCACATCAGATAAATAACTGTAACTAGAAATTACTATGCTGTTTTCAATGTCTGAACCCACAAATGGATTCTAAAATCAATTTTAAAAGGAAAGTTTCATAAATACATTTAAAATTTATTTTTTTGAAGGCAGGTACATTAAAGGGAACATTACTCATTTTGAAATATGCATATTTTTAGGTTATTCTTTTTTTGAGTCTTGCTTTATAGCCATTTATTGGTTTAAGCACATATGTACAGAGCTTCATGTTGTACACTAAGATGAGTATAATAGAACAAGTAAGAAACATTATGTTATTGAGAAGCAAAATAGCACAGGCTGTGGTATGTAGTTAAGCATTAAAATGACTCTAAACCAGTAAGTATTAGGATTCATTAGTATACGTCAGAAAGCTGAAGTCATGAGGGAGATGAAATTGTTACTTGACCTTGGCTTGGAGGATACACAGAGTGTATGCAAGGGGCAGGTATTCCAGAACTTATATCACTATGAGCAGAGACAGGAATGAACATGGGGATTTGGTTGGTCACTAAGGAACCAAGCTGGGTTTATGCTGAGAAAGCTATATTTATGAAGAAACTTGAATACTAAGGGTTTTAGACATGATTAAAAAGTTCATAAAAAGGTACTATTTTAAAAGTCCATTTAAAAATTCTTATTTTACCCCAAACTCATTGGGATGAATAAGGTTAAAAAAAAGAATCAACCATTATTCTTAGCATTTTATATGCCTCCAATGGTGGGGTTAATGTAAATCCAAATGCTTCAAAATCAACCCCAAACTCTTGTCTCCTGGAGGTACCAACCTGAGAGTGCCAATGGAATTATTGTAATAAATACCATGTCTGATTCTGCCCATTCTCCATCCCTAGCAATTTTCTTATATGTGCTTTCAAATACATATATGCTGTGAGTTACCATTTGATATCTGCCATTTTCCTCCACTTCATATATAGTTCCTCAAGGTTGATTTCTGTCTAGCATTTTCTCCCATCAATGAAAGTATAATTTTCTCTGGTCTGTGCGTGGTCATAGTGTTCTGGTGTCCAAAGCTATTAAAACTACTGATGGTCACACTAATGAATTAGCATCTTTGATGTATCAGATAGTTTTGTTTAAATTCTCCTTTAGTATAAGCTCATTTGTGTGACTGGGGGTTATTTATTTCAAATTCTGTTTTGTTTTTTTCCTGAGAAAACAACTTGCTCTTAATCTCATAGCTAGTTATTGGCAAAATACGAAGTAGAACTTATGTCCTAAAACTCCCTTTCCTGTGTTATTATTACAATGTTATAGGAATAATCAAAGCTTTCCTTACTGTAAAATGAAAACTCAGACAATATTAACGTCATAACTTTTTTTTTATAATTAACTGAGATAATACATGAAATATGCTAGTGCTGTGTGGTGTACAGTACATACTCTTAATATGATAATTAAAGCTATCATTTTGCTTTCACTAATAGTGATTATTTGTAAGAGATGTTAGTTATGTTATTACAAAGTATTAAGCAAATGATTATTGATAATACACATAATAAAGGTAACTATCATTTATTGAGAGTTTGTTAAGTGCTAGACGCTATACAGAATGATTTGTCCAGTATTTCTTTTAATCATCATGTTAAAAGAAATGGGTAATATTATTGTCTCCATTTTATAAATGAGAGAACTGAGGCACAGAGAGGTTAGATAACTTTCACAAATAACAAAGCTAGTGAGAGACCCAGAATGCATACTCTGATAATATTGTCCCTGCCCTTCTGTTCCTAACCTTTACCCCATATTTATGTAAGTCATATGTGCATTCCTGAGAGGAGATGTAGCATCTATTTATTTCTACTCCTGTCTTCCTTTTTATAAAATTTCTACTTATTAATGACTTATTTTTATTATTTCTTTTTCAATGAGATAACATTGGCCTAAAAATAAGTAGGATTTTAGGATGTAAAAGTACAACAAATGTGCCATATTTTAAGCCCTATTCTAGTAACATGCACAATTGAGTTGTCGAAATTTGTGAATGATGACGAAAGCCTTGTAGGTAGGAAAAGGTTCACTAAAACAACTTAAAAACTTAAAGTAACCATAACTTACAAAGTAGCCATAAATTCCTCAGTGGACTTCGTATCATTCTCTTAGTGTTATGTAGTAGTTTTTTTTTTTTCTTAATGCTCCCTGTTGGAGAAGTAAATATATAATGCTATTTTTGAAGTACATAAGATATTTTTCAAGTATACATAGGAAAATAGTCACAATGATTGCTTCTGGGAACAGAAGTAAGGGATTCATGTGTCGACAGAGAACCATTTTCATTGTATACGCATAATTTCGTTAGAAAGTATTATCATAAATATGGATTAATTTTTGAAAAAAAAATATAATTTTAAAAAAGCTTGTCACTCATCATGAGTCCTATTGAGCATATGAAAAATGAAAGATTCCAAACTCTTAAACTTGTCTTCATAGCATAAGATGACCCACTCATTGTCCCTTTATATAAAGGAAAAAAAAACAACAACAACTAACAAGTCCTTGTATATGCAGACACACTACTCACTGAGTTTTAGTAAACTGAGTAATTATTATGAGAAAAACACTCAATAACATTTCTTTCCCACGTGGCTCTAATCATAAGAAGGATTTTATATTTTTTAAAAAGTTCATGTTGAGGTTGTGACAATGCCCAGTTTTTCTCAAACCTGATTCAGGTTGTATGAATTTGAAAGCTGTGCGCTTTCATATGATAATGTGAATATACTTCACATAGTCATATATTTAAGGTGAATAGCTATCTTGTAACAAGTAACTCTCATGTTATTTCAGGATCCACTTTTCTATTGTGATCATTGTTGCTTTCATACCACCTTTAGGTTTCTGCAAAAAGAACAGAGGTGGCAATATTTTATATCTTATAGGTTTTTGCCAAATGAGCTTCAAATGATGTTGCAATGAATTATGTGAACTATTTGAAAATTTTGCCACCTAGAGAAAAGTGAACCAAGAGTTTACTTTGCTCTATGTGTATTAATCTCTAAAGAATTTTCATTTTCATTCTTGGTGCCATATTCACACTTATCAAGCACTTAGTTTTGGTGAACCAAAAGAATCTGTTACATAAAATTAACATTAATTTGAATGCTATTAGTTTTGAGATTTTTGCTTGCAGATATTACTTTTTATGTTGTATTATAGGCACAAATATTTATCATTTTACTATATATATATATATATATATATATAAGCTCTTATGCTTAGTTTATACATGTTCCAATAACATTATTCTGCAAGTCATTCACATCAATGAAGCAGCAACTATCATAAGAGAACACAATTCAACATAAACGCCCATGATAAATTTGAGGTGATCTTTCAATACTTAGTAAAAATGTTGCAGTTAAAACATTACTGAGGGAGAGTAATACATAATGATGGTATTTTATTCTAAAGCTGAGATTAACGTTTTAAAATGCGATGGACATCATGATGTGAGAGAAGATAGATCCCTAAAACCAAAAGACTAAGATGCTTCAAAACAAACCTCTCTGAGTACCAAAATCTAGAATGCCTCTCTGGCTGAGATAGCCTTTGGTACGTTTTCATGTTTGTGAATATATATAACCCCATTTTCATAATGCTCATTTGGAAGTTTTACCCTGACTGCAGGAAATTAATTTATTCAACAGCCATTGGGTCCTTGTTATGTGTAGAGCATGACACCTCATCAACTCTTGGTATTTAGCCCATGTTACCAAGACACCTGGTTCTTTAATTTCAGTCTGAAAATATTCAAACTCAATCCCTTCAGATATAACTACAGAACAAGGAGAGCCCTGTACTTTGGCAAAGATAAAAGCAGTATTAATGGTATATTGGGCCACTTCACTTGAATAGTCTAGAATTGATTTATTGTATGGTTTTTTTTTTTTTTTTTTTTTTGCGGTACGCGGGCCTCTCACTGTTGCGGCCTCTCCCGTTGCGGAGCACAGGCTCCGGACGCGCAGGCTCAGCGGCCATGGTTCATGAGCGCAGCCGCTCCGTGGCATGGGGATCTTCCCGGACCGGGGCACGAACCCGCGTCCCCTGCATCGGCAGGCGGACTCTCAACCACTGCGCCACCAGGGAAGCCCTATTGTATGTTTTTTATCTAAAGCTTTTATGAACCTATTGTATTCTCAGCCTATGTTACTGCCATGAGCGCTCCACCTAATAGATAAAGTACTATGGCACTTCGCATTATTTGTCCTAAATTTATCTCTTTTAAACTTCAAAGAGTGCCCTCAGACCCGGTATAATTGAAGTGTGTGGAGAACTTGGCTTTCACACTATCCACCTTCTTCATGATTTAATAGATGTCAGAGTTTCCAGACTGAAAATTGTGTGGTAATTAATATGGAAATACCAATGCAATTTCGTGTACTGACATAGGAACCTCATACCTCTGTGACCACCTCATCATAGCTGACATTAAATGTCTCAGAGAATTTATGTTTTCCTCCCCCTTTGTTTATGTTGTTTACTCACAATTTGATTAAACAATTTTCAGCAATATTTGATATTTTTTATTGATCCATTTAAATATTATTGAAGCAGCGGGAAAAAATCCATATGTAAGATAGACTGAAATCTATGACCTTATGGAGTTTACATTCTAGAGAGGGGATCAGACAATAAAAATCTAAATAACAGAAATATTTAATATGGCTAGTTGTAATAAGTGCTATGGAGGAAACAATGCAGAGAAGGTGTTGTTATCGGTCCAAAAGTGATTTATTTCTCAAAACAGGACGCTGCTTCTTTATGTTGGATTTTGGCCCTTACTATACTTTGGAGCACCTAGTGAGCTCCCAAAAAAATGGTTGCTGTGTGGTTATCTGTCTATGTCCCGTTTTTTCCCTTCAACTTGTTGCTGTACTTTGATAGTGAACAAATGTTACAGAAATGTATTTCTTAGGAAGAAAAGGGAGAGAGAACTTTAATTCTCACTAGATAAGGTACAGTTCAGAAAATGCAAAAAAAATAGTTTTGAGTGATACATTTTTCATTTTCATCATTGATATAGTTGACAGTTGTGTGAAGGAAAAAAAAAAAGACATGAGCCATGAGACAAATCTCTAAAAGCACATATGCGGTTATTTAAAAGTACAGCTCGCCCTGCAATAGCATTTGGAATTCAGCGTTGCCTTCTGCTTGCTTTGTTGCTGATAGCTTTCCTTTTCTGCGAGGTAAGAGGTACTCTGACCAGAGGGTTGTTTCTTCTCATAAATATTTTTGTTCACATGATGCTTTAAACGCTGTTGAAAAACTCCTGCCAGACCTACAAATCTCCCTGTTTGGGGTTTTCTGATTCTCTATTGCTAACTTTGCATTATTTTCCATTCACGTAGCTCTGAGGTGATTGAAAAGAGAGATTTTCTCTAATTGTTTAAATTATTTCTGATTTGAAAGAAATATCCTACTATAAGAATGCACATCACAACGAGGGTTCTCTTTTAAAATTTGTTATGCCATTTACGCGTTTTGAACTGTCACTGCACATTTGTTCTGTTGTATATTGTTATTACCTTTTCTCCTCATTGCATGCCATATTTTATATGCAATCATCAGACACTTTCATGCTCAAGTGGTCGTTAGCTGTGCGCTCTCCAGCTGTTCAAAACTGTTAAATAAAACTAGTCCACCCATCGGGAGTGTGCCTGACTGGCTTCCCTGCATCTTTAGGAACCGCTGGCTTGGAGCTGGCTGTGAATGAACACTGACGCTGCCCTGAGCCCGTCACTCTATTTCCCAGTCCTATACCTGCTTCCTGTGTGACACAAGGGAAAGGCGAAATAATACTCATTTCTGGCAGAGGCATAACCGTTTTCTTTTCTTCTTCTTTTCCATACACTTGGCGATAAGCATAGCACTCTTTGAAGCTATCTCACATTTTTTATGACCTAGAAAGTGCCAGAACTAAGGTCAAATATGTAAGTCACTTAACTCTATTTGTCTCAGAATCCTCTTTTAGAAATTAGAGAACTAAACTGGATGATTTGTTTTTTTCTGAGTTCTACAAAATGAAATGATTCCAAGCAAATATTTTATTTTAAGAATATATGGGTAAAATATAAACCTGACTTTAGAAGGTTTTTTCCCTAACTACCTGTATTTTTATTTCTTTGTCATTAAAATACATGAAGCAGTGTTTGGTGTCTCATAAATATTGAGAGATACCATACTGCCACCTCCATAAATGCCTCTTCTGTCTTAGAATTTTTAAGTCCTGGGGACCTGGAGAGGAGTAAGACAGAGTCTGTATCCAAAAGTTGATATTATTGGACTTAAAGTACATCATGATTATTACTGTCAAGACTGGCAAAGGTTTGAAATGGTGATCAATTCTCTACTCAGAAGCTAGAGTGATTTGGCTAAAGCACATATCTGATTCTGCACATTCTCATCCATCCTAATGTATTCCAAATTTTGCACCCGACTGGAACAGATCCTTTAGTATCAACAGAGCTAATGAATCTGATGTAGCTTAGCTAGGAGAATGTCTCTTCTGCCCTCATACTCCTATGCGCTCCCTCCTGGCAAATTCTCACAGCCCCTTTATGATGAATATCTCCTTGAGCCACTCTGTACTCTTGCCCACAGCATCCAGAAACCGAAGAAATTTGGTCACTGATCATTCACCAAATCAAGTGAATATGTTTTGTCAAAGGTCATCTGTGACTCCTGAGTTTGAGTTTGTGCCGACTTTTTCTGGAGTCTTCCTTCTGACCGAATAACCTTCAGATAGGTCTAAATACCCTTCAAATAGGTCTCCTTGTTTCTGTGCTTTCCCTACCTCAACCCGTTCTCAGCCCAAGGAAGTGAGATTATTCTGTGCAAATATCTCAGTTGGTGTAAAAGCCAAAGACTTTGCAAGAGCTGGAGAGGCTTCTCTATCTTCTGGTTCCCATTCCCTCTTCAACCTCATCTCTTTCTGCTTTCCCAAGGCTCTCATCACTTCTGCCAGCCTGGTTTCTGGCTAATCATCTAACTTTCTATCATGTTCCTGCTTTAGGTGAAGGCTTTGCATTTTGATGTTTCTCCTGCAGGAAAATATTTCCGTATACACCTAGACACATACACTTACATGTGTGCCTCCTTTCCCTCGGGTCTTTACTCAAACATGAACCTTCAGGAAGGCTTTCTCTGACTTCCCTAATTCAAGTAGAAATCCTTCAGCGCTCCCTGTGCCATTTTCCAGTTTTGGTGTTTCTTAAGCACTTCCCACACTCAACATACCAATATTTTACTTATTCCATATGTTTATTGTTGATATCCTCCTAATGAAATCAGACTTCTTGCTGACAGTGAATTTGCTTGTTTTGTTTCTGTTGTGTTATTTACTCATTGTGCTTATTGTTTAAGTCCTTCCAATAAATTGTAAACTCAGTGCTGGCCCAGAATACTGTTTGATTTATTTAGCTCTGTGTCCTCTTAATCCATATGCATTGGTTGAATGCTTAAATAAACAAACACATATGGGGGTTCTGTTTTGTTTCTCGATGGCAATCAATACTGGAGATTTCAAGGAGACTAGATCCCTTCTTTTTTTTTTTTTTTTTTTTTGCGGTACGTGGGCCTCTCACTGTCGTGGCCTCTCCCGCTGCGGAGCACAGGCTCCGGACGCGCCGGCTCAGCAGCCATGGCTCACAGGCCCAGCCACTCCGCGGCACGTGGGATCCTCCTGGACCGGGGCACGAACCCGCGTCCCCTGCATCGGCAGGCGGACTCTCAACCGCTGCGCCACCAGGGAAGCCCTAGATCCCTTCTTTGGTTTTCTTTCTCCCCACTGCTGCTCTGACACATGTCAGTATTCTGGGTGAAGGGTGAGCGGCAAGGGCGCTTATGGACCCTCTAAGGAGTGATTCCCCTGACCTGGAAGTTCTGACCGTCGTTGAGTAGACAGCTGCTGAAGGAAGCTCATTCCTGAATTGAATTCATCAGAGCTCCCAGTGTTGGCTGCATGCTGGCAGATATATCCCAGTTTCAGCCTCAAAATAGTAAGTCAAATGCTTATAGGTCCAAATGTCTTGTATATTATGCTGGCAGCTAGACCTTGACGATAGGATGAAACTAAAACAGAGTTTTCCATAAACATTCAAAAGTTGAAACAAACTGTCCAGAGCTAGTCAGTCAGTTGAATTAATTGCTGCTTTATGGGATTTGTATATTTTGTCTGTGCCTCTTCTGTCAACATTCTTTACGTCTAATATGAATACGGACTGGTACAGGGACCATTTGCAAAGCTGTGGTGATGAGAGGAGAAAAAAACCTACTTTGTCCCTTAACTCTGGTAATATATAACTGGCACATTCAGAGTTGATTACCTGTAGTCACTCTAAATAATATATAAAGGTCAGACAAGTATATGTCTGACAAGTATATGTCTGACAACTTCGACAAGTATGTCTTGTCCTTACTACTCACCTTAAAAAATAGTTGGATTTATATGATTTAAAATCAAATACAGTGTTAATATGCTTCTTCATTTTTAGAGACCTTCCTTTTTATTCAAAGGCCAGATTTTGAGATGATCATGTTGTGTGTCTTATGCAAGGTGTTTTTTTAACTTGTTCATAAATAAGCCTTCTTCATTTTAAACAAAATGAAGAAGTTTGCTTTTTTTTTTTTTTTTTTTTGGCGGTATGCGGGCCTCTCACTCTTGTGGCCTCTCCCGTTGGACCAGGGCACGAACCCGTGTGCCCTGCATCGGCAGGCAGACTCTCAACCACTGCACCACCAGGGAAGCCCCAGAAGTGTGCTTTTTAATACTATTCTTTCTCAGTAAGTTTGGATTATTTAAAAGGATTATTTATATCTTGTAGAAATGTGGAATCTTCTTATAATGTACATAATTTTGTTTAAATGTAATAGGCATAAATAATTAAATACTGCATTTTGAGCTGTCTGACAAAAAAACAGCAGGAAAGAAATCTAAATTCAGGAATATTAGAAAAACTATTGCTATGTATACTGTGATAAAAAGTAATATGTTAACATCTGTGAGAAATAAAAGGTATATGTCTGAGGTAGTAAGATAAGATTGAAAAAGAAGGAACTTACAGTATGCTTGTGGAGAAGCATCTAATTTGATACATGTAAGTATACTGTATTCATTTTATTGCTAAAAGTGTTCTTTTCAATGAACAAACCTCAGTGCTAACAAAGATTAAAAAACACGAACAAAAAAATAAGCCCAGTGTGATACTATTTAAGTAGAAAGAATACAAAATAAAATTATATGTTGTTTTTGGATACACACATTTTGGTGAAAACAGAAAAAAAATGCATACAAACACACACATACCAACTTAATGATGGTGTTTATTTGTAGAAGGAGATGAAAAAGAAGAGTTAGAATGAGGCTTATTTTGATTTATTAGAAAGAGACTTCTGAAGCAAATATGCTGCTTTACTAACATGTCTAAACTCTGATTTTTGGTTATTTGAATTTTTGTTGCAGCATTTGCTATATTTAAAATACATGCATTAACATAACAATACTTGAATTCATAGACAATATCATATTGGCATTGTAGAAACTGTTCTGAAATTTTAAACCATTTTTAAGCATTCCAGATGTGTATAACTTTCTCTCTGTGCATATTGTTAGGAAGAAATTAAATGCCAGATTCTCTTTTTTCCAAAGTACATATGATTACATATACAGGTATATTATAAAATTTTATTTCTACTAGAAATATAATAGTTTACTTTCTATATACCAATGCACATCCCATATTTAACATACATTACCAATATTATAACCTCTTATATTCTGATATACATTCTAATATTAACACGTTTCTTTCTTTTTAAAGATATAAAAGGAGAAATGTTTATAATTTTTAAAGTTGTGGACAATTTTCATCTGGGAAGAATTCCAGATGCTTAAAAATATTAATCCTCTTATGAATTATTATTATTTGTTTTGCAGGGGTAGGGGTTAAAGTCATTGACAATGGAAGATTATGCCCTTTGTATTTAGTGAAATTTATTTGAATTTAACATGATCAGTCTTATTCTCTTTAGATGTGGAAGTCAAAACATCAAAGTTTCTGTCAGGATGTGTGAAAACAGTCCCAAGTTGCTGTGTGCTACACTTCATTTGTTTGTTTGTTTTTAAGGAGATAAGGGTCAGTCAATCCCAAGTCACTTATTGAGCTAATATTCTGTCTTAGCTGTGGGGATGAGGGGAGGTGGAGGTAGATAAAAAGATAAATGAGAAATTACAATGAATTCCTTTACAATGAATTTATGATTATAAATTTTAAAAAGCATATGCATATATATATAATTATAAGTATTTTTAATAATTGAGTATGATTCAGATTATAGGAGAATTTAAAACTTTTTGAGAAGATTCATTAGGGCATTACATTATTTCATCATCATCAATGTACCTATAAACCAAGTTGGCCACCTTGTAAAGGAGGTTTTAATCACAGAGCCATGCAGTTTTAGAATTATAAGGGAGCTGCTAGAGAATGAATGTTTGTATCTTCCTCAAATTTATGTTGAAACCTAATCCCTAATGTGAAGGGATTTGCAAGTGTGGCCTTTGGGAAGTGACTAGGTCATGAGAGTAGAGCCCTCATGAATGGGATTTGAGATACACCAGAGAATTCCCTTGCCCCTTCCCCATGTTGGGACACAGTGAGAAAATGGCCATCTAGAAGAGGGTTCTCACCAGACACCAGATCTGCTGGTGCCTGGATCTTGGACGTCCCAGCATCCAGAACTGTAAGAGATAAATGTCTGTTGTTTAAGCCATATGGCATTTTTGTTATAGCAGCCCAGAAGGACTAAGGCAGAATCTTAGCAATTAGGCTGTCTCCAGCCCCACCTCCATTTTGTATACCATTGTCAGAAATGTTCTGTGATTTTACCTATATCTCCTTCAATTGCTGCAAGGGTAGATTATACCCTGAAATTCACCAGTGTTCAATCTCAGTGTGTTTGCCCCATTATGTGTACATAATGAGGTGATGCATCATGTGTTCATTTAAGAGCACATCTCAGAAAAATAAACTATTACTATAAGCATAATTTTGGATAATATTGGGTTAAAGTAATTTAACATGGACATGATGGCAATAATTTCTAGGTCTCTGGAAACTGCACTGAGGAATGTGTACTGAAGGGTGATTAGTTATGAAGCAAAAGTTCAAACCATTTTAAAGTTCAAACTGTAAAGCTGGCTGCTGAGTGCTTCATCACCACTCGTTTTAAAATCCTTTCAATTAACATGATATTTAATTAATAATTTAAATATCACTGTTAAAACTCATATGACTATACTGTTTTTATGCACAAATATTAAGTGGATAAGTAAGAAACCTTTAGTTTTTTGAACTTCATATTTTCATTAAAGTTCTAAAATTGTATTAACTATATCTCTTAAACTCTGGCCTAATTTTATTCTGACATAATGACTTTAAGGGGGTACTGGTTCCATCTAACTGATAACTGTCTAACTTATTAAACAAGTGATTGATTAACTAGTGCTGGCCACTTCATAGAATCACAGAGGAGAAAAATTATATTGTGTAGTTATCTAAGTAATGCTTGAGTATTACGGCAATTTAATCAAATGTTTAGTCACAATCATGGAACTCAGTATCTACAAGAACATATCCTTTTCTTTAATTAGTTTTCTTGTTGCTCTGTCATTTTATACTGAAATTAAATGAAATAATTGGAAGTATTTAGAGGCGTTTTGTGGTGTTGGTGTTAAATTTCCTGTCGTCTTAATCATCCTCAATATGTATTTGATAAAATAATTACTTGATTATTTAATTTTGAATTATTTGAAAATTTCAAAGGCCTCTGTCAAAATTTTAATTTTTATAATTGTTATTCTTTATTTTAGTGTGTTCTATAGGATTGTTCAGTAATATACTAAAATTGTCAAACTTAAAAATAACTCAAAACATGAGTTTATTTTTAATTGGTGAGATCAGTTATATAAAATAGTGATGGGAATTCTCTAATTCTTAAATATTTGTAAGTGTTATCTTGTATCTTTAGATTGAAAGCGCAAGAACACAGGAAAGGTAACTAAGCACCCATTTACACATTTTAGCAAGATGTGAATTAAACCCTCTTCTATGAAATTGAATATAAATTATGTGTGAGCATGTTAATTTTAGGAAGCAAATGTGGGCATAAATTATTTAACTTAAAATAGTTATCAGTGTTTATTAGAAATATGAATTATATTAATGAAGTTGTAGGATTTAAACTGTTTGAAGTTGTAGGATTTAAACTGTTGGCTGGATAAAATTTGTGGTTTAGACTTAATATTCAAAGTTTCCAATCCTTATTTATGCCTTTTTAAAAATTATTTTAAAAATCTTCAAATAACAGGTTAAAACTATGACAAAATGTTAATAAATAAGTGTACTGATAAATTTAAAAACCTTCACAAAATGTCCTGTGAATAAATCTTAATACTACTGGTTCTAATGAGGTAGATATTACCAGTATCAAAACACATCCTCAGGCATTCAAATGGCAAATTCTTAGAAAGTATTAATCCCACTGAAGTGAACACTAAATGTCATCATAGCT
This sequence comes from Aethalodelphis obliquidens, assembly GCF_003676395.1. NCBI lineage: Eukaryota > Metazoa > Chordata > Mammalia > Artiodactyla > Delphinidae > Aethalodelphis > Aethalodelphis obliquidens. Next base: position 20,296,206 of record NW_020837973.1, on the reverse strand, counting down.
GGAAATTTATTTAGAAAAATCTCACACTTGCCAAGTTATTAATGGTATTAAGATGTTTTTTTAAAACTCAAAGTATTATGTTAAGATAGCCAGCATTCTTTTTGCTTAATGAAAGAATTGCTTTCTTATCAACAAAAAATGTTGAATTTTTTGAAAACAAAGGAAAAAAAATTCATACATAAAAAATATATTATTTTATATAGAGCTAAACCAGAAAAGACTATCTTATTTCCAGTTATACATCCACAGCTTGTCACAGGAAGTTAAAATGATTTTGTTTGCAAATTTTAGTAAACCTCCAGTTAGTGAATCTTGTTAGATCTTTAAGAAAACCTATCAGTTCAGTAAAGTAGAAGGCCAGAGATAGGTCAGCTGTACAGTTGCCTAGTATAGGGATTCTGTGCTAGTCAAAGACCCAGGTTCCTTCTGTTTCTCTTCTTCCATTCACAGTTTTGAATTCCTCCAGTGATAAGACCTCTAGGATCTATCAACCAGTGATATCACTGAGAAGAACTGATGAGATCCTTTCAGAATCCTATGCTTGAATCAGTCAGAAGCGAGGGGCATGGGATTACTGGAATTTATAAATTGGGATGTGGTAAAGTTTATGCTTGAGGCACATGAGCTGAGAAAGTAGGAATGGAATGTAAAAATCTAAATCTGAGATTAAGAAAGTGGTAAAGGAATGAATGCTGCTAGCTAGCTGTTGGGGATTTTCTTCCAGTCTCTGAGCATGTTTATTCCAATTAACATGCCTAGAAACTGTGCCCTAGGTATTTTCATGAGCTTGAAGCTTTTATCAATATTCTCAAAATGTCCAGCTATTTCTCTCCCCATAGTTCATAGTTAGCCCAGAAAATATCCACAGTCTCATTTGGAAAAGCTGGGAAAAGATATTTGTGCTGTTATCATGTTTATCACTCAGGTGTACTTAAATACTTAATCATTCACTGGGCCCTGAATCTTTGCAATGACTCAGTCTGGACTCAGGTCCAGAATTTGGCTGAAGAGCTATATATCTCTGTTGTAGTTGGGGGTATCATTTTTCTACCAGACCAACCACAAGGTTTTCCTGTTACATAAATCGTGTAGACCTTAGAGTTCTGTACTTATATTTCAGTTCTAGAGATTCTGTGGTCAACTAGCCATTGAAAAATGCTCTCTTGTGGTACCACTATTAGTTACAGAAATTACATTTTGCATCTGATGGTTCATTGATATTATTTGGTCTCAACACCCAAGGATCTCATTCTGCTCATGGAATAAGAGAGCCTATTTGCTGCAAAATCTCTTAGCAGCAGTTCTAGCTAACAGAGAACAACCTCAACAATAGTTTTTAAAGATGCTGGTATGCTGTCATCCATGTATTTCTCAATACACAGGGGAGAAAGCATTTGCCATCCTCTCTTAAGAGATGTAAAGAATAGGTTGAATGAATTATACATGATAAAACCACTCTAATATTCTCATTTCTTTAATTAGATGAGTCTTTTTATACACAAAATACCAAAGAGTTTGGGGTATCTCAGAGTCATCATTAAGTCCATGTTTTAATTAGCAAACCAAGCAACAAAGCAAACCCCATTATCATGTGCTGAGGTTAGCACAACAATTCTAAATTGATGGGAAGGGCAACCATATTAATAAATGTTGCATTCTAAAATTATGTTCTGCAATCCTTGCTTTAGTACTTTCAAAATTTATTCCTATACATATTTTCTAGATTTTTGCTGATACAAATCCAAAATTATTACAATGATTTCATGCTTAATCATCTCTTCTAGAATTTGAGTTTGTAATTGTCTCCCTGGGGCATGTTGAATTCTGATTCTAATTTAGATCAGGAGATAATTAGAAGTGGTGGAGGATGGGAATAATAAGAATAGTTTTCTCTGGAAAGGTAACTCTCTCAGATGAGGTTGTTATTGGATTTTAAGCAAAAGCAAAACAGGCCTTCTTGGACTTGGAAGGAAGGGCTGTTTCTTCTCACAGGGGAGATTCAGATGTTTGGGAGTTTGGGGGACACTGAGCCATCTGGATCCTACCACATTTTCCTGCTCCAATATTCAGAATCTTTCTTGTTATCAATCGACTTACTAGCTTTCCTATACTGTGGTAGTAATGAGACTGTGTATGTAACAAACTTTTAAATTTTATAATTGGTATGATCAAACTTTTGAGTTTGGAGCTCTGAGTTAAGTCTACAGTTGTAGATGATACAAGATTATTTCATCATTCATAAAATTCCCCTGGTTTCTCTCTGTGTCTTGAGCCAGGACTTAGGGCTTCACGCTTCTTGTTTCCTTCAAGCTGTCAGTACAGTTTGAAACAATCAACTCACCTTCACAGTTTACACATTCCTCATGCCCTTTAATATTGTTCTCTCAAAACAGCCACCTGATCTCTCAAAGTCTCATGGCTCAGTGGGCATTTTACTCTAGGTCATAATTTAATTAGCTATTTGGCTACTGCAAACCATGGGATGATAAAATTTCATTTTTCAGCTAGAATTTTTTTTGAGCTATATCTTGCCTTTTTTCAGCTGTATCTTGCCTTATAATAAAGTGAACATTTCTTCTATTGCCCTGAAGTTCTGTTGCCTGCAGCCACTCCTCCTACCAATTTATATATCATTTAGGATATTGATGCGTGAAGTTTGTGGAACCAAATTCACATGTGGGTTTCCTAACTGCAAAGGAAGCTAAGAAATCTATTATTTGGAATTCTTCCTTGGGAGTCAGGAATTATAAAGCAGGACATTCAGTCAACACTGGAAGGATATTTGAAATAGACTTGTCAGCAAATATAATGACAAATATATAATATCCTAATTCTTATCTTTCCTTTGGGCATTGCCTGTTCATTTTTTTACTTATTTTTTTCATTGTGGTCCTCATGGTTTTTTTCTTATTAATTTGTCAAAGTACATTCTACAAATTACAAAGTCCCTTAGAGGTAGTTAATCCTTTATCATATATTTTGCATGTATTTTTTTCCAAATATGCACATTGTCTTTAAAATGTGTAAGCTTGTTATTATTATCGCTTTTACATTTATTATCTCCCTAGTTAATGTATTAAATTTTTCTTTAAAGACCTTTTTAAAATGCCTTAGATATATTTGTGGTATTTTGATTTTGATTCCATTCGGATCCTATGTTGTCTCATGTTTTCTCTCCAAATGTCTCCCTAAGATCAGCTCAGTGCTTTGTGACCACCTAGAGGGGTGAGACAGGGAGGGTGGGAGGGAGACACAAGAGGGAGGGGTTATGGGGATATATGTATACGTATAGCTGATTCACTTTTTTATACAGCAGAAGCTAACACACCATTGTAAAGCAATTATACTCCAATAAAGATGTTAAAAAAAAAGTCTCCCTAAAAGTACCAAAGTCATCTTTTTTCTATTGATAATGAAAGTAATGTCTATATGGAAATATAGCCAAAGCTTACATTTGTCAGTTATTTCTTTGAAGCTTTTGTGTAAACAAAACAAAACAAAATCCTAGTAGTTTTCTTGCTCCTGGGTCTGCCAGTCAGCTGGCCTAAACAAGTTAGATGGCCAGGATGAAAGTGAGTGGGGTGCGGATGTGAGTGTTATTAACCCAACAACTTCTCTTTGGTGGTACATGGCAAAGGGTATGGATATATAATCTTAATAGAAGGAGCAAATGAAGACTTAGAAATGGTTGTTTAATTATTCCTTTGTAACATCTTCCACTGGTTTATAGTTAGATATTTCTCTATTCTTTTGTTCTGTTTTCATTAGGCAATCTGAAAAAATATTAAACACTATTTTCACTTTTACTCATTTTTTCCTTCCAGTTTTATTGACATATAAGTGACATACAGCACTGTGTAAGTTTTAGGTGTACAGCATAATGATTTGACTTATAAACATCATGAAATGATTAGCACAATAAGTTTGGTGAACATCCATCATCTCATATAGATACACAGTAGAAGGAAAGGAAACAAATATTTGTCCTTGTGATGAGAACTCTTAGGATTTACTTTCTTAGTAACTTTCATGTATGTTTCCTCTTTAATCATTTGGGATTTATGTTGACATCCCTAGGCTATGGGGATCCAATTTTATTTCAACTAATCAACTAATTTCATTAGCCAACTTACATGAACATATGTATTTTTTTGTGTTTTAAGTTAGTATCAACTGTTTCTTTTTTAATTTGGGGGAGTATTGTTAGTATTGAAAAATATCAAATAAGCTAAGATCACTTGTGGTCATCAAAAAGACCACAAATTATATTTTAATGTCATTATAAGACATTTTTTCTTCAGAAAAGGTATGTTGAGTTAATGCATTTCAATGAAAACCAAGGTGAAAATAAAGATAGATGGTTAGACAGTCAGGATACAACCTCTAATATATACTGTATGCTGTTGCTTACTGAAAGTGACTTTTTGAGCTCCTCCTAACTTAAGCATTCTTGCCTCTGCCTTCTCCCACATAAAACCTCAAGTGTCAATTTCTCCAGCTTGTCTCTATACCAATTAAAACAGAATGGAACTTACTTACTAAGCCATATCAACCACACACACACTTTAGTGTAAAGGAGCTTTTCAATGTTTTCTTGAGTTTCGGTTCAGTGTACTGCTGAAGAGAGCCTAAGTCTATGCTTGAGGGTGTACAGAATGTTTTGGGGAATTTGGTGTGAGACTGGAGTCTAGAGTTTCGGGGTATTGGATCAGCTATGCTAGTATGAACCCTTGGGGAATAGTGACTCATTTTTTGCATTTCTACAACTACTGATTTGGATTAGCTTAACTCTGAGGTCATTTTGAACTTCAAGGTTTTATGAAAATAACTTAGAAATGGAAAAACAGAAAAATATCCTATAATAATACTGGCTTCCATTGTAAGCCTTCATACAAATTAATTAGCAAACATATGCTTAAGGCCTACTTCTTTTCAGGACTTTAGCCATGTGCTGATTTCAGCCTTCCTTTTTTCTTTAAACGTGCACATTTTGCTTAGGGTTTGCTTTCAGTGCTTAATTAAATTATTCACCTAAATATAAATACTCTAGGCAATGTTGCAATCTTGTGGTTCTTAACTGTTGGCAATTTTCCTCCTCCTCCCCCAGAGAACATTTGGCACTGTCTGGAGACATTTTTGTCTGTGACAACTAAGCAGGGGGCATTGCTACTGGCATTGGGGGATGGAGGCCAGGGATGTTGGCTGCTAAACATCCTACATTTCACAGGATGGCCTCCCACAGCCAAGAATTATTCAGTTCAACATATCAACAGTGCTACTGTTAAAAAACTCTGTCATAAATGCACTAGGAATACACAACTTGATGCATTTGCAAGGGGCTGGATTTGCCATTCTTTTTCAGGAATGACTGATGCAAAGATTGACTAAAGGGATATGTGTTTTAGAAGGATGAGATGTTAAATTAAATGGAATCATAATATGAGAGATTTGTGTTTTTCTAAAATCACATGTCTTGCTTAGATATTCTTGAATAAAAAGGAAGGTATATGCATAAGACAGCTGCTAGAGGAAAAAATAGTGCATACAGTCTGAGCACCAGTGTAATCTATGGTCATACCACAGAGTGAATTTAGCTGACATACAAATTGGTAAACACAAGACTTTGGCCTTAGTCCAGTGGTCTACTGGATATATGAATTTGATACTCCTATTTATCTGGAATCAATGAAAACATCTGAGTGCCTACCAAAGTATTCTGGAGAACAAATTTCATTTGTTCCACATCTAAATTCTCACAGAATAGGAATAATTGATTGTACAATATTTATTAATATGGAAAGCATTAGTTTTGTTCAGATTTTCCAAAGTAATTCCAATCTAGGAATAGCTTTTACTTTGTACTGACTTCATTGATATTTATCAGTGCTAGATTTCTTTTTATACTGATTAATTTTGTACTTTCTTCTCCTTTGTTTTGTCATTCAGCTTTAAGAAATCCCCAAGTGTAGAACCCATATTCAGTGTTCTTCTCTTAAAATGCAAACAGTCTTGAAAACCATAATACAAATTTATTGCTGAAAAAACAAATTTCTGATTCTCGTTAGCCTCAGGAAACACAAAAAGTCATTCTTTTAATGACTTAAATAGTGAACATTTAAATATTATTTGGTCTTGAGATAACTAAAGTCTACCTTTTTACTAAACCTGGATACCTATTAAAAATTACTACAAATAGACTCCCCCATCTTCTTTTTTTTTGTGGTACACGGGCCTCTCATTGTTGTGGCCTCTCCCGTTGCGGAGCACAGGCTCCAGACGCGCAGGCTCAGCGACCATGGCTCACGGGCCCAGCCGCTCCGCGGCATGTGGGATCTTCCCAAACCGGGGCACGAACCCATGTCCCCTGCATCGGCAGGCGGACTCTCAACCACTTCGCCACCAGGGAAGCCCCTCCCCCATCTTTTTTTTAAACTTGGCAAAAAAAAAAAAGACTAAGTCCATGCATTGTAATGGAATATATACTTCTGTTTGAAAAAGCATAACAGGTAAAATAATTATAGGTAACACTGCATTAAAAAGTATAGTTCTCATGGATATGGTTTGGAGTAATTAAAAGAGAAAGCATGCTAGTACCTTGGCAATGTGAAAAGATAAATGAAAAATTCTGTAGTCAAATCATAATCTCTAATAGACATTTCTCCAAAGATATACAGATTGCCAACAAACACATGAAAAGATACTCAACATCACTAATCATTAGAGAAATGCAAATCGAAACTACAATGAGGTATCATCTCACACCAGTCAGAATGGCCATCATAAAAAAATCTAGAAACAATAAATGCTGGAGAGGGTGTGGAGAAAAGGGAGCCCTCTTGCACTGTTGGTGGGAATGTCAATTGATACAGCCACTATGTAGAACAGTATGGAGGTTCCTTAAAACTACAAATAGAAATACCATATGACCCAGCAATCCCACTACTGGGCATATACCCTGAGAAAACCATAATTCAAAAATAGTCACATACCACAATGTTCATTGCAGCTCTATTTACAATAACCAGGACATGGAAGCAACCTAGGTATCCATCGACAGATGAATGGATAAAGAAGATGTGGCACATAGATACAATGGAATATTACTCAGCCATAAAAAGAAACAAAATTGAGTTATTTGTAGTGAGGTGGATGGACCTAGAGTCTGTATAGAGAGTGAAGTAAGTCAGAAAGAGAAAGACAAATACCATATGCTAATACATATATATGGAATCTAAAAAACAAAAAGTGGTTCTGAAGAACCTAGGGGCAGGACAGGAATAAAGATGCAGATGTAAAGAATGGACTTGAGGATACGGGAAGGGGGAAGGATAAGCTGGGCCAAAGTGAGAGAGGGGCATGGACTCATATATACTACCAAATGTAAAATAGGTAGTTAGTGGGAAGCAGCCTCATAGCACAGAGAGATCAGCTCAGTGCTTTGTGACCACCTAGAGGGGTGGGATGGGGGGTTGGGAGGGAGACGCAAGAGGGAGGAGATATGGGGATATATGTATATGTATAGCTGATTCACTTTGTTATAAAGCAGAAATAAATGCACTGCTGTAAAGCAATTATACTCCAATGAAGATGTTAAGAAAAAAATCATAATCTCTAATTGCCAAGAAATTTGAGTAGTGAATATCTGCTATGGCTGATCACAGTAAGGAGCACTTCATGCTTCAAGGCATAATTTCCTAAAGATATGGCATGCTCAACCTTGATCACTTCGTTGAATTACATAATGAATTAATTTATGACATCATCAGTATAAAAAGAGTCAGTCTAATGAGTAGACTTGCAAGTGAATTCAAACTTTACCTGGAAATCAAGTGAAGGTTAGAGAGGTCTGTTCATATTATTTGGGGCATTATATTGACCAGAGGAATCACCATCCCTGATAAATATAGAAGGTTTCAGGGAAGCTCCTTGGTCTTAGAAAAGACTTGTTATTCTTCATTTCTTTGTTTCATTTGATTTGTTTGCTAACAGAACATCATTCTACAAACGTGCCAAGACTGCATTGGGGCTGCAAAAGAAAAAAAATAAATATTAGTTTCCTGTATTCCTGTAGAATATATTTTAGGGGGACAGATGATAGTTAAATAATAGACAAAAATAACAAAAATATTACACTGTGATGAAATCTGTGAAAGTAATGAATGACATGAAGTGAAAGAAAATGTCTTTGAGGGCTAGTTTTAAGTAGAATAGTCAGAAATTTTTAAGAAGGTTATATTTGAGTTGAGATTTAAGAAATGTGAAATATGTGAAATATGAAATATGTGAAATGTGAGCAGAAGAGCTCTCCGTGCAGGAGGAACAGCAAATGTAAATATCCTGTTACAAAAATGGGCTTGAGGTATTGGGTGAAATGCATGGAGGCCAGTGTACCAAAAGAAAATCAATCAACACAAATAGAGGAGAGATGAATATAGAGCAATAGGCAGAAACTGTATTATAATGCATTGTGAGTACTTGTGCAACTTGAGAAGATGTAGGGAGGAGGAACTGAGTTGTTTAATGGGTCTAAAGTTACATTTATAAAGTGGAATAAGTTCTAGATATGTGCTGTACAACATAGGGCCTACAGTTAACAGTACTCTGTTGTGCATTTAAAAGCTTGCTAGGGAGGCAGATCTCACGTTCTTACTACATACACAAAAAAAGCAAGGAGACACAAAAAATCTTTTGGAGGTGATGGATAGGTTTATTACCTTGTATGTGGTAAGGATATCACAGGTTTATGCATATGTCCAAACTCATCAAAATGTATATGTTAGATATGTGCAATTTTCTGTATACTAAGTATACTTCAACAAAGTTAATTAAAAAGAAAGAAAGCCTAGTTAAGAATGTATGTTAATGAATTGGGGAGGTGTCACATGCACCAGTGATATCAGAAGATGCAAATACCTCCAAGTACTTGACTCCTGCTGTTGAAGATGGCTTGATGGTTGAAGTCAAAGCCTGCACATCTTCTTCAGCTACTGTTCTAGGAAGTAGGAAAGCAGGGGGGTGCTACATAAGAAAATAAGTCCTATTCTCTTCGATTTTCACAGAACAAGCAGGTGCAAAATGAAAAATGAAAAGATAAACATAGGTTTTGTGCTACACTCCAGTTTAAACAGGTCTCCAGGATTCAGCCCCAAATACCACGTTTTAATCTGGTAGGCAGAGAGAATTATTGTAGACACCATTAGCCTCCTGGATCTGGTTGTGCTTGGTTCTCTGTTTACCTTGTCTGGAAAACAAAACTAAATTCTACCTTCATCAGGTTGTGGCAAGGCAACAGCAGAGAAAATATGGTGAGATTGATCCTGGACCCATTTTGTTGGCTTCTGCAAATGTCAAAAAATGGTGGAAAAAACTTCATCTGTGATATATATTGTATCTTCATAAGAGACTGCTTCTTTAATGACCAATAAATTATGTGCCCCCAAATTAATTTATTTAAAGCTTGAGATATTCACCGGGATGTCCTATGTTGCAACACTGTCCAATTCCTAATTACCAAGAATGTCCTCATCAGCTGCCCCAAATATTTCCAGGGATAGTCTTTCATTTTTATGGTAAATGAAAGCTGTCATTTCCTTTTTTTCAGTGAAGAGGATGCTTGCAAGCCAAACCGTACAGCAAAGAATACAATGAAAACGATGAACAAAATTTTGGAAACTAAAGAAAGAGAACACATAGAAAATAAAGATGATTTAGTCTCTCTTTTTGGTAGAAAGGCTATAAAAGTGAATCATGCTGCTGTGAAAGTGAGTCTTATTTAACCACCCATTTATTTATTCTTGCTCATATATGTATTAACAGCAGAAAGTACAAATACATTGTTTCTCCTGAGTTTTTTAAAGGTACTTTCACTAACTACAGCTATAGTCAAACAAAACATGAAGTGGTAAAGGTTCAATGTTGATACCTAAGCCACTCTCCATGCATTTTCTACTGCTGATTTGCACTTCAGTTAACCATTTTCAGTTCTGAGAAACAGATGTCTCCAGTAAAGGTAGAATGAAAATCATTACTTTGCACTCTTTAACATTTTTTCTATATGGAAGTACTCTAGGATTATCCTAGATGATGACAATGATTCTGACAATCAGTTATTTGCAGTTTGTCTAGAAACAGTAGATGTGAGTTACATCTCTCAGAGGGATGTGTCTTCATGCTCTCCAAACATGTACTGCAAAATCATGATAAAGAAATCCAATCATCCTTTAAAAAAGACTCAAAAATGTAATAGTAATATTCCATTAGAGGCTGTCATTACCATATACATTTTTTGATGGACTAAAAACGTACCTTACTTTTCCCAAAGTTCAATTTGTGTCATATCAATTTCACTATATTGATTAAATGGGACAACACCAATAAATTTGAACAAATGAAAAAAATATTTAAACTGCTGTAAGAAATATGTGTATAGAGTTGAGGGCTGTATAGTTTCAGAAGTTGACTTTTGAATTTCTAAGGGCCACTGTTTTCATGAACTTTGTTTTTTATATCAATATTATAGAACAAAAAAGAATATTGACAATGTATATCATTAACACATTTGTAAGTTATTATGGTTCATCAGTTGTATGAGCACCGATACATTGTGTCAGTAAGAGAATGGGGGGAGGGATAAATTGAGAGATTGGGATTGACATATACACACTACTATGTATAAAATAGATATCTAATAAGGACCTACTGTGTAGCACAGCGAACTCTACTTAATACTTTGTAATGACCCATATGGGAAAACATATAAAAAAGAGTGGATATATTTATATGTAAAACAGAATCACTTTGCTGTACAGTAGAAACTAACACAACATTTTAAATCAACTATACTACAATAATTTTTTTTTAAAAAATGAGAATAAACTTCTTTCAATTCAGCTATCATCAATTAAAAGACATTTTCTATATTCAGAGATGGTAAAATGTGAAAAAAAATGCATCTTTGAATTGTCCAGATAAGGTCGTAAGAAATGGGGTTTACACCAAAAAAAATTTTTAAGCTTTTTAAAAATTTCCTTTTTACAATACCTTGTTGCAGTTGGAACCACAATAATTATAGCATTTATTGTGGTTTAAGAAACTATTTTTACTTCCAGTGGGCCACTAGGACCCTTTGTCTCTTTCCTATATATGTTTGTATGGTCGTAAGCAACTGAATAGATGGTTGTTCTCAGGACTCAGTTCCTTACCGGTTATTGAACTGAGGATCCCAGTTTTTTGATAGCTGTGGGCCATGGGCCAGGGTCAGTTCCTTGCCACATGATCCTCTCCCCCAAGGCAGCTTATTGATGCAAACGTGCAAGCAGAGAAGGCAGTAGCGTCTCCTAGTAGGTCGCAAGTTTTGAAAATAATATCCCTTCACCTTTCCTGCATTGTACTTTTTAAAAGCAAATCACTAGGCCAGCTTACATTCAAGAGGAAGGGACTACATATGGGTGTGAATACCAAGAGGAAGGGATCATTGGAAACGATTTAGATGTATACCTACTGCAACTGCGAACAAAAAATCTACTCTGAAAAATAGACAGGAATTTAATAACTTTTCTAATGATCCTGTTTATTCTCGCTCTTATAACTGTGTTCATGCTGTTTTATAAGCTATGAACAGTCTATCATTAGAAGATAGTATAATAAACAGGAAAGAAAGTCTGTTTCAAAATCTGAGTTTAGGGCTTCCCTGGTGGCGCAGTGGTTGAGAGTCCGCCTGCCGGTGCAGGGGACAGGGGTTCATGCCCCGGTCCGGGAAGATTCCACATGCCGCGGAGCGGCTGGGCCCGTGAGCCATGGCTGCTGAGCCTGCGTGTCCGGAGCCTGTGCTCCACAATGGGAGAGGCCACAACTGAGAGGCCCGCGTACCACAAAAAAAAAAAAAAAAAATCTGAGTTTAACCACTTACTAGTTCTATTGCATTAGATATGTTACTTAATTCCTCAGCCTCTTTGATTTATCAAGTTAATCAGATCAATATTTAATATAACCTAGTTGTAAGTATCCTGTTAGGGAAAAATTAAAATTTATTTTCCAAGAATTTATTGAGTGACTGTATACCCAAGGATCCACGCTAGATCCTAGGGATGAAAATCGGAACAGTAAATAAGATGAAGGAATATTTAAACTATATAGAAACATGTCTGGTATGTAATAGTCACTCAGCCAGTGTTGGCTCTGAAGAAGATTTTTTGTACTTTTTCTATTTTCTTTTACTAAACACTGATTGTTGATCCTTCAGTGACAGTAGAGGAACAATTATTATACTCTTAAGAGGGAGATCAATTAAAGGGGCAGCAACCTTACTTCCTCAGCAATCTCACCGCTTAATTTGCATTTCTTTACCTCTTTATCATGTCCCCTCTTTCTTCCCCACACAATAAATGAAAGTAAGTACAAGGCACTTAAAATCTTGGGGTTTTGGACTGAGGAAAATAAAACATTGAGGATAAGAATATTGCCAGGAAATATTTATTGATTTTAGTATCAAGATTTCACCAGAAATAAATTAAATCAATATAAAATCTCTATATTCAGAGATCATAATTCCACTTGGTAGATCTATTTCACTTTTCCATTCTGAGGAAAAGTAATGTTTTATTCATAAGTGTTTTTGAAATAGAGACCAAACATTCGTATTCATAATATGAAAAAAACGCATTAATATTTAAATACCTCTAAATTTAATCAAACACAATGAGCACAATTGAAGCAAAAATACAGATGACCATAGTCAATAGTTTTTAAATGGACCATAAAATGACTGTTTATTGAAATTAAGATTACATAATTCAATTTATGTTTAAGAAGCTATTTAATATGATGCTATTTTCTATAGCCCAACTCATGCTTCTTGAGGATTCCTTGCCTTATTTGTCCAATTTATATAATTAGAAATCTAATTTACAGAATTTTAAGAATGAACTTAGTATTTGTGAAAGTACCTTTTTCAATGGTTGGCACATGATAATTGGTCATATAAAAGTTGATTTTTCAGAACTTTTCAGATAAAATTAGGTCCTGCAAACAAGGATCAACTAGGTAAAAATGTCCAGTGCATTATATTAATATGGAATATTTCTGGGTCCATTGGCCCCTTAAAATAAGGTGGGTAACTTTTACTGGGTTTCTCTCCCTGTTCCTCTGTTCTGTACCCTCATCTTGCATTATAATGGTAACCAGACATTATTGCCTGAATTCGTTTTTTTTTTTTATACATCTTTATTGGAGTATAATTGCTTTACAATGGTGTGTTAGTTTCTGCTTTATAACAAAGTGAATCAGTTATACCTATACATATGTTCCCATATCTCTTCCCTCTTGCATCTCCCTCCCTCCCACCCTCCCTATCCCACCCCTCCAGGAGATCACAAAGCACCAAGCTGATCTCCCTGTGCTATGCGGCTGCTTCCCACTAGCTATCTACCTTACGTTTGGTAGTGTATAAATGTCCATGCCTCTCTCTCGCTTTGTCATAGCTAACCCTTCCCCCCCCCCCCCA